>NC_090939.1:517433944-517735218 GCF_040938575.1 Ambystoma mexicanum
CAGAAGGGGCTTCCTACATTTCTTTAACGAATTCCCTATTGATCTTGAGAAGAACTTGATAATATGCCTGCAAGAGACGTGGTTACATGATACACCTATGAGAGACGGCTATCTCACCTTGCTTAACCACGCTGTCAAAAACAGCCTAGGAAGACCTTGCTCTGGCCTAATCAGGATGATTAAACAAGGAAAAGGCTGGGACGTGATTGATATATCAAACCCTAATCCCTTTGTACAATGTACACTGCTTCAGTTTAATTCTCATGGAGCCGCGAAACTCAAACACATGCTCATGATTAATTTGTATTTTAAACCGGTGAAGATCTCTACTAACCACTTTATTAAGTCAATAACATCCATAGTAGATCAAGGCCAATTAGATCATACGGACCTAAAGATCATACTATGCGGCAACTTAAATTTTGCGGATCTAATTGACACAATACATCACACGAATGCAACTTCTGTCTCAACTCCATCATCCAGATGCAAGAGTTGGACCCTAGCGATGGAAATGAGCAATTGCGTCATGATAAATGGAAATGTAACTGGTAACTCTCCTCCACATCCAACGTGGCACAATGGGGGGGGTCCCACAAAACACTTGATTACATCTGGGTATCTTCGAACTTATGGGCCCAAGTTGTAGAGTTAACAATAAATGCAATGACAAGGAGTGACCACGCCGCCCTGGTGCTTCTTTGGTCAATTGAACAAAACAAAGCGGAAAGAATGCAAGGAGGCCAATTGGCGACTAATCAAGCAGGCAATCGTCTAAGAGTAAATAGAAAACAGATCGCAAATATGACTAACTTATTACGATCTAAAGACGTCACGCCAGAGGCCCAGATTAACTACACCCCACTGCTGATGGAATTTCGAAATCAACAGGGTACCTCAACAGGAAATAACCTCCAACATAATACTGCAGATTCTCCTTGTCTACCTTATATCCTTTGTCTGCTAAAATAATCATTAACTGAATCGAGTCTTGTATGCACTCATCATCTGTGGCACTAAAAATTAAAATGTCATCTACGTATTGTATCACCGTACTCTTAAGATCAGTGTTACTTAAGTCCATCTAGAGGACTCTTTTAAAGATTAATGGGGATTCACAGTACCCCTTGGAAAACAAGTGTGTTTTAGACGAGTTTGACGGAATGTAAAGGAAGTCAAATCTTGTGAGTCTTTGTGCAATGGGATCGAGAAAAACACATTCTTCAAATCAATCACTGTGAAATATTGAGCTTCTACTGCGATACTTCATAGTATCATCACCGGGTTAGAAACTAAAGGAAACTCTGCCTCTACAATCTAGTTAATCAGTCTCCTGTCTTGGATAAATCTCCATGACCCTCCCTTTGATTTTTTGATAGGATACAACACATATTACACAATGATTCTGATGGCACCGAAATACCTTGTTTCAACAGTGCTGAAATGGTCTTAAATATACCCTCATCAGCCTCTTGAGACATGGGTTAAAGTCTTGCTCGAGGAAAATTTGCCCCTGATTTCAGCATTATTTGACTTCTCCTATCCCCTTTAACAATCCTATGTCATAAGGGCCTGTAGTCCATAGGACACTGGGCACCTTTTCCAAGTCCTCCTCAAAAGATGCTGGATGCTGCCGCATTATTGCCATTTGCTGTGGGATTTCTCTCTTCTCTATTCTTATCCAGTATGTGATGCTCATAAAGAACACTACTTCATCATCTGTTTGGTCTTCTCTAAACATGTCATCATCAGTAATTTCAGTCAACCTGTACTCTTCTTCGAGAGCTATAACTGTCCTCCATGGTCTACCCTCATCATCCTTTCCTTCGAGCATCACCATTTCCCTTTGTACTATGGCTGTTTCTAGCTCTAAAGGGATGTCTGTGCCCTCTCTACGTACATAGGTATCTGTGGTCTAAACAAAAACTCATCAGGTATTCTCACCATTTTACCCAATAAGCCAGGTAGCCATGTTAATAGAATGCTCACCCCATAAAGGAAAACCTCTGGCTCTACCGGATCACCTCGCAGAGCCACTTTTCCTGTGAGGGCTAGTATAAACACCCCCATATTTAAGTAGTGTATTCCTGCAATGAAACACACTATCGCTTGGACAGCAAATGAAATGGTCATGTTAAGTTTTGTCATCAAATCTCGTCCCAAAATGTTAACTGGTGTCTGTTGTGAATATAACAAAGGAACAGACATGTCATATTCTCTTACAGAGACTCGTAATTCATCAGTAAAAAGAACTCAACTTGTAGCTCCAGAGAGCCCTTAAGTATTCATGGCAATACCCGACATTGGATATTTTCCCTCTTGTATACAAGAATGAGTAGCCCCAGTGTTGACTAAAAAAGAAAAAGATTTGCCTCCTATCATCACATCAATCCTTGGTTCCTCTTGGGGGTCTGGTGTCACAGATAGTACTGAACACATCAAGTCACCCTGTGAGCTGTCCTTTTGTGGGTATAGGAATATCCCTGTTCCTGTAAAAGGATTTCCTCCTACTACCACAATGGCACCTCCTATTCTAGATGTCAGTAATTGTTCTGTTTTTGCATACTGTTGTGTTTGCATCGGGGCATGTTGCGACTGCCCTTGTGGTGGATTCATTTGTGCTTGCTGTGGTTGCTGTACCTGCTACACTCTCTGCGCTTGTTTCTGATAGACTGTCTGATCTTGAGCAAACCCTCCCCTAGGGTGTATGCTGTATGGTAGAGGATAACCTATTTTCCCTCTTGAAAATTGGCCATTCTGCACGTTCCCTTGGATCCCACATACACATGCAATGTGCCCTGTCATCCCGCAAGTCCAACATACTGGGGGTACCCCTCTGACAAGTCCACCTTGGGTAAATCCTCCCTCTACATTTTGATTTTCATTCTGTGCATTCTGAATCCCACCTTGGTTATTTTGGAATCCACCCCTTCCTCCTCTATAGCCCATACCTCTGCCTCGTGGCATGAACCCATATCCTCCTTGGTCCATCGGGTGCTGATTATTTGCCTGCGATACACCCACTGTTTGCTGCATTCTGTAGTGATTTAGTTTCCTTGTTGCTTTTGTAAGTATGAGTGGAATGTTGGACTAGTGACATAGAATGCTGCCTGTGAGAATGTTTTTGTATGGTTGAGAGTTCTGAGTGAGTCAGTTGGAGTGATGTAGCCTACCTGAGAGGATGCCGGTGCATGTTGCTTGGAGCTCAGATGGACTTGACAAGTTAAACCTTATACAATGTACTGGAACTTCAATAAAGAAGCAACCAGAACATCACCAGAGGTCAGAGTCATCACTGGGAACCCAGAGCTTTACACATTCCCAATCCCTCTCCGCTTGTCAATACCACCCTTTCTATGGCAAACTTAGACAATTTATTCTGAACTAATTTTGCTTCCTCCATTTTCTTAGCCTCATCTTTCTTTTTATTATTCTCCTGTAATAACTGACACTGATGCATTATTGTCAGCTGTATTTCACTCCACAGTTTTGCTTCCATTCCCACTTGCTTCTTCATCTGCCTCTGTAATGGCCCAGGCAACCCTTGACATAAAATAATGCCACCATTCTTTCCATCGGCTCGCACGTTTCAAGTTGCCATTGCTCTTGAATATCCTGAATGTAAGCAATAGAGCCTTCATTTTCCTTCATCTTACGTGTCATAATTGCACCCATATCTGATGTGTCAGGATAATGCACCCTGAGAGCCCCCAAACATCAGCTCTGCAATTATTGAATGGCGCTCCATCATGCACTGTGTTTTGTGCTGTCACACTTGAATAACCTGCTGATCTCCATATGTCATCAGCTCTTTCTCCAAGAATAGCTGCTGTTAATGTGTTTCCCCCTGTAATTTCTGATTCATATATCCTTATCCCAGCACCTGAAGTCAGGCTCAGGAGCTTGCACCTTAAATTATCCTTATCCATCTGTGCCCATGGAATATACTGTGGTCTTGCTCCCCCTTTTTCCAATAAGGGAAACTGCATAAATCCCAAACCGCAGTCGGCTCCCATTGTCCGTCTATCCATGGCAGGGACAATCGTCTCTGTCCATCTCCTTACCTTAACCTGCTTACATATGGCAGTGACTCTCCCTTCTCACTACATGATCGTTCTCGGGGACGCTCTGGATATGCTATGGGATCTGGTGTCCTATCCTTAGGTTGCTCCTGATCCGACCATCTTACTTCTTTGTCTGTCTGCAGACTTCCCTCTGTGGCACACACACTCCCTTCCTCTTCCCCAAGGAAGGATTATCTTTCCTCATCTGACACGTCTAGTCCCCAACTAGTGTGACTGTCATCCCCTTCATCCTTATCTAAGTTCAGTCTGCATAAGGACAAGGCTTTATGCTTGAGACTAAATGGATTTTCTTCTTCGCTCCATGATTGAAATGCTTGGGATTGATCCCACTTCCCTCTTCTTCCATATTTGATATCTTCCTTTAATTCTTGATAGGCCTTATCGATTCTGTCTCTGACACTTCTCATATCAAAGTTTTCTTCTTCTAACACTACTTTAGATGCCCCTGACATTGCTCCCTTAATCAGAAGGAACTCATCTATTCTGTCCCATTGTATTGCTGGGCCTGTCCCTACTGGTTCCTTGCGGATGAGGCTAATATCGAGGTCCCGCTGTCTCCTCTTTTGTTCTAATTCCTCATCTAGTTCCCTTTGTTTTCTTGCCTCACATTTAATTCTCTTCTTCTCTTGTCTTCGTTCTTCTCGCCTTACTCCGGCCCTCCTTTCTTCCTCCTCTCTTTGCCTCTGTATTATTTTGTCCCTAAATTCCTGTGCTTCTTCCTCTTCTCTATTCCCTTCTCTTTTATCTCTATCGTCTATCGCTCTCTACCTATTGTCGTACTTTCTCTGCTCTTCTGCCTGTTCCTCCTTTTTCTCCTGTTCTCCCTGATACATCTGTTCTCATCGCTCCCTGCTCTTTATTTTATGCTTGTCTTCCTTCATTCTCTTCTCTCGCTCCCGATCTTTTCTATCTTGTCCGTCCTTATCTTCCCTTTGCCTTACTTCCTCAATGCTCTTTCCATCTAGGTTGAGTAATATCTGTCCTCCCATCCATTCGTTCTGCACAAGTGTTACCTTGTCAGCTTTATCCTTCTCCCCTTTCCATCTCTCTTTTTAATTATGTCAATGTATTCAATTGCTCACTCTTCTTTTCTCTTTCCTGTATGATCTTAAAGATCTCCTATTTTCTCTTATTCTCCTCTGGACTATCATCACTGCTATAAGCGGGCAGTTTGTATATTGGGTTACTATACCCCATCACCGCGTTCAGTTCCTTTAAAGGATACAATTCTACTTCTTCTGCACTAGCGCCTCTCCCTTCAGGCGAGGTAAGGGGAGCAGAGGGCTCAAAACCTTCCTCCTCACACTCCCTAAGCATCCACTCCTCAGGTGGTGAATCTTCCTTCTCTTCCTGGTACATTTTCCAGAGCTCTAGGATTGGTAAT
Organism: Ambystoma mexicanum; assembly: GCF_040938575.1. Lineage (NCBI taxonomy): Eukaryota > Metazoa > Chordata > Amphibia > Caudata > Ambystomatidae > Ambystoma > Ambystoma mexicanum. Next base: position 517,439,414 of record NC_090939.1, read on the forward strand.
ATTTTCTCCAATTTCTTCCTCGCGTACGAAGCGTGCAAGTATGTGGTCATGTGTTGCAGTACTGCTTTTGACAGTGATTCCCCTTGTGGCCATGGCATGAACATCTTATCTGCTGTGCCTTTCACCCATTCCGCACTATACTGTTTGAGCGTGGGCATGTGCTTTGGTAATGTCTTACATAAGTGCATCAGAGAAGTGTCTCCCATTGGGACAAGTCTCAATTGACTATCAAACTTACAAGACTTTACAAAATTGTTTCACCGCTTTTCAATACTTTTAAAACAACAAATATGAGCATCCCCCAACAATCGCTGCTTAGGCCTCTACTTTTTTCAATTATCTCTATCTATCTCTGGATTGGTACCAACCACTTCACTAGATAGTTACTATAGCTCCTTAACCTCGTCTCAATTCCTTCACAGCTTTTATCACTTTTTCGACACATTTACTCAACGCACAATACACAGACTAGTCGATTCTACACATTTAATAAAGCACCCCGTGATCACCTTTTTTCTCCTCGCCTCTAATTAAATACCCTATCACAGGGTTTAAAACATCTCTTTTTGTGAGCCTTTTCGCACGTAGCCTAGTTTACTCCTGTTGGAGTGTGAGATGCCTTCTTCCGAAACTCTCTTGAGTGAGGATTCTAGGTACTATCTCATCACACAATATTTCCCGTTACTTAAAATTGTCACAACCCTTTCTCCTTAATTTGCAATTCCCCTTAGTCTAATCACCATTCGTCCGTCAATCGACTCAAGTCCTTATGCATTGTCTCCTCCTCCATCCAACCACTTTCACCTTCCATCTGCAGAGCGCCCGTGGAAACTAGGCAGGGATTTCGTCACAGAGGAACCTTGCCCACCGTCTCGGTTCTTCTAGCAAGATTTCTATTCATACACTCTCCACAGGAAACCCTGCGATCTTCCTCACTAGCTGGCAGAGAATGCCCGATCGTCTGATAATCTGGAGACAATCTAGTTTGGATCTTTTGAAACATCCGACTCTGCTACCAGGTGAACGTAAGGTCCTTTGGGTAGCGTATCATGCAGTGGATGGGGAGCAGAGTAACTCTTAAACCAAGTAACAGAACCAACTCAGGAAGATGGCAAGTTCATCTGTTTTATTATCAATTGCCTAAAACAGGGATTTACAATGGACATCAACGGACGTCAAGCATTATTGAAGCATTTCATAAAGAAATCACACTCATATAGTAAAAATGTGTCATACGTGATGTCATACTACGTGGCAAATAAGACAAACCTATGGGGGGGTTGTGATGCGCTCAAGGGGAACATCTAAATTGTGGAATATTTCAACCCATGCTAATGCACCCTACTACACCCCTTTGCCAATGGGGAAAGAAAACTGCTATAAGTGGAGGCAATAAACCTGTGTGCGCCAAATCTGCAAGACTGTGCATGGTTCATAAACCACAAAAGAGCTGCACACCCTGGCACACAGGCAAAGTTGGTGTAAAAACAGGAGTCACATATCACCTGCCACAAGGCCACAGAAGAGCTAAAAATCTGAAAATGCCCTTAAACACATCTCTCTAATCAATTGTATCCTTCAAAGTGCTGTTTTGGCGCTAAATTCTGTCATCTTTCCAGTGAGGTATTGGAAGGAAAAGTGTGCTAAAATCAAAGATTCTCCAGGCAGTCAGAGGAATCCACACATCACTGCCTGACAGCTGCCTAAGGAAATTGGCTGTCAAACCCAGTTAAAAGTGTTTTCTTTTTCCTGAGGAAGTGAAAATACGCATGTTTAAAGTATTTTTCTGTGAAGGGCTTAATTCCTTTAAAATCTCAAAATCCATTATAAACTCTGATCATTTTATATCTTTTGATTAAAAGATTGTAGGTGAATCTTACAGGAATCCAGTCTGGAGCTAATCAACTATTTAATTCTGATCTGATAGTGCCTGGCCTGGGAACGTTGAAATCTCAGCTTGACACTCCCTTGCTACAGGAAGGCTTAAGTGATGATAATGGTTCCTGCATAATGACAACAAGCAGTACAATGGGACCTCAGTAGACTTTCATCTGGGAATAAGCTGAAGACAATGGCAAGCTGCCCAACTGATCTCTACAGGGGAGCTTCCCTCCGGGAAGGGGGACACACCTCCCTAATCAAATGGCTGGACAGCTGCTGCCTGGGAAGAGGAGGTTACAAAGGAGAACATTGATGTTAAATCCTTTTGTGTGAATAAAAGTTTAAACATGTTAACTAAGCAACCTAAAGAGGCAAACATCTGAAAATTGGTAGACATTAACCTAATTTCAGGCTCTTGATTTTAAGACATTGATGAAATCTGTACCATTTAAGGAACCAAAGTTATGAAAAAAAAGTCTCATTATAGCAGAACGATTAATGTTGCAAACCCAAGATTGTATGTGCATGGTCCACTGATAAGCGCCCAGAGATGTGCTGAGTTAGAAATGATTATTCCAAACTGTTAGGTTGAAATTTGATAAAAAATCTGTAGAATGAGAAAGACAGCTCGCACAAAGATGGGGACTGAATGTGAATGCAGACAATCAAATATGAAATATATGGGTCCATTTTTATTAGGGTACATAACGTTAGAAATGTACATTTGTGCAAGAGTTATGCTTTGGGAAAAATCCATGTGGGAGTTCCTAAATCGCTTCATAAAGATGACAGCTCTGTTCAGACCGTCAACCAGGACAAAGCATTTGCCTGCAGCCACTCCTAGCCGTGGGGGTGTGTTTTTGAATTTCTGCCCACAACAGAAACTGGTGGATGGCATTTGACAGTATAAATATAGGAGTTTCATTACACATAGGACACACTGCTTCCAGAAACACATCCAGATTCCTGTGCAGCACCTTGATCCAGAATCCTCCATCTTGTAGCTGACTCCAGAATTATTTGAAGATCCAGATATCTTTGCAGAATGCAGACTTAGCATTGCTGAACTATTGCTAGCTTGACCCAATTGCAAACCTCCAAAACTTAAAAAGAATAATTCTGATTCAGCTTGGCTTGCTACCATTAAGGCTTGCCCACTGAAACTTGCATCCTGTCATCTGCCGTGTCCAGCGACCAGAAAGGTCCATCCAAATCCAGTCTGAGGTGCAGTCCAAAATTGACCAGAACCGCACCGCAGATCCAAATCCCTCCAGAAGTGCCCTGCTGTCGGTAGACCTGATCCAATCCAATGACCAGAACTGACGGTCCAATTTAATTACAAAGGACTGTAAGTATTAACAGGAAATACTGTGACCCATAGTATATCTGCATTGTATTATCCCAATCTCAACCCATCCCATCTTTAAATTCAGAACCCTAGTATTGTTAGAATCGTTCTTGCACTGATTTTCTCACCTGTGTTACAAAACCATAACTCCTTAGTGATTTTGAATAACTAAATTAAATCCCAGAAATCGAGTATCCACCACGGACGGGTTGTGCTGGCCACATAGCTGTGAAGTTTCATGTGTGGCATTCTCTTTTTCATAGTCCTTAATATAATATAAGAAAACCTATCTATCATTTTTTAAATCGAATTTCTGTTTCTATTTTCGTGCCTATTTTGCAAAAAAACACCTCTCACTAAAATCTCTATAACATCTTCAATTTTAAAGATAGAAACGAACGTTCAACTCCCTCTGATACCTAAGACCATTAGCTACATCCACAACTAAAAGCCGCATCACAGAACAGTGCATTTGACCCGTTTTTCCAATATTGCATAGTAAAAGTTTGCCGCGAATTTGCAAAGTTCAAAAGTTTACATGTGTCTTTGTCCCATTTCCAAGTTCCTCTTCCATCCCATTCTGATCCACAGTGTCCACTGTTGTTTATATTATAGCTCATGTGTTAGGACCTGTTTAGTGTTGCTTTCCTTAGAACTTTTATCCATTTAAGTATTTTGAACCCTTTTGCAGTATTTCACAAAGCCATTTTTCACCTGTTAGTTTAAAAGTGTCATTTGCTAAAAACGGGTTTCTCTCTTGTTTGGGGAGGGAAGATTGCCTATAATCTCTAGATAGTGTCTTTCATTCCTGAATACCTGCTGATTACTTACATCTGTGTAGGATTGCTCATTTGTATTTTAAAAAAAATGTTGCACGGGGAATATTAACCTAAACGCTAAACTGTTCTTTTTCCTGGGTTTTCTATACTGCATCATTATAAGTGAATTCAATTGCTTTACTTATTTTCTGAATTGTATTGTCACCCCTTGGTGATTGCTGCCATATAATATATATATATATATATATATATATATATATATATATATATATATATATATATATATATATATATATTACATGGCCACGGTAGTGGTCATGTAGTTATGGTTAAGTTGCTGTTTCCATAGGAAGAGCACTTTTTGGGTGGCTTATAACTTCGCTCTCCCTGGACGAATCCTCACCAAACTTTGCAAAAAACGTATTTGGGTCACTCTGAATTTTTTTGTAAAGTTTGGTGAGGATTCGTCCGGGGGGGGCAAAGTTATAGGGGGGTCCCAAAACTTTTTTTTTCCCATAGACATAATGGGAAAAAACTTTGCTCACGCCTACAGCCCAAACCGCTGGACAGATTTACACCAAATCTGCAGCAGGAGCGGCGGCTTGGTTCCGAAAGTGTGCTTTGCTTTATTTGGTGTAAATCTGTCCAGTAGTTTTAAAAAAAATGACAAAAATGTAAGTGAAAAAAATTAGTGATATCTGTGTTCGCTTCGCGGACACACTTCCCTGTTCGCTCCGCGGACAGGACGGTGATTGGGCAAGCAGCTTGCGTGATGTCCAGGGACATTTGACGTGCTCTCTCATTGGATGCGGGGAAAGCGTGCAGTGCGTCTGGCTTCAGACACGCCCGCCATCTTTGTTCCTCCGTCTGCACAGTAAGTCTTGTGTCTGTCTCTTGTTCCTCCCACCCCTGCTCATGCCCCGTGTGTCCTTTTTGTCCCCCCATCCCCACTCATGCTCTGTATCTCCCCTGTTCCACCAGCCCCCGCTCACACCATCGGCACACGGTGGCCAGCCGAGGGCCGAGGAGCGGGATCTGCCGCCTGCACACGAACGCTGTGTGTCTCTCTCCCTCCCCTCCACCCCCCGCTCATGCCCTGTGTGTCTCTCTCCCTCCCTCCACCCCCTGCTCATGCCCCGTGTGTCTCTCTCCCCTTCCCCCACCCATGCCCCGTGTGTCTCTCTCCCTCCCCCCCACCCCCGCTCATGCCCCGTGTGTCTCTCTCACTCCCCCACCCCCCGCTCATGCCCCGTGTGTCTCTCTCCCCTTCCCCCAGCCCCCGCTCATGCCCCGTGTGTCTCCCGAACCTCCCCCCCACCCCTGCTCATGCCCCGTGTGTCTCTCTCCCTCCCCCACCCCCGCTCATGCCCCGTGTGTCTCTCCCGCCCACCCCGCTCATGCCCCGTGTGTCTCTCTCCCTCCCCCCCACCCCCGCTCATGCCCCGTGTGTCTCTCTCCCTTCCCTCCACCCCCACTCATGCCCCGTGTCTCGGTCCCTTTCTCCCCACCCCCACCTCCCGCTCATGCCCCGTGTGTCTCTCTCCCTTCCTCCCACCCCCGCTCATGACCCGTGTGTCTCTCCCCCTCCCGCCCACCCCCGCTCATGCCCCGTGTGTCTCTCCCCCTCCCGCCACCCCCCGCTCGTGCCTCGTGTGTCTCTCCCCCTCCCGCCCACCTCCGCTCATGCCCCATGTGTCTCTCTCCCTCCCCCCACCCCCACTCATGCCCCGTGTGTCTGTCTCCCTCCCCCCACCCCGCTCTTGCCCCGTGTGTCTTTCCCCGTCCCGCCCACCCCCGCTCTTGCCCTGTGTCTCTTTCCCACCCCCGCTCTTACCCCGTGTCTCTTTCCCCCTCCTGCACACCCCCGCTCTTGCCCCGTGTCTCTTTCCCCTCCCGCCCACCCCCGCTCTTGCCACCTGTCTCTTTCCCCCTCCCGCCCACCCCCGCTCTTGCCCCGTGTCTCTTTCCCCCTCCCGCCCACCCCCGCTCTTGCCCCATGTCTTTCCCCCTCCCGCCCACGCCCGCTCATGCCCCGTGTCTTTCCCCCTCCCGCCCAACCCCGCTCTTGCCCCGTGTCTTTCCCCCTCCCGCCCACCCCCGCTCTTGCCCCAAGTCTTTCCCCCTCGCGCCCACCCACCCCCACTCTTGCCCGTGTCTCTCCCCCTCCCACCCACCCCGCTCTTGCCCCGTGTCTTTCCCCCTCCCGCCCACCCCCGCTCTTGCCCCATGTCTTTCCCCCTCCCGCCCACCCCCGCTCTTGCCCCGTGTCTTTCCCCCTCCCGCCCACCCCCGCACATGCCCTGTGTGTCTCTCACCCTCCCGCTCATGCCCCGTGTGTCTCTCTCCCCTTCCCCCCACCCCCGCTCATGCCCCGTGTGTCTCTCTCCCTCCCCCCACCCCCGCTCATGCCCCATGTGTCTCTCTCCCTCCCGCCCACCCCCCGCTCATGCCCGTGTGTCTCTCTCTCTCCATCCCCCCACCCCCGCTCATGCCCCGTGTGTCTTTCTCCCCTTCCCCCCACCCCCCGCTCATGCCCCGTGTCTGTCTTCTGTTCCCCCCGCTCATGCCCCATGTCTGTCTCCGTTCTCCCCACCACCCGCTCATGCCCTGTATCTGTCTCCTGTTCCCCTCATGTGCCGTGTCTGTCTCCTGTTGCCCCCCACACCTCCGCTCATGAGCTGTGTCTGTCTCCTGTTCTCCCCACCCCCCGCTCATGCCCTGTGTCTGTGTCCTGTTCCCCCCACCCCCCGCTCATGCCCCGTGTCCATCTCCTGTTGCCCCCCGCTCATGCCCCATGTCTGTCTCCTGTTCCCCCCACCCGCTCATGCCCCGTGTCTCTCTCTTGTTGCCCCCCACCCCCTGCTCATGCCCTGTGTCTGTCTCCTGTTCTCCCCACCCCCCGCTCATGCCCCGTGTCTGTTGTTCCCCCACCCCCCGCTCATGCCCCGTGTCTGTCTCCTGTTCCCCCACCCCTCGCTCATGCCCCGTGTCTGTCTCCTGTTCCCCCCACCCCCCGCTCATGCCCCGTGTCTCTCCTGTTGCCCCCCACCCCCCGCTCATGCCCCGTGTCTCTCCTGTTGCCCCCCACCCCCGCTCATGCCCCGTGTCTGTCTCCTGTTGCCCCCCACCCCCCGCTCATGCCTGTGTCTGTCCCCTGTTGCCCCCCACCCCCAGCTCATGCCCCGTGTCTGTCTCCTGTTGCCCCCCACCCCCCGCTCATGCCCCATGTCTGTCTCTGTTGTTCCCCCCACCCCCCACTCATGCCCCGTGTCTGTCTCCTGTTCCCCCCACCCCCCGCTCATGCCCCGTGTCTGTCTCCTGTACCCCCCACCCCTGCTCATGCCCCGTGTCTGACTCATGTACCCCCCCACCCCCGCTCATGCCCCGTGTCTGTCTCCTGTTGCCTCCCCGCTCATGCCCCGTGTCCGTCTCCTGTTCCCCCCACCCGCTCATGCCCCGTGTCTCTCTCCTTTTGCCCCCCACCCCCGTTCATGCCCCGTGTCTGTCTCCTGTACCCCCCCACTGCCCCACTCATGCCCCGTGTCTCTCTCCTGTTGCCCCCCACCCCCCGCTCATGCCCCGTGTCTGTTCTCCCCACCCCCCGCTCATGCCCCGTGTCTGTTGTTCCCCCACCCCCCGCTCATGCCCCGTGTCTGTCTCCTGTTCCCCCCACCCCTCGCTCATGCCCCGTGTCTGTCTCCTGTTCCCCCCACCCTCCGCTCATGCCCCGTGTCTCTCCTTTTGCCCCCCACCCCCGCTCATGCCCCGTGTCTCTCCTGTTGCCTCCCACCCCCCGCTCATGCCCCGTGTCTGTCTCCTGTTTCCCTCCACCCCCGCTCATGCCCTGTGTCTGTCTCCTGTTCTCCCCACCCCCCGCTTATGCTCTGTGTCTGTCTCCTGTCCCCCCCACCCCCTGCTCATGCCCCGTGTCTGTCTCCTGTTGCCCCCCACCCCCTGCTCATGCCCCGTGTCTGTCTCCTGTTGCCCCCCACCCCCAGCTCATGCCCCGTGTCTGTCTCCTGTTGCCCCCCCACCCCCCGCTCATGCCCCATGTCTGTCTCTGTTGTTCCCCCCACTCCCCGCACATGCCCCGTGTCTGTCTCCTGTTCCCCCCACCCCCACTCATGCCCCGTGTCTCTCTCCTGTTGCCCCCCACCCCCGCCCCGCTCATGCCCCGTGTCTGTCTCCTGTACCCCCCCACCCCCGCTCATGCCCCGTGTCTGACTCATGTACCCCCCCACCCCCCGCTCATGCCCCGTGTCTGTCTCCTGTTGCCTCCCCGCTCATGCCCCGTGTCTGTCTCCTGTTCCCCCCACCCGCTCATGCCCCGTGTCTCTCTCCTGTTGCCCCCCGCTCATGCCCCGTGTCTGTCTCCTGTACCCCCCCACCCCCCCACTCATGCCCCGTGTCTGTCTCCTGTTGCCCCCCACCCCCCGCTCATGCCCCGTATCTCTCTCCTGTTGCCCCCCACGCCCCGCTCATGCCCCGTGTCTGTCTTCTGTTCCCCCACTCCCCGCTCATGCCCAATGTTTGTCTCCTGTTCCCCCCACCCCCCGCTCATGCCCCATGTCTGTCTCCAGTTGCCCCCACCCATGCCCCGTGTCTGTCTCCTGTACCCCCCACTCCGTGCTCATGCCCCGTGTCTCTCTCATGTTGCCCCCACCCCCCGCTCATGCCCCGTGTCTGTCTCCTGTTCTCCCCACCCCCGCTCATGCCCCGTATCTGTCTCCTGTTCCCCCATCCCCCGCTCATGCCCCGTGTCTGTCTCCTGTTCTCCCCACCCCCCCGCTCATGCCCCGTGTCTGTCTCCTGTTCTCCCCACCCCCTGCTCATGCCCCGTGTCTCTCTCCTGTTGGCCCCACCCCCCGCTCATGCCCTGTGTCTGTCTCCTGTTGCCCCCCACCCCGCGCTCATGCCCCATGTCTCCCTCGTGTTCCCCCCACCCCCCGCTCATGCCCCGTCTCTCCCTCGTGTTCCTCCCCACCCTCCGCTCATACCCCGTGTCTCCCTCATGTTCCTCCCCACCCACTGCTCATGCCCCGTGTCTCTCTCGTGTTGCCCCACCACCGCTCATGCCCGTGTTTCCTTCATTTTCCACCCCACCACCTGCTCATGCCCCGTTTGTACCCTGTTCCCTCTCACCCCCCGCTCATGCCCATGTGTCTGCCCTGTTCCCCCACCCCCCGCTCATGCCCTGTTGTGTTCTTTATACACCCCGCCTTCCCTTTCCATGGTGGCCATCTTGGTAAAAGATTTTCCTTCCTACACCGGGACGCCGCAGGCATCCCGGTGTAGGAAGGAAAATCTTTTTGGGTTTTTTACCACCCGACGTTCCCACTTTGAGGACATAGATGTTAGTGGTCTTCACCTATTGAAAAGGATGTTATGGTGACGTTGCACTAATAAAAACCTTTAAAATTTAGTTAAAAAAAAATGTTACAGGGACATTATGGTTAAGTTGCACTAATAAAAACCTATGAAATTCAATGAAAAAACTTTGTTAAAGGGACGTTATGGTTAAGTTGCGCTACTAAAAACCTATCAAATTCAGTGAAAAAACTTTGTTAAAGGGACGTTATGGTTCAGTTGCGCAACTAAAAACCTATGAAATTCAGTGAAAAAACTTTGTCAAAAGGACGTTATGGTTCCAAGTAAAACCGAAAAACCCTTGAAATTCGCCAGTTATGGTAAGCTAAGCAACCATAACTCGCGCCACCACCGTGCACTGCTAAGACTAACACCTAGGACATCACAGGCACAGGACACAATGCAGACAGGCAGGCCTCGAAAGGAACTCCAGGCTTGCTGATTGGCAGCAGAAAGGGAGAAACACTACCATTTCCAGCAATGCAAATAGTTCTTTGCCAGAGAAAAGAACTACATTACCCAGCAACCTCTGTAGTTCCTTAACGGAACCCAGCAAGAAGCATCACTTCATGGGGGTAATTTTAAGGACTCCCCATACAAATAGCCATGCCCTCTTTGCACCCATGTTTGGCATTGTTAAAACAGTAGAGTCTTACCTGCACATCTCTAGATGCCCCTCCATCATCGTCCTCAGTCCTTAGTCGTCCTGCTCCGCCACACGTCCTGTACCAGCCAGCACCTATGCAAAAGGAAAAGAAGGAACAATGAACAGTGAGGGCTTAATTCCGCGATTGGAGCTAGCCATGGCGCTATTTGAGCCATGGCTGCCTCCAATACCGGGTCCGGCACTGGTCTGACTCAATGGGGACTTACCATTGCATTCCGACCCTGGAGGGACCGGTAAGTCCCCATTGAACCAACCATTCCCCATTCCCATTTGAGCCCCCATAGGGCTCAGTGGGAATGGGGAGGCGCTAATAACAGGCTTGCGAATAGCAGGCCCTTTATTGGCGCCCTGGTCCCTTAGCGGGACCCGTAAAGGATGTGTGGTCAGACCACACGTCCTTTATGGTTCCCGCTAAGGGACCTCGGAATTGGGTGGTAAGGGCCGCACCGATCTCCTTACCAGTGCCTGGTATCCCTTACCGCCCAACTTGTAATGACCCCATGAGTCTATTACGAGGTGCTGCAACGCATGATAATGTTACTATCCTGAATGGAGGAAAAAGAAAGGACAATAGATTAATGCATGTGCATGAGCTATTTGCCGCATAGGAAGCAACTAAAAAGTAGTCTTGGAACTAACAGAGCAACTACATTGCTAATTAAAATGGGGCTGGCTTCAGGCAAAACGAACCCCGAAAGTGACAAAACAGGAGTGAAGTAACCTGTGGAGCAACACCTGCTTGGAGTTCCCTTGGTCACAAAGTTGGATTTGCTAGATACTTGGGTGGGAAGGATTGAGGTGTGGGGGGGGTTACCGTGGAGTGAGGGTTGAAGAACTCATTGTTGTGTTTTGTCACCTTGTTTTGCCTCAGCAGTCTACAACCGCGGCCAGAAGACCAAAAACAAGGAATAGATTGGGGGAAAGGTCACCTCCATCCCATTCCTTTGGGTGAGCTGCATCCGGTGCAATTATCAGAGCATGTGGGCAGCACCACAGAAGGGTGGAGCACTGCTTCACGAGTACTGCCCGCTGTCCGGAGTCTCTCTGTGCCCCGAGTCAAACCAACTTGCAGCGCAGCAAGGTAGGGGCTACGGCTTCTAGGGTGTATCTCGTTAGTACGCAATAGAGCATAACAACTCGGGCACACATTGCAACAGAAACCACTTGTGTCTCAACACAACTCACTGAGAATATCACTGGCACATAGATGTGTAGTTCCAAATCTGCATGCATTAACACATCAGGATTCTCACCCTTTCCTGTATGTTTCCACTGCGCATATCCGACTCTCACTTGAAGATCCGGTTTGGTGAAAGGGGGACTTACCGGTCCAGTCCGACCTTGGCGGGACCTATAAATCCCCATTCACCAAACCATTCCCCATTCCCATTTGAGCCCCCATAGGGCTCAATTGGAATGGGGAAGGTGCAAATAATGGTACCGCAATTTGCGGTACCGTTATTTGCTCCCTGGTCCCTTTGCGGCTCCCGCTAAGGTACCTCGGAATAGGGCGCAAAGGGATTACCGGCACTGGTGTCCTTACCGGTGCCCGGTATCCCTTTGCGCCCAACTCGTAATGAGGGCCATTGTGTATCTTTCCTCTATTCACTGGCTCAAGCTCGATTTACGAATTCAGCTTAAATTCCTTTTTTAGATCACAGGGCCTTTATCTGTACACAGCACCACTTTTTGCTGCATAGAGGTGTCACCACGAGGCGGCCAAGGGGGGCCAGGGCCACCCTTATAAAAAACGCTGCCCCCTCCCCCCACCAGCCCGGCACGCCTGGTTATGTGTTTGTTTTGGTATGCCACCCCAGTGACCTCATCAGGTCACCCCTATGAAAAATGTGTGGGGGGGGGACTCACCCTGGATCACGTATGCTTGAGCTATGCATTGAAAGAGGCATAAGATGTTTAGAAAATGTGGCCAAGAGTACTTCTAGCTGTTTTCCCATTGAAGCAAAAGTATATCGCTGCTGTTAGGCTGCTTAACATGAAAAGTGAATGGTACCTGGCCGTTGCAGATTAAAATAGAATTCAGCACAACGTTTGCACTCTCCTGCTTCACTTGAGGTTACATCAGTTTTCTGCATTCTTAAAAACCTGTCACGCAAAGTATTCCTGCACCGTTCATTCCACAGCTGGTAGAACAAGAGTGGCCTGACTGAAAAGATCCAAGCCCCAAGTGCAGAACCTGTCCTGCTGGGCAGGGAGTGAAATGGGGTTTTGCAAATCTCCCATTTAGTGAAGAATGCCACCATTCTCATAAGAAGCTCATTTATTGAGAGTTTCGTGCTTACACGAGGGACGTCATTTCACCAAAATGCCAGGGGTAGCGGAAGTGACATCACACGACCCTTGACCCTCTGGTGACATCACAGGAAGTGATGTCATCTGACCCCACCCCAAAGTGACATTGTGGGATGCGATGGAATGTGATCTTTTACCCGTTGACAAAACAGGAAGTGCTATCACATAGCATTGTACACTACCAAGCTACAAAACCATTATATTAAAAAAATACACAACCTCTGGAAAATTTGTGGGGCTAATCCGCACACATTTTCCTAGTCTCACCACACGACATACGCATAGGCCTGTGTACTCTGGGTGGACACAGCCTACAGGTGCAGACCCCCCTGTCACATTTAGTTGGGATCTGACAGGAGGAGTACATAATGCATCTACATAAGGGGGAGGACCAAACCTTCCCCCTGGCATGGCCAGCCTGATTAACTAACAAAGGATACATGGATCTACCCTGTTCTTTTGTTTGGCCCTACAGCTAATGGCAGAAATTTGCATACCATTCAGAGGGTACTTCAAACAGACCTGCATGGGGCTTGGCTGCAGAGGTTACAAAGGAAACAGGAAACCCCACAACCTTTCATATGCAACTGTGTCAACCTGGAGCCCAATCCCGCCCTCTGTATCAATTGACAGTGAACTGTCATGTTTGGGACTGCTTGTTTACAGTAGTTCACCCAGCAGAGTCTGGCCTTGCCACAGCTTCAAGGTAGACTTGCCGATTTAATCAGGAACCACATAGAGCTCATTTAACAAGAGAGACCCTTTGATCCACAACAGAGAGGAGGATGGGTGGGACTTAGTATTACATATTTTCACCCCTTTACCTTTTCTGTTGCAAAGCCCTCTGGTTATGAACTCATGAATACAGGAGATTGTTGGCGTGGACCCAGGATTGGTTCATTAAGGTAGGCTTAGCCTACACCAATCCCTTTGGTCCATTTGGCTTTAAAAGAGGGCCAAGACTCTCATTTGGCACATCATCTGAAGGTTTCATCGAAACAGAAGGAAGAACTCATCATTGGACCCTGGCTGAAGGTACAGTCTGCCTTACAACTTCCGCCAGTGAAGCAAGGCAAGGACCTCCAAGAGGGAAGCAAGATCCTCCCCTAAACATCCCCCAGGGAACATAGGGAGATACCGAATCCAGAGGACCCCCCCCAGCAGCTCCAGAACTGGTACCCAGACAGCACACAGTGTGCCCTACTATAATCTGCAGCAAGCTTTCTAGGTGGTAAGTGCCAGAGAGTCTCTGAGCCCGAAACAAATGACAAGGTAGCTTCTGACAACACACTCTCCAGTTTTGGGCCATCAGCCTTAAATGATCACACGAGCCAAGTGAAGAAGCTGGGAGAAGTACCTCAACAAGCATTTAACCGTCAACCACTTTTAAGGACATTTTCAAGCTAGTCGAGTTCCTCGAGTGGCAATCGACTGAAACGCTGACTGTTGTTACTCCACAGTCACTTAAAGCCATCCAAGACGACTTGACCAGTGCTCCAGAACCATTGACTAGCACTGACACAAGGTTTTCTAACCCCTAGATGCTGTGTAGGCCAGCAGGCAGCCATCCATCCAGCTTCGCTCGCCAAACTGTTTGCTACCTGATACCCGCAGCTGTCTCCCATCTTGAACTCTGTCACAGAAGCTGCAAAGTACCCTTAAACCAACTTGACCCTTTCAAGAACCAAGAACACATACAAGCACAAAGTACATTGTGGTTCCGTCCCCCCAGGTCCTTCTGTGAATGCCCCTAGAGACAGCTTAAGACCCATTGCTCCCTTTGTGCTGAAGCCAAGTATCCTTGAACTGTTGCGATTATTTACTATACCAACCACCCTCCTGTCAGTTTTTAGAGTGCATCCCTTTTCCTTCTTTGATATTGTCTGTCCTCTGCATTCCTTTACAGGGTGGGTTGTTTTTCATAGTGTTTCATGAATTGTCTGTTGTGATATTATTATAATAGATATTTTTATACAACCTCAACTGGATAGTCCCATTTATCATTGGGTAATAATTGTTTTTTTGCTGTGTTGCAAATAACCAACGATCCATGACCTTTCGGAGATACGCCTGTCATTCTGTCCACATTACCTAAATTGGACAAGGCAGTTTATATTTTGCTGGTGTTTCCAAACTGTTCAGATCCCTTCTGGTGTACTAGAGGTGTGGGGCTGATTGATGGTTTAGAAACCGATATTCATCCCTTGATCACTATTGCCCCGGAAGTTCATTGGTCACAAGTACCATGATGACATCACCATATGATTGAGCATGAATTCAAGTTGCCCTGTTAATTTTACGGCTACATCACTTGTGCTGTACATGCTGGGACCGGGGTAATGCTGAGTTGCTAACCATAACTATCAACTTTCTTTGTTTTTTGCGTTTTTGAAATGGCAGCATGACTACTCTTCGACTAATGTTAATTTCAAAGGATTTCATCACAGACAGTAAACCATAACTTTCTATAACTGCCTTTTCCTATGTGTAACACTTTCTTTTCGTTTTAGAGAATGGTATTAACTACTTCTATACACAGGAGATGGGTAACAGACTGGGCACCCTGAGTTATCTTTCATGTCTCTGTAAGCCCCATCCTGCGAAACCCAGTGCAGGTATTTGGTATAACACTGCTTCATATAGTTTACAGTGGTATAGGCACTCTACTTGCCCAATTTAGTTTAGAGGGACACCAGATGAGATGGGTCACTGATAGGCCTCCTCCTCATGGCCAAGATTGACCTGTCCATACATATTTACAAATACTACTATAATAAACACAGACACCAAGAAATAATTGCCAAACTTGAAATATATTACATACTCTTTATCATGCACATGCATTCCAAATGATTAAACAGTTCTTGGGATATCTGTAGAAGATTAATCATGGCACAGCAGACATATAGCTCCTAACTACACATAGCTTAAAATCACTTGGAGAGACCTGCCATGTTATTCTTACGTAATGTGAAGGGAAATTATTACAGACCCGAATGGCAAGTCCAAGGTTGTTTATTGGGGCTTTACAATGACTTTGGGCAAGGGATTCTCAGGTAGTTCACAAGGCTAAGAGTGCTCTTGAGGAATTGGTGCTAGGGCTGTCCCTGTCTATCTCGACTTCCCAGCGTTTCCCGCCTCCCTAACCCAGGTGTCCTTACTGGGATGTTAGTAACTTGCCAAAGGTGACATCTATCTGTCTGATGCTCCGACTAAAGCTGATGGTAGGTTCCCTGAACTGGGGGCTAGCTACCACCCTCTCGGTGTTCTAGGATTTCCCTGACCTGTCCCACTTAGTATTCTAGATAAGTTAGGAATGAGGCCTTCTTTCACCCACTGTCACCCTTCTGTCTCTCACACCCGTTTGCTTCTGACCCTTTTCTTCACTAGTCTTAACCAATGCTCTCCCCCACCATACTATTGTCCCTCTGATCTCTCACTCAGCCATTTCGCCTCCACCCTTTGATCTTACTTACTACTTTTCTTACTCCTGTTCTTACTAGTGATCTTATCTCCAGCTACCCCACTACCTCTGATACCTTCTCTTTGCTCCTTCCTCACAATTTACTTCCTTTCCTCTTGCAACTGTTCTTATTATTATCTCTTGCTCGCTCTCCTACCACTACTCCTAGCTTCTCAATACTCCTATCCCTGTCCCTCTCCTTACTCTCCCTCTACTGCCTTTCTTAATCCGTTATTAACACTACCGCTTTCCTTCCTCTCACTACTACTGTCATCACTCTACTGATGTTTCTACTTACTAAAGCTCACTATGGCTGTCTGCTACAAACTACTGCTCTACTCCCTATTTCACTTACTCACTACTACCTGTGCTACTATTACCACAGCCACTCTGCTACTCCTAATCACCCTATACTTTTCACACTGTCCACTCTCACACACAAACACCCCACAAACCTCTGCCTTATAAAATCCTCGCCACTCCTTTCGCTCGTGCCTCTGGGCTCTCAAATGTTCTCCCCCACCTCCTGTCCTCACCAAACTAACCCACACTAAACCACTCACACACCCTTACTTAAATATCCCACCTCCTCTCAGGACTGGCCAACTTACCTTACCAATGACCTTCCTTGAGGTTGTGTGTCATGGGAACACTCTGAGAGGCTTCACAAGGGCTCCTAAACCCCACCCCTTCTCTACCAGGATGTTGGATGCATTTCTACCATGGGTCCTACAGTGGCATGTAGAAATCTGTGGATGCAGTCCTCTCTTTTTTTAAAGTATTTCCCTGTTGGTTTAGTGAGATGTTGGTGATTAAAGCCTTGCAAAGGCATTTATGTATAAAATAACAATTCCTGGTGATGGGGCGGACCTTCCTAGAGGCCTCTTTAATACATTCTCTGGTGGGATAATGGGCCCCTTTTCTAAAGGGGTTCTCTAGTGGGTTAGACAGAGCTCCTTATTTATGCAGGGCTTCAGCAGAAGCCATCTTCTGGAGCAGTGGCAGTGTTGTAGTGGTGCTGCGTACATCATTGCCACGTCCTGTGGTGCTTTTCATGGGCCGTTGCTGGTGAGTGCAACTGGCATCCTTGCTGGCAACATTCTCCCAGGTGTGGCGGGCTCCCTTTGGCCCTGCTGCCAGTGTCTGCTGCATCCTGGGGTGGCTTCCCCCGCTTCATTTCACCTGTGTTGGCCTCCTGCGGCAGGGATGCTGCCACGGATGTAGGTAAGGCAGGGAGGGGAGGGAGACTGCCCACACTCCTTCGGGTATCAGGGATGACTTGGTCTGATGACTGGTTATGTTACCTCCCCTTACAGTGCCTAAAAGTCTGTTTGAATGACTACTTCTTCCAATAGGTGAGGTACGACACTCATGAGAACAATGTGACAATGACCCAGTACCTTGATGTCCACTTTTGCCCAAAGGTACAGGGTAGCAACTGCCGAATTCTTGCTATTCCGAGGCATCTCTTAGCATAGCTATTTGGTGCCATCAGCTTCGGATCAATGGTCGACACATTACTCCCTGCTACAAGCAAGGTTTTGGTAGCAATCCCTTGGACAACCACCAGAACCAGGTTATTTTGGCCCATATTTTCCCCACTTTGTTTCAGGTATTGGAGGGAATCTGGGAACGCCTTGTCTATCAGGGTCCTCGGAGTTACCTTTCGTTCCAATACTACCAGGGCAAGTGCCCCAAGCTGGCCTCCCAGTTGGCAATTGAACCATCCGGCTGTTAAGCAGTTGAGTCGACCTGGGATTCTTCCTTATTTCTCCACTGTTGCTCCTCCCCAGTCTGAGGATTCGTGTCCATTCCTTGCCACTGATGGCCTCCCAATCCTGACCTGTTCAGATCTTCTTCTTGGCACTCCGTTGACTCATGACCCTTTGTTTGGTTTTCATCCCTGTGATCATCCTCTGACTCTGATGGTGAAATGTCCTCTGAATATGAAGGCATCATCCTGAGACTCAGTCCTGGAGTGGGTGAAATGATCGGTCTGGCTTCACTCTCACTCTCACCCTTACTTTCTTTGGCCTGTGGGTGGTGTCTCAGTGCGGTCTCCTCTTCAAGAACGGGTTGACCGATCTTGTTCAGACCCCCAGCTTCAGGAACAGGACCATGTTCTATCTTCCCTTGGGAAACTAGTTCAAGGAACTTTTCATGGCGGTCTGAAATGTTCTTTTCAACAGATTGTCTAAGCCTTTGCGACCAATATTCATCCCTCTCAGGAATGGATGGACATCCGAGGGATTGAGTGGCACTCTCCGTTGTTTGAGGAGCAGGTTTCCTTTGGATGCCTCTTCACTGTTCTTCTACTGGCCATCGCCTTATATCTTCTTGCCAGCCAAGGGAAATTTGGTCTTGACGGGTGTGTGCTTACTACTTCCATACATGGCGTTTACTCGCGCTGCAGCTCTGAGATCCTTAACCACTTTGACCCTCGAGTACATGGCCCTCTCACATATCAGCTGGGTGATGAGTTGGCCCAGGTGGATGTTATGTTATGTTATGTTACTTGGCATTTATATAGCGTCTTATATATCATTGGTATGACCTCAAAGCACTGGTAGGTTGAACGCCCTCGGGAACCGCAGTTCGGGTCAGTAGAGAGAAATAGTGTTGTATGGTGCGTGGGTGCACCGGATATGTGTGCAGCTGGTGTAGTTGTCAGATGATAGCTGCTTCCTAGCGATAGGTGTGGTGCTGGAGATATCAGTTTGATGTGTGCAGTCTGGTCGGGAGACACCCAGACTAGGCTCTGACTATGTTAAGCCTGAGGAAACGCCTATGTGAGCAGCTAGGCCGGAATGTCCTCGGCTAGCTGCGTTTTATTGGGTGATGTGTGTTCATCGGGTCGTATTCGTATGTGAACAGCTGGGCTGAATTATCAGGGGTATAGTTGTGTTCTAGTTGAGTGATGGTGTATAGTAGAGAATAAGCGAAGTGGTGTGATATGGTGGTTATCTGTAAGGCGCCTGAGACCAGGCACGTGAACAGGCCAGTGGGGATATACATAGCGACATACGGATACATAGGGACAGGGGTCGATACAGGTATACATGGGTATACACCTAAACATGAGGATACAGATGTGACGCAGGCTAAAGTTCACAATTCCATCTAACTGTGGCGCATGCTATCATTCACATTTCTATCTATATGCGACACAGGCTAGAGTTCACAGTTATACCTAATTGTGGTGCATGCTATCATTCACATTTCTATCTAGATGCCAAGCAGGCCAAAGTTCACAATTTCATCTAAATGTTAAATGTTAAAGGTATTTGTACCGCACATCATCACCAACGGAGTTGGTCCCCTGGCGCTCTGGCGGATCTGTAAACGAGAAGGTGGGGTGGGTGATTAAGGTGAAGAGGGAGTAGGATAGTGGGAGGAGTGGTGTTCTGTTGGCAGCTTCAACTCGGTATACACATGGTGCTGAGCTTTGGTGCAAGTATTGGATCGATGTCAGTCTGCGTGTGCTGTTGGTGCGGCTTATGTGTTGTTGCGGTGTGGTGAAGTGTGTGTGGCTTGTTGTGTGAGAGATGGTTGTGTGAGTTTTTTGAGTGGGATAAGTATCCAGAGAGTTTGAGCTTATATTTGTTAATGGGTTATATGACATTTTAACATGCTAACATGCACAGTTCTGTCCAAGTGTGGCACTTGCCAACCTTCACATCCCATCTAGATGCAGGGCAGGCTAACGCTCACAATTCTATCCAGGTGTGGGACATGCTAACATTCCCAATTAATTTTAAGTGTTGTACTTGGTAATCTTCATAATTCCATATAAGTGTGGCACATGCCAACATTCACAATTCCATCTAAGCGTGGCGTTAGCTAGCCTTCATACTTCCAAGTGTGGCACCCGCCAACATTCACAATATTATCTATGTGTGGCACATATCAACATCCACAATCCTATCCAGATGTAACGCAGGCCAGTGTTCACAATTCTAAGAGTGGCACATGCTAACATTCAAGTTCCATCTAAGTGTGGCACATGCTATCATTCACAATTCTGTTTACATGCGGTGCAAGCAAAGTTAAGAATTACGGCTAAGTGTGGCAAACATTAATAATTCTATCTAGATGCGACGCGGGCTAGAGTTCACAATTTCATCTGAGTGTGGCACATGCTATCATTCACAATTCTATCTAGATGCAACGCGGGCTAGAGTTCACAATTTCATCTGAGTGTGGCACATGCCATCATTCACATTTCTATCTAGATGCGACGCGGACTAGAGTTCACAATTTCATCTAAGTGTGGCACATGCTATCATTCAAATTCTGTTTACATGCAGTGCAAGCAAAGTTAAGAATTCCGGCAAAGTGAGGCTAACATTAATAATTCTATCTAGATAAGACACAGGCCAATCTTCACAGTTCTCTCTAGTTAGCATTGGCAATTATGTTAATACGTAATACATGGCAACATTTATAGTCCAGCCATAAATAGATTTAGGCTGGTGGTTACAAATCTCTCTAAGCATGCATGTGTAAGTCTATGGCAGTCTACGTTCTGGAAAGGTAAGGTAGAGTGGCGGGGGGCTTTCTGGAGTAGAGTAATTGCTTGACACCCCATGCCACATGTACAGTTTTTGTTGGTGTCTGTTAATTGCTGGCTTCATTGGATTCCCCTGTGGACACCTGCAGACACATCCTGTAGCCGCCAATGTAGGAGCTGCCCTTTGCCTTAGGGCCCTTAGACGCTGGGGCTGCTAAAGTGCTATTGCAATATCAATACAAGAGACTGGCATGTTGTCCACCGCTATCACTATCTGGAACTCCCTACCCCTACACATTCCCAACACTGAAAATCACCTAAACTTCAGAAAGGCCCTAAAAACCTGGTTCTTCCCAACTTCATCCTGAACACATCCCTATACACCAATCTCAGCTCTGATGCCGGTAGGATTCTCAGCGGCTCACCCGACAAACTGTCACCCCATGCACATCAACATGCCGACACGTTAAATACTGCATCGAAGCAAGCAGCATTCGACGAGGCAGACCGCAATAAACCTTACTCCTCCAACTACAACACAAACATCAACAGTCGCATCGACTGACCCTATATCACCCCATTAACAACATTCCTCCGGACAAATACACCAGGGAAGCCAGCAGCTTTTGCTATGGCACACCGTAATAAACTCACTCGCCCTCCCCTCCCCGCTCAGAATCTCGTCTCAGAGAGACCATGAATAAGGAGACCATACTGTCCACACAGGACAAAGATCAGTGCAGCCGGGCAACATCATAGCCTATGGTACGTATACCTATACCACGTCTGTCAACACAGGCTGCTGGAACGGCCATACATCCATGCACCATAGAATGCAGCTATGGCTATGCTCATCCTGTCTAGCAGCGCACATAGCCTGTCACACTGAAACACCTGACGTACCTCAACACTTCTGCCACTAGCATACAGAGACTACCAACGAAAGAAATCCGGTATAGCTGGCCACACATCGACTCTTCAACATATGCACTCTATCGCAAACCACCAACAGCACCCACCCCACGTGCCTGACTTTCTGGGCTGCTTAGTCGAGCCTAGCTAGCCAAGTCCTAGACCGGCGAAAATGCATACACACATCTCCAAATCTAAAACCCTTAGAACCTCCAGCACATTGACTATGGTCAGTGAGGGCGTTCCTACCACAAAGCGCAGTGAGGACATACAAATGGGGAAGAGCGCTATATAAATGACCTAATACAATACACCAGTGCCATCAGAACCACATTCGGGCCCCATGCCATTACAGACCTGCATTAGGGAGGGAATACATCGAAGAGCCCCATGCAGTGGCACTTGACAACCATATGAGATCAGAAAATCAGCCAGTCTTTCTTGAAAAAATAATCACAGGTGCTGTGAGCTCATTTCTGCAGTGGGGATGGTGGCGGGGGGGGTGGAACGGGAAGTTAACTGCATTCCTGAGTATGCCATGCTTGATAAAAATGGAAAATCATCATCATCCACTGATGTTTGCAGAGCTAGGATATGTTATTTTTAACGTGCCGGTACACAATTGTTTCTGGGTGGGCCAAGAAAAGGGAGGGACAACAGAGGGAGGACAATACAAACCATCTTACTAGGCCTTGTGACATTCAGATCGTGCAAATGCGACAGCGCTGGAGGGAAGGGGGGTGCCAGGGAGAGGGTGATGGAGCCATGCTCTGAGCAAGTGCATCCAGGGCAGCGCGGCTCTGGTAAGTACAGGAAGCCAGGTGACTGTAGAGGAAACAGTTACAGCCCCTAAGTACATGGTGGACCATTGGCAGTGCAAGGAAGACTGATCATGGGGGAGCCTGGAACCAGTTATGCTCAGAGGGTAGCAAAGCAACCAGTCAGTGCAGCAGACAGGTAGGTCAGCAGGGGAGGGAGAGAGAGAAAGCAGAGGAGAATTGGAAGGTCCTGAGCTGCTTTTGGAACTTCAGGTGGCCCAGCTCAAGTTTGAGAGTGACAGGGAGGCCATTCCAGAGGGAGGCACCTGCAGAAGAGAGAGATCTACAACCCACTCTCTGTCCAGTGAAGCGTCCGACCTTCAGATTTGGAGATGGTTGAGCGAAGGGCTCAAGAAGGAAGGATGTTTTTAGAAAAAGAGTTGGATGGAGTTGGGGCCCTGGCTCCAGAAACCCTTGTGGATGATTAACAGGGTCTATGGGCCTCATTACACGGATGGCGGTAAGGATTTACCGGTACCGGTAAAATACCGGTACCGGTAAATCCTTACCGCCTTACTACGAGGTCCCTTTGCGGGTTGGGGGATTTAACGCCTGCTTTTTGCAGGCGTTAAAATCCAACCCGCAAAGGGACCTCGGAGCTAATTACGGCACCGCAAAATTGCGGTGCCGTAATTAGCGCCTTCCCCATTCCCATAGAGCCCTATGGGGCAGAAATGGGAATGGGGAAGGGCAATAGTGGAAGGGGGATTTACCGCCCCTCCAACCTTGGAATGGGGCGGTAAATCCCCTTTCCACCAAGGCGGTGCCAGTATTTTACCGGCTATTAGCGCCATGGCTCACCGCCTACCGTGTAATGAGGCCCAACTTGATCCTTGCATGCACGAGGAGCCAGTGGAGATATTCCATTACTGGAGAGATATTATCCCTTGGCTTGAGGCCAAGGATAAGTCTCGCAGTCGCACTTTGGATTAGTTGCAAAGGGCAGAGAGTAGAGGAAGGCAGATTGAGGCTGTTGCCGTAGTCCAGCCTAGAGAGAACTAGGGCTCTGGAGACAGTAATCTTCTGGAGGAAAGTGAGAAAATGATGAACACCTCTGAGGAGGTGCAGTTGGCAAAGGGACTTCCTGGCGAGGTGTGAGGCGAGAAGGAGCGGGTGGAGTCGAAGATGACACCAAGGTTTTTTGCCTCAAAGGAAAGCAAAGAAGTCTCATATACGCTAGCATTAAATTGCAGAATTGGGGCCGCTTGCCTTCATATTGCAACAGGGGCACATTTTTCCTTGCAACGGCCATGACCCACAGGGAATATTTAGACAGGGCCATGTATGTGGCCAAAGGTCTGTTTTTCAGGTAACAGAACACCAAGGAAAGCTATAGTGGAGGGGTGCCACATCCTGCCGCACTGCTGGTGAAGATCATCCAAACTAAGGGGAGATGGAGAGGTGGGCCAATTGACTTAGGCAGCAAGTCCGAGAACCAGTGCCTTATCGGCCAGTGCAGCGCTGCCAATAGAATCTCGCAACTCCTTGAAGTGCAGAATTTTTGGAAGATTCTGTGAATCGGAGGAAACGCATAAGCAAACAGGTCATTCCAAGGCATGGCTAGGGCATCACCTGGCAAATGTGCCCACTTTCCCTACCAGAAGGCAGTTTTGTTTCCATTTCAAAAAGAACCATCTGCAGTATCTCCCATTCTTGACTGGCTTGGGTCAATCATCTCAACGAATCTGCCTCTCAGTTTTCAGACCCTGCTTGGAGAGCTGCCTGCAAGGCAATGTTGTTCAGTAGGGCCCATTCCCAAAAGTGTAATGCCGAAGCACACATCTTCATTGACCTGGTGCCCTCTTGCATGTTTAAGTTGTACACTGTGATGACATGGTCTTTTAGCACCAGCACCCAGGCATCTTTCACAAGTTCTCTTCCTGCCATCAGTCGTGGTTACATAGTTTCCAGAGTTGTTCCCCTCATTGTTACGGTATTTCCTGGAGTAACATCCCTATATGAAGGTTGTTTTTGTCTTGCCACCCACTAAAATCCACGAAGATAGGTGTTCCCTCACAGATTGAAGACTGTGACCTTGACTTCACTAACATAACTTTTCTCTATGATTATAGTCCCTACATCTAAGGAATGCTTGTGCGCAAAGCAGGATTTTGTGGAAATCCTCCTGTAGATGCCTTCAGGAACCTCTATCCACAGGCCAGTCCTTACCACCACCTTCCTCCCAGGCAGAACCACCAAATCCTCATCTCCATATAAATAATAATCTGTGCCCAAGGTTGCAGCTCTGGTAGGTAACCTTGCTGTCCGGGTAAGAAGTTTCACCTTAACCATCTTCTTGTCCGCTGCTCATAATCTTTTGGTGGGCGATTTCTGTTTCGGGATCAGGTCAAGCCCATTTCTGACACCACATTTGATGGGGTGCCCCACCACAAAGAACCACGCTGAACCGAATGGTAAGTCCAAGCATGTTTGTTGGGAATTTACAATCACTGTGGGTCAGGGATTCTCAGGTAGTTCTAAAGGTTAGGGAATTGGTGCTAGGGCCGTCCCTGTCTATCTTGACTTCCCCAGCCTTTTCCACGTCCCTAGCCCAGGCGTCCTTACCGGGATGTAAATAACTTGCAAATGGTGATGCTTATCTGTCTGATGTTCTGACTGAAGCTGATGGTAGTTTCCCTAAATTGGTGGCTACCAACTTCCCTAGGGGCAGTCTAGGCTTTCCCTGACCTCTTTTGCTTAGTATGCTCAGGGAGTTAGGTATGGTGCCTTCTTTCACCCAGTGTTACTCTTCTGGCTCTCACACCTGGTTTCTCCTGACCCTTTTTGACACTAGTCTTAACAGATGCTCTCCTTGCACCGTCCTATTGTCTGTCCGATCTCTCCCTCCCCCTTTCCACCTTCTTCCTTTGATCTTGCAACTTTTCTTACTACAATCTTAACTCCAACTACCCCTCTATGTCTGTTACCATCTGTAGCCCTTTTCTTCCAGCTCTACTTCCTGTCCTCTTGGTACTCTTCTCTGTATTATCTCTCACTCTCTCTCTCTCCTACTACTACTCCCATTATCACACTCCCTGTCATTCTTCTTACTCTCCCTCTACTATCTTTCCTATTTCTTAATGATCATTTTCTCTTTACTGGCTTTCCTTCCTCTCACTACTACTGTTGTCACTCTACTGATGTTTCTACTCTCTAAGACTCGCTACTCTACTGCTTGTTCCACTTACTCGCTACTCCCGCTACTGACCATCTCCACTCCCAACTACTACTACTACAATGTCTGCTACCATTACCACTAACACTCCGCTACTCCTACTCTACCACTACTGTTCACAGTCTCCACTCTCACACACAATGACTCCACAGACCCCCTCCCTGTAATAGCCTATGCATGCCTTTTGCTCTCACCTCCTCAGAGCTATCGGATGTCCTCCACCATCTCCTGTCCTCACCCAACTAACCCACACTAAACCACTCACCCACCCTTAATTAAATACCCCACACCTTCCAGGGTTGGCCAATTTACCTTAACAAAGACTTACCTTCCTTGAGGGTGGGTCTCATGGGAAGGGATCAGAGAGGCTTCAAAAGGCTGTGCAAGCCCTGCTCCTTCTCCACTAGGCTGCTGGCTGTATTTCTACCATGGGTCCTACAGTGGCTTGTAGAAATCTGTAGTTGCAGTCCTCGCTTTATTTAAAGTACTTCCATGGTGGTTTAGTGAGATGTTGGTGATTAAAGCCTTGCAAGGGCTTTTATGTAAAAATAACAATCCCTGGGGAATTAGTTGGTGTGGATCAGACCTTACTCAAGGCTATTTTAATACATTGCCTGGTGGGCTAATGGGCTCCTTTTCCAAAAGGGGCTCCATGGTGGTTGAGTGGAGGCTGCCTATTTGACAGGCTCCAGCAGAAGCTGCCTGCCGAAGCCATGCCTGTGTTGTGAATGACGCGACACCCCCTGGTGATGAGTATATTATTGCAGCATCCTGTGGTGCTGTTGATGGTCTGCACCAGCGTGTTTGATCCAGCCTCCTGGTTGGCGGCATACCCCTGAGTGAGGCGGGGCTCGCCATGGGCCTACCGCCATCTGCTGCGTCCTGGGGTGGCTGACCCCACTCCATTTCACCCGTGGCAGTCTCCTGTGGCAGGGACGCCGCCACTGGTGCATGTAAGGCTGGGAGTGGTAAGGGGCCTGCCTGCAATCCTTCAGGCACCATGGGATGACAGGGGCAGGCTCCTTCCCTGTCACAGTGGAGCTACTGCTTCAAGCTAGGCAGAAAACCCAGTCACTTTGGCAGATGTCTGTGTGAGGTTCATGCAGACTGGTTACACACAGAACAGGCACACCTGTGCTCAGATCTTTCTGAAAGGACATGGGATGATGGACCTTGAATAAAGTACTTTAGCTACCACCGCATTCTGATAACTTTGAGGGAACTATAACAACAAACGGCCTCAAGAAAGGAAGCATTTAGCCGCTGCATTCTGATTTCTGAGGGCAACCTAAAGAGGTTGGCTGGGAAATATACAAAGGGTTTTTTCTTTATTTTTAGTCCAGACTTAGCTCCCTGAAAGACCTGGGACCAGAGGCTCCAGAGCCTCAATAAGGAGTAAACCCTGGCCATAACTCTCTCAGGTCGCTCTCCAGTTAGTGCAAGCCATGCCATCATTTGTTGGTAGGATGAGGAGAAGACCTTTCCCTGCAGCAGTAGAGAGGAGGTATTAATTGATGGGTTGATGACACACACACACACACACATCGTAATCTCTCCCTCTGAGTTAAGGCTTGTACCACCATGTAGAACAGGCTAGGTAATTGCTCTACCTTGTCTGTCAGGGTTTTGCTGTGGCTATGGCATCACACCCTTATCTTCTGAAGAAACTCTCGGGGAACACAGCCTGACATTCACTTGCATGGGAATCCTGACCGTCATTATTAGAATTGGGCTCTGCAAGCAGTTCAAGAATATCCCAATGTGCTTTTGTTCACCAGTTCATTATGGCAACTCCTAGGGGGGAGGTATGCGTGTACAAACGGACAATTTGCCTTGTCTGCACATGGCCATGTCTCAGACACAATGTTCTTCCTTGCACTCCCTGAAGATATAGTTATGGGACAATGTTCCTGCAGAATGGCTTTTGATCATCCTCTGGGTAACCCTCTCTGCAGTGATTTCTGGGCATAGCCCCTGGACACACACAGCTGACCTTTTGCTTGGGACATGGTCTTTGGCAATGCTCTGGGAACAGTACCTCTTCCTGCTGTACCCAAAGGGCAAGGCCTAAATGAATGACTGGAATGCTTTGACCTTCACTTACCTGCCTGCCAGGGCATGGCTACTGCACATCCCCAACACACATTGTGCCTGGGGCAAGCCCTTTGGAAAGCTGCAAACAAAATGACACCCCCGGAACACAGTGTATGTTGGGTATGGGCCCACTGAGCCTACCTGTCAAATGTATGCCCAAGGTTGATGTCAAATTTGTCCAGTGGATTGTGTGCTGTATTTCTTCACAAATGCTCGATGGTAATTTCATTGTTTTAAAAATAAATGTTTCCTGCAGTTCTTCCACAGCTATAAGCCCTGTTTAGCGACTTGTTCTTGGGTCCAAATGCACCCTAGGTTTGATAGGCAAACACACACTAACAAAACACACTCTCTAGCCACACACACTTCTGAAACCCACAATGATGGCCCACAGACACACATATGCCACATGCTTGTATGGCACATGCACAACACACATACTTACACCACATACACTTACAACATGTGCTCTTACACCAAGCAATCTTACACCACACACACTTATGCCAAGTGTTTATGCCACACACACACCTACACCACACACTTGTATTCCTCAGACTCTTATGCCACACAGTCTTATTCCACACTCTCTTATGCCACATTCTCTTAAAGCAGTATTATTCCACACACTATTCCGACATGCATTAAATGATGCATGCTCTTATGGCATGAACACATATACCATGCATTCATACACCATACATTCTTATACAAAAGGCTATTCTGCCACACACACTTATGTAACACACCCTTAAGTCACACACACTTATGCCACACACTCTCTTCAGACACATGCTTACACAGACCCTGTTACACTACCCACTGTTGCACCACACACACTTAAGCCCCATACCCCAATGTTCCACCCACAAGGATGTCAAACTATACTTCAATGATTATCCCTTCTGATAACAAATATTCACCGAAAAATAGTTTAGTTAAGAGACTTAAAATGAGCTGATTTATCACAACAAAACCCTTGAAATTCGAGTTAAGATGGTCATCAGCAGCCACACCCACTGCATTTTAAGATTCTTTTTGTGATAAATCAGCTCACCTTATTTGTCTCTTAACTAGTGTTTTGTTTCAGTGAATTTCAAGGTTTTTTTAATGCTATATTGTCTTCAGGCCCACTAGCCATGGTCTTCAGCCACTGTATGTGTTGCACCATCCGGCTGAGGCACATAACCCTCTAGTGACCCATGGCCTTCTATTTTGCTCCAAATGTTTGTAAAAACACAGAGGGCTTTATCCGTACACCTCAGGGTCCACTGGCCATGGCCTGCCGCACTGCCCACTATTCATGCTGGCCCAAATATTAAACACGTAACTGATGGGTGCAGTGTCTAATTGGCCATTGATGTGCCCACTGTACAAGTTGTGCCAATTTTTCCCAAAGACCCATTGCCCCTGCCTAATAGATGTCACCTTCCTATTCCCGCAATCCTTTACCAGGATTCATTTTCGATAACACCGATTCCTGTGATAGAGTAGCAATGTGCCGATACCCGCAATAACAGAAGAAATTGCTAAAAAATTAAAAAGACGCTCCTGTTCTCAGGGGCACTCACCATGTGACACCCTCCTCTTTTCTTGCCCCCCTGTTTCCCTCAATTGCCTTTTACTTCCCTGTCTCGCATTACCCCCTATCACTCTTCAATTCCTATGCTGCAGATTCCTCTCCGAGCATGTCATGCGACGTTACCACGCGTGGTAATCTCATGAGATTCCCCTGGAAAACTGAGAAACTGAAAGTTTTCTACGAGTAATTGGCTCCCCCGCCAGTCCCAACTCCTCCACTATGCATGCTTTCCTCTTTTGGCATCCCCACATCTAACCTGATTTTATTCCTCCAAATAACATTCTGAGCACTTTCATGTTCCCTTCGATATTCCGATGGATAACTGTCACATCGAGCTAAAACAAAATGGCAGCTTTTTGTTTCCAAAAAGCCTCTCGACCTCTATGCTGCAAAGGATCATGCAAGATATATAAAGATTTTTTAGGAGTGGGGGCACAAAAATTCTACTGCTAATATTTTAGAAAATAATGGACGGATTTACCCCAAACCAGCAAAATAAATATCTTGAATGCTTTGTTACAAAGCTGTCCAGCAGTTTTCACGCTATGGGTATTAAATCAATGCACTTTTTCCTCAATGGGAAAATGATTGTGGGACTAGACAGAAAACAGCATTTAATTCCTTTCTTAACAACGTGTTCATCTTTTGACAAAATGTTCCCAAAACTTCATGTTTGGGGGAAGGGTCCAGGACAAACCTTATCTTTGGAAAGTGCCATCCATAACCACGCAGCGAGTCAAATGTTATTAGGAATAGAATTTTGGGAAAAGTCTTGCAAAGGCTCCACATTAGTTGTCACCTTACAATCTAGATACCCCACACGAGGCAGCACTACAAAACAAAATGAAGGGGCTTTTTGCAAGTGCATTCAGCAAGATTGTTTTCTAGAGCTTTTGTATGACATGCGCTGGGTGGGGCTACAGTGTTTAGGAAGCTAATCGTACCCTTGATGATCTCAAAATGGTATTACTCTTTGGTAATTTCAGGACCAACAAAGCCAGGAAGGCATATGAATTCAAATGCATACACTTTTCAACTTTTCAATACACTTCAATGCACTTACAAGAGGCTTGGACAGTCATTGCGGTTTCATGTGTCAATGTCCTAACTAACAGACTCTCCCTAACTTTTTCTACCCCTAGAGATGCAGGAATCACACAGTTCAGACCCAATACTTGTCATCATTTTTTTCAAAGCTATTCACAGGCATCAAACTGACACTGCACCGGCAGCTCCACGAGCCTCTTTAGGGCAATACCTCATTGCCAGACTCCTGCCAACACATCTCTAGCTGCCCTCCAAATGCCCAGCCCAAAAGCTTCCCAGAGACTTGTCAGGGACTCTATCTCAAGTCAAACCCCACCCTTTCCTCACGATTGCGATGTAAGACCATCTTGATATGGTATCTGACATAAAATTACCAGACTGGGCACCATGAGTCATAGACCCATCACATGGCTGGTTACGCACCTCTTATTTCGGCATTCTAGGGGCACAAGCCCGATACTTGAAATATTGTCCCACCACTGAACTTGCAAAGGGACCGGCTGACATACCGAATTTTGAATCGGCTGAAACATCCATGACTGACACTATCCTCTCCTGCCTTCCTGAGAGCACTCTAACAGGATGTGCTGTGTTTTGTTTTCTTCATTCGTCTTCTGTCTTTCGTTCTCTTCAGTTCCAATGACTCCTGCTCCACTTAACACAGTTCAGACCAGATATGGGTATATATATTTAAAAAGTGTTGCTTCAAAAAAGACAAGATGATACCTTAATCGGGCTAACAAAGTCATTTATTTGCAAGCTTTCGTAATTTGCTAATGACTTCACCAGGCATAGGAAGAGAATGAGGCTTTTGGAGTAGCAGGGCAGCCCATGGACTCACCTCTGGAATATCTTATCTGTTTGTGTCTTCTTCTCATTCCAGAGGTGAGTCCAGGGGGCTGCCGTGCTATTACAAAAGTGTCACTCTCTTCCTACGCCTGATGAAGTCATTTGAAAATGATTAAAGCTTGCAAATAAATGACTTTGTTAGCCTAAATAAGATATCGTCTTGTTGCCTTTATTGTAACAACACGTTTTATATTACCATGTCTAACACGGTACAAGAAAACTGAATTCACAGATATGTACTTATTTATTTTCCCCCATTGCTTCCTTCATTTGGCCTTCACCAGCCACAAGAATAGTTAACATGTTTTCCAAAAATATTTACAACCCAAGAGAACTGGAAATGGATAAAAAATGTAAAATACCCCATTGCCGTGTGAGGACCTGCCAGACACCAGTGGGGCATGTTATCAGTAGCGGGGGTAGCTTTTGGACCTGAAGAGGCGGAGAGGAGGCTAAGAGGGCCCCAGTGGGAGAGTGGGGGACACTGTGGACAACAGGGTGGAGCAATGGGGGGCAGCCACTATGCCCGTCCCCCCTGGCTCAGCCACTGCATGTTATAGTGCCCTCTGAGGCATGGCAGCAGCTGCCTTCCATTTTACAGCTTTATTTTACCGGATCAGTAGCGGGGGTAGCTTTTGGACCTAAAGGGGGGAGAGGAGGCTAAGGGGGCCCCGGTGGGGGAGTGGGGGACACTGTGGACAACAGGGTGGAGCAATGGGGGGCAGCCACTATGCCCGTCCCCCCTGGCTCAGCCACTGCATGTTATAGTGCCCTCTGAGGCATGGCAGCAGCCGCCTTCCATTTTACAGATTTATTTTGCAACCCAGGATGACCATGAAATTCCCAGAGTGCATTTCTAGAGAACTTCTAAATGATTACCAAATGCTGATACACCCAGCATTCAGGTGATTGGGGGAATCCACCAACATAGTCACTCAAGATGATTGGTAAGTGGTGATTTCTTGTATACACATTGGCACATTTCCTTTGCTATTATCCTGTACCTGTTGTCTTCCGTTACAAAAAGTTGTAAGGTAGGTCCCAAACATATTTCCCATGCACAACTTCCTAAGAGAGTTTTGTTCACACGCAACGCGAACATCTTTGATCAAATTTCGCATTTTATCTAGAAGTTCCCCTGAAGCACAAGCTGTTTTTTGAACTGCGCAAATCTGCTCTGCACCTTTGAAGAACAACCATTAAGAATAGGACACGGTCAATGGCTTCAGGGCTTGTTTAGTGTATCCACAAAGAGCGTGAGTGTATCACTCACATTCGGTCTATTCCAGATCTTTCTTGCTCAGAGAGACAGACAAAATAAAACTCAGTAAATAAACCCAGAAGCAATTTGCGCTGTCCTTTAGTAATCACAAGAAGGAACAGCACCAGTAGCTGTACAAGTACACACAGTCAAAAGCAGACCATTGCATGGCAGGATGTCAATTTTTTTTTACTGCATGGCAATGGAGTTTCTAGCCAACTTGGTGCTCAGGGTGAAACACTAAAATGTGCCTCCCCACCCCCGACTGGCACACGTCACTCCAAAACTACACTTCTGTGTCGTGGGACAAAACCCTCCTCAAAATCAATAAATAATTGCTATATAAATGAAGATGGATTCATTAGTACTTTACAGAAGCAATCTAATTTGAAAACAGAGCTGTTTCTGTCTTAGTAAATGGTTCTTAAGTCACCTAATCTTAGGGAAGGCCTTGCCTAAATGCAGTTTCGAACTGTCTGTGTTGGCAAACTGCTGTGTAAACAGCCTGCCGGGGTCTGAGGGCCCACTGACCGTGTGTTGCAAGTGTTCTGTTCATACCACCTCACTTGAATTTCGCAAGGGGCAATATTAGACTAACCATATGTATTATTTTTTTGATTGAAGGTTATCATTCCAAGATGGACAGTCTGGTACACTCTTATGCCTTCTTTCAAAATACCCTTATTCGATGGAAAGGGGGACAAATAGCACCAATGAGAGTTCCTGTATGCTCAGCATTAACTCACAGAGCATTTCAGGAATATAACAGTGATCAGATGTCTCTATATTTGATAAACAAAAATAATCTGTGATAAAAGGATTGTATGTGTGAATCCCTAAATGCATAACAGACGCATGGCTTGGTGCTCACATCACGGTGCACAACACTCACCCTAACATTGAAATGTTTGTAACCATGAACCATACATGCTCACGTGAACAGCTGACATTTCTGGATGTGAGTACAGCATGGCTGCAACATCAGCCCCCCAAATGGCATATAAGGGCTCTTTTGCTTCTTGTTTCTGGCGAATTTTAGATGAGAAAGGGCTGGGTCTCAGTTTGATCAATGCCCAACCCCCAATACAGAAACATATTTTGGGAATTATATCTATAGACAGGACAGGATACCGTACAAGAGAGACCAGATAAACTATGCACAGAAAGGCTACACCGAAAGGATTGTACCTCTTACAAACCTTAGCCTGAACAGTAGTAAGTTTATGAAGCATTTTAAACAAAACCAGTTTGTAATGCATGGTAAAGGATCCACAGTTCCTCAGCCACTACCTCGTCATCATAAGGCAGGCCTGAAGAGATATTTCTACAAAAAAGAGCAGGCCCATACTGTATCTAACATTGCTGGCATTAGCATCTCTTATTAATGCTGGCCTGCACATAGTGAAAATCATGGTGTGGCAATATAGACAGGGTGTTTAGCCTAGTGTATGTAATGTTTGAGGGAACTTCTTTGATTGCTTTATATTTTTAAGTGTGGGCACAGTATGGCATACTCGTCAGTGCCACATGCACAAAACGTTACAGTATGCCATTGTATGGACATTGGATACATCAGACAAAAACAGGCATATGTGTTGTTACATTCCGGCGCACCACAAAGAAGCCATTAATCAACAGGGTGGTGACTAGGGCAGCGCACAAATCATTGCTGAAAACATATCACTGCATTGACTTGCCATGGAAAACTGTCTGCATGGTGACACACAATGAAAACTACTTTCCTAATCAAGGTGCCAAGTGACATTGAGTTGCCATCTGGTGTGCTCGCTAGGCAGTGCCTGGCTTGTTTAGACAATTAGAAGAACTTTAATGCTGAGCAGATGAATTTAGCCCATGTCCCAAAGCAGCCACTAGAAGCAAGAAAATGACAGTTAACCTTACCAGGGATGCGCCCATATGTAACAAAAAAGAAATATACACAACAAATTATGTTTTGATGTGTCAAATAAAAAGACAGGAACATAAAGAAAATGGTTTAAAACGTTTCTGTGTGGGATGTTAATTCACTTTGAAGAATGCATAGGTTTGGTCATCTAACATACTTGTGCTGGACTTCTGAAAACAAATGCCCCATGTTCAGTTCTTAACACTGAAATGTTAAGCACATACTGCGTAAAAACAATGGCTTGTCAACTGAGCCATCACTTACACATTTCCCAACTTGAAAGGCTTTCAACATAAATAATGAGGGGCTCAGGGTGTGTGACTCCAGAGCACCTCAAACGCTGTGTTTGGAATATGCATTACTTTGTTTGCATATTCCAAACGCATCCCAGTCATCCACAAGTCAGCACAGAGCAGCCAGCAGAACATCACATTGCAGTGGAGCACCCACAGGCACAGCCGGCTGCTTAATCTTTTCTCTGGTAAGCTCAGAGGCAGCTTTCTGGGTGGGCTCCTTCCTGAGCGGTCCTCCTGACCTATTTAGCTCTGCGCCCCAAGCTTTCGCCTGCTCCTCCCGGGCTAAGAAATGGGTCTGCTGCATGCGCACAGAGGGAGAACTAATGTGGGCAAGGTACGACAAGCAAAAATACTGTGGGTCTCATTACGAGGATGCCAGACCGGTAACAATGTTACCGCTATGCTTGCCGCTACCATTGTTACCGGACTAGCAAACTACGAGTTGTGCCGCGGGTGCCTTTCATTCCGCCAGGTCTGCCCTGTTATCTACGGTGCCGGTGCTACAGACATCCCCATTCCCATTGAGTCCTATGGGGCTGAAATGGGAATGGGGATCTACCGGCACCCGCAAAAGGGCAATTACCTTGTCCGGCGGGGTCAGAATACCCCAGTAATTTCCCATTCGTGGGTGCTGGACTTTCATGCCAGTATGGAGGTAGCCTTGCTGCTCTTACCTGCAAGGCTACCTCCAACCTCATAATGGTGTCTTGTGCCGTTTTATGTACACATGAAGTGTAATGCAAAAGGTACATGCATTTGGATGGTCTCTTCAGACCAAATATGGGAGGTATAAACATGATAACACATGGGCCATTTCCCTTGCCTTTTACAAAACGACCAGAACAACAGAGAAGTCTAAGCTTACAACCTTGTCCTCCCTTCCAACTCTTTTAACATCTCAGGCAAAACTTGGATTGCCCAAATTAGTCCAATTTGAGTGCCAAAGATTTACATTAACTGGGTCCTTTGTGCCAATCATAGAAGGATTTTGAGTCCAAGCTTTAAATCTGAAAGTTGCAGTGCGCCCCACTGTAGCTGGTAGGTTACCCCTGTGCCATCCAATGGTGGTGCAGTCCTTGGCATTAGGCACATCTGCTTTCTCAGTATGTGCTTTAGCGGCCAGATTATCTCTGGACAAATCTTCTCTCCAATCCAGGCCTCTGTTTGATTCTACAGTGCTCCCCACAATTCTCCTAGTAATTTTGAAGATGATCGTCATGATGCTCATTCTGCCCTCACTGACTAGGCGCAAGACTTTCCTCTTTTACTCTAAGCACAAAGTCTCTCTTTTTGGAATGTTCTCTGATTTATCTGCCCACCCCCTGGAGCTTGCGCTAGATTGGTGCTCTGGAATTGGGGATTGTTCACTGGCTTAGGCCAGAGATCCTTATTACAGTATTTGGATTGAATGCATTGTGTATTTCTGGTGCTATACAGCCCATGAGTGTAGAGGTAATTTGAGAGGAGGCTGTTTGGGAGAAATTTCAGAGCTAGTTTTTAAGGTATCTGATTTAGATGGATTTTACAAAGAAGGCTGGATTATCTCCTTTGGGATGTGCAGTTTCTACTCAAGATCACAGGATGTTAATTTTGAGGGTGCCTCTCTCCCTTAAGCCTGATCAATTCCACACTGGGTTTTTCAGGCTATATATTTCGTGTTGCCATCAGATCTGACAGTGCCCTTCTTGAAGGTCCATTGTCGTCTAGAACAGTGTTTATGTTGTGTTCAATTTCTTTGTGTATAGTAGATCTTCTGATGTGCGTCCATCATGACCCAGGGTTTCTCTTCTGGAACAAAGAAGAACCCCTCCAGTCTCACAAAGAGCCTCTTCCCATCCTTCCTCAGAATCCTTGGAATTCATCTGGTGACCTGGTTGACAGCCTATGGTGATTGATCTAGTTTGGATACTGGTTATGGTGCTCCCCACCCCCTGTGAATTACTTGATGCTTCAAACCATGAGCAAATATGAAATCTTCTCGACTTCCCTCTGTGCTGACCCTTCTTTGCATGGCTTTCTGACACTTCCAGGAGATGTTGTATACTGCATGCCATTCTTCTCCATGAAGATAATCATATAATCAGAGGAGTGCTCAAAGACTCCTGCATCTGTAGTTTGCTAAAAGGCTTCGATAACCTTTCTGTTATTTGCTTCTTCTCAGGTTGAGACACTACTGCATGCAAGTGATCTTCTCACAAGACATTAAAAGATGTTTTTTTTTTTGGGTCAAAACTCTATTGCATTTTGTTGCATTACAAACATCAGCAGAGTATAGGGAACAACTCTGCAGCAAATTCAATCAACCTTATATATAACAGCTTCAAACTAATTCTCTGACATCCCTCCCACCCCTAATCCCCCTTCCTGCACTCCCCACCCAATCCACCTCTCAAAGGGTTCCTACTCTCATATGGTCCTCACTCAACATGTATGTAATGTGCAATATTATGTATGGTCTCCTTTTACTTCTCTCGTCCACCAATTTTCCAGTCGTTCTAACACGTCGAGAGATCAGGTGTGGGTGACTCTTCACCTCCCCTCTCGTGGTAATCCGGTAGCCTAGTTCTTGGGGCTTAGCCATGTGTTAACATGTCTTGGGAGCAGACGTCAGGTGCAACGTGCTCTCCTTGGAAGCAAGAAGACGACACAGAGAAACACAGGTTCGATCCCCGGGTCCGTGCTTAGAAACCACTGGGTATTAAGCACGTTATGAATAACCAATCATATAATCATCATAATCATATTATGTACATTTCGTATAGTCTAATGATACGTACGTCAATAGTGTTCCCCATTTTGTAGCAAAGCTGTTTCTGTTTCAGTCAAGACGCTGGTCCGTTTTTCTAGCACTAGAATATTCCACAGTTCCATCCACCACAAATGTATGTGTGGTGTGTGCTGTTCGTTCCATCTATAGGCTATCACTGATTTGGCAGCCAATACAGTGATCATCCTCCCATTATTGGTGTGCACCGGGTAGATCTTCCGAATTGGTATACAGAACAGCTCCACTCCTGGAATGAACAGAAACAATTGGCCTTCAAGATGTGTTTCAGAATACCTTCCCAAAACAGTTTTATAATCGGACAATCACGCCATATATGTCAGAAGAATCCCACCACTGCACAGCCCCTTCTACAATTCTCAGATCTATCCGGTTAAATTGTATGTAGGTGCAAGGGGGTAAGGTACCATCTTGATGTTATCTTGTAGGCTAATTTTTCCAACTGTGCCAAGGAGGAGGAACTTTTATTTCATTTCCAGATATCCGGCCATCCCTCATCTCTGATTTCCCTGCCAAGGTCGTTTTCCAAGGTTGCCTTAAAGGCCCATTTTCTTTAGCTACTTGAGTCCTTTAGGATGTGGTAAAGATTAGAAATCAAGCCTTGGGTGGAGTCTGAGGGAACTAGGAATCGTTCAGACCTAGTTAGTGTTCTGGTAGTCGCTTCCTTAACATCTTTATTTTGCTCGAAATGTCTGATCTGCAAATATTGAAACCTGTCCTGCTCCAAGAGGCCAAACTCACCTTTACATTCCTGAAAGCTTTTCATCTCATTGTTTTGAAAGAGGTTGTACATACACCGGCCTCTGGTAAGCCTCCATTTGTGGAAGGCAAGGGGTGCTTTGGCTGGACTGAAGACTATATTGTCATGTATTGGCATGAATGGAGACAGGGGAGTGGTCAATCCTCACACTGTGGCGAGTCTATCCCAGCTATCCACGGTTGCCTTAGTAACAGGATTAATGTAAAGGGATTTAGGTCTGGACGCCTTGGGAAGCCATAGTAGCCGGAACATAGGAGACGCTCCCAGAACAGTGTCCATGGCCCATTGCTTTGCCGAGTTCACCTGGCACCATTCTCCAGGTATCCGAAGGTGGGCGGTTAAGTAGTATATTTGAAAACTGGAGCTGTGCTGCCTGCCTTTCATATATGGTGCCTCCAGTATATGTCTTGAGAACTTGCTCCTTTTCCCACTCTAAATGAAGCGTGTGGTGTCTCTCTGTAATTTGTCAAGTTTCGCCCGAGGAACCGGAACTGGGAAAGCTTGGAATAGATAAAGACGGCGGGCAGGACATTCATTTTGAATACATTATTTTTTTTTAAATGTTTTAATTTGTTTATGATTGTAAAACAACCTTTACAAAATAGAACCTTGAAAAAAGAAGTTTCAGACTTCGTCCAACCACAAAATTCATCCAATATTATAAAATTCACTAAATCCAAAGTAAACAGAATAATAAAAAAAAGAAAAAGATAAAAAGAAAAAATGTACATTCATTCTCCCAAACCATGAGATGTTGAGCTTTTTCCATCTCATCGTGTCTTTCCAGATGCTTGAAAGTAATTCTGTGTAATTGGATTCATACAATTTATCTATATTCGCTGTTATTTTTACTTCCAGTTATTTTATATGCTTCTTGACTCTCCTGAAGGGGTATTTATTTAACAGGTTCACTAGCACTTGTAGTGGCACCGGCAGATTCAGGGCCTCAGACTTTGCATAACTGATTCTAAACACTTGATTTTTCTCCACATTTCGCTAATTCCACCTGCAGTTATTACAGTGAGGATTCGGGATTTCTAACTAATAATAAAACATCATCAGCAAATAAGAAGATTTTATATATGATCTCTCTGCTTTGTCCTATCTCCTCCTCTCCCATTAATGGTGGCACTTGTTGGCATGTCTTAATGGCTTGTTTCGACTCCTCCAGAGTCATCCTTAATGTCTACCTAAATGGCACTGTCATGGTCCAAGGTCCTCAGGCCAATCTCCTTCTCTTCGATAGGCGTTTCCCTCGCCTCATCAACTTCCTCTCATCTCCAGCTGTCCCCTCCTCTCACTCCTTGGCTACCTTACCCACTTTTTCCTCCTCCTCTGCCACTCTTCAGGCTACCTCCACAACTCCG
Source organism: Ambystoma mexicanum (assembly GCF_040938575.1). Classification (NCBI taxonomy): domain Eukaryota; kingdom Metazoa; phylum Chordata; class Amphibia; order Caudata; family Ambystomatidae; genus Ambystoma; species Ambystoma mexicanum. Next base: position 517,478,591 of record NC_090939.1, read on the forward strand.
CAGGGCGTACCTCTGATTTGTACCCCTCCCCGGAAGGTCTATAAGGCCGGCAACCTTCTTCATCTTACCACTCTCAACACTCGCTCTGCTGTCAAACACTCCTCTGACATCTGCCACCTCCTTGAACAACTGGAACTTGATGTCCTCGCTCTTACCGAGACATGGTTCATGGCCAGCTGTGTAATGAGCTTTGACACTCTACTCCCTGAGGGCTACAAGATCCTCTCCGCACCCAGATCCACTCGACCTGGAGGGGGCGTAGCCCTGATCTTTCCAGAGTGGATTCCTGCCATTATCATTCCCATTCAAATGTACTCCTCTTTTGAATGCCTTGTCTGCAGACTCTCAATCTCTCCTAGCCACTCTCTTACTGTTGCTACTCTCTACCGGCCCCCTGGGCAAATCACCTCTTTTCTCTCTGAGTGGGCTGAACTCTCCTCCTCCCCCCTGGCCTCAACCACTCAACTCCTCCTCCTTGGTGACCTCAACGTCCACCTCGATTCTCCCTGTCCCTCGTCTCTGCTCTTTCGCAACCTCTGTGATTCCCTCTCCCTCGCTATCCTCCCCTCTGGCCCAATGCACTCTGCAGGACACACACTTGATGTCTTCATCTCCCCTGGCCTTCCCCTCTCTATCCCCCTGACCACTCCTCTCTCCTGGAGTGACCACTGCCTTCTCTCCTCCCATCTCTCACTCTCTTCCCACCAAGCCAACCCCACCCCAACATTGCCACTTACTTTCTCGGACATCCAACCAATGAAGCGTGTGTCAGCTGAGGCTTTTGCTGCTACCTTCTCTCCCCCTACTCCTCCTCTGGCTGACTCACACCCCGACGAAACCCTGTCCCTTCTCTACACTTCTATCTCTGATACTCTTGATGCTCTTGCCCCTGTCATGAAGATCCACTTGAAGTCAAAAGCCCTGGTATGACTCTGACCTAGCTACACTTAAACGTAAGTATAGGGCATCTGAGAGGACATGGAGGGTTTCTTGCTCATCCCCTGACAAACTGGCCTGTCACCTGCTACAAAGGCAATACCAACTCTCTGTCTGCACTAAGAAGAGAGCCCACATTCAAGCCCGTGTCTCTGCGGCATCTAACAACTCGGCCAAACTCTTTAAAATCTGCAAGGAGCTTGCCAACCCTGCGGCAGTCTCCACCCCTCCTCTTGCCTCCCAGGCTCTCTGCAATGCCCTTACCTCACACTTTATCTCAAAAACGCAGGACATCCTGTCCGCCCTCTCCTCCCCTGCCCCTCCCATTCCCTCTCAGTCTCTGCTTGCAGACCCCCCTTACGCACCCCCCGACCATCCTTCTCTTCCTTTCCTATTTTCTCCCCTGACGAGGTTGCTAGAGAAGTCCGATCTATGAAAGCCTCATCAAAACAGTTTCATCCCTGCTCCTCTAAAACCATCAAGGACCACATTGACACCCTCGCCCCGGCCCTTGCTGATTTTTGCAACTACTCCTTTGCCTCAGGATCCTTCCCCTCCCCTCTGAAGCACTCCCTTGTGCATCCTCTTCTCAAGAAACCCACAGCTGATCCTTCCTGTCTGACTAACTACCGCCCAATTTCCATTACCCCCTTTCTGGGCAAACTCCTGGAAAAGCTGGCCATCTCTCAGCTTAACCTTCACTCAGACTCTGTTGGCTGCCTTCATGACCACCAGTCTAGCTTCAGAGCGGCCAGAAGCATGGAAACTGCTCTCCTGAACATCTGTGAAGTCCAACCTGGACTCTAATATTCCCTCTGTCCTCATCCTTCTTGATCTCTCTTCTGCCTTTGACACAGTGAACCACACCATCCTGCTCGACCGTCTCCGTGATAACCTGGGTATCACTGATCAGGCTCTGGCCTGGCTGACCTCTTTCCTCTCTGATCGGCCCTCCCAGGTCCAACTGGGGTCCTTCCTATCATCTATCTTCCTCTCCACGTGTGGGGTTCCCCAGGGGTCTAACCTCTCACCCTGGCTCTTCAACCAATACCTGGCAACTCTCGCCCACTGCATTTCCTTTTTCTGCTAAAATTTCCAGTGCTATGCTGATGACGCCCAACTCATTTTCCGACTGCCCTCGGCCACCTCCTCGCCCTCTCTCATTTCTGACTGCCTAACTGCCATTCAAGATTGGTGTGCCGCAAATGACCTTTGTCTGAATGCCAGCAAGACTGAGATCCTCCTCATCGGCACACCATCTCCATCCTTTTCCCTCACTCTCTGGCCGGCCTTCCTGGGCCCTCCTCCTACCCCTACCTGCGAGGCTAAGAACCTCGGGGTCATCTTTGACTCCACACTTTCCTTCTCTGCCCATATCTCTGAGGTCTTTAAAAAGTCTAACTTCCAACTGCCCCCCCTCAGAGGTACTCTGCCTTTCCTCTCCTTCCATCAGAAATTCACTGTCTGCCAAGCCCTTGTTCTCTCTAAGTTGGACTATTGTAGCAGCCTCTTTCTAAATCTACAGGCCTCTACTCTCCACCCTCTACAACTTATCCAGAACAGGACTGCGAGACTTGTCCTTGGCCTCAAGCCCTGGGATCGTAACTCTCCAGCTCTGAAATCACTCCATTGGCTCCCAGTGGATGCAAGGATTAAATTCAAAACCCTCTGCATCGTCCACAAGGCTTTCTGGGGCCTGGGTCCAAAATACATTCAGCTATCCCTCCGCAAATACCTCCCCTCTCGAGCTCTTCGCTCCTCTACCTCTAACTCCCTCCGGGTCAATCGTTTTTCAAAGAAACGTGCTGGGGTAGATCTCTATCTTCGGCTGGGGCCTCCCTCTGGAACAGCCTCCCTGCCACTCTAAAACTTGAGGAGAACCATCTCCGGTTCCGGAAGTACCTCAAGACATTCCTCTTTGCTTCTGCCTTCACCCCCCCTCCCCTGCTGATCTGCTCTCTCTTGGCACTGTGCACCTGGCCACCCTCTGTCCCCTGGGCCCAGGTACCTGCTCACCCTGCCACCCTCCTGCACTGCCTCCCGGCCACCCCTTGCACTGGGGACTGTATCTGTACCCATACAGCCCCCCCATTTTTCTTTTCTTCTTTTTCTGCACTTATCAGACTACCCAGTCTGCTGCCTTAAACACAGCTCTTGCCACTTGCCGGCTGCACTACCACTGTTTATTGTCTCAATGTTCTATGTATTATTTATTCTGCTCTCCTCTGCTCCTCACCTTCCACTCTCCCCCTTCCATGCACTTTTTCCCTTTTTCCCTTTCCTGTGCACTTGCGCATTCTCAATGTCACTGGGCCTAGTAAGATCGTTGTTGTGTTATGTTCTCCCGTGTTCCCCTCCCTTGCCTAGTCGCGCTCTGAAACACTTGTGTACGAGAGCGATACAAATAAAATATCATATCATATTCCTTTCCCTGAGAGGTGTCCTTTTATGTTACATCACATTGATTTGTTCAACAATAGATTAGGGCTTTTCTTTTGGGAGTGGGTCGTCTGAGTCAGCAATTTAGGGGTTAATGTGATTGGTGCTAGCCCTTTGTTCAACATATTGGGTTCATCACCCTTTGTTCAACATATTGGGTTCATCAATACCTGTTGCTGAGTCCACTGATTCATCAAAGTTAGGAATTTAAGAAGGGTGCTAATAATGTTCAGAGAAAATTTGGGGCGAAGAAGAGGGTCATTTTGGAATTTTGGACATGTGGAATAAACACGTTCTTATATTTTGTAGACAAAGGCAGAACACTCCCCCTGTTTAGAGAGATGGGGTAAAACAGGCAGCATGGTCCGCAGTCGACGTTTGCAGGAGGTATTTGGGATTATCTGAGAGGTGACCACACTGCACGCACAAAAGCTATGAACAGTGTCAGAGTTAAGGCAAAGGACACCATGGGCAAGACTGAGGCCACTAACAACGCAGCTCAACTGTTCAAAATCTGCAAAGAACTTGCTAATCCTACTCCAGACTCCACTTCTCCTTTGCCATCTCAGACCCTCTGCACTGCACTGGCCTCCCAATTCTCAAGCAATTCTCAAGCAAAACCCAGGACATCCTGTCCTCACTCCCCTCTGCTCCCCTCTCCCCTTCCTCAGCTGTTCTTTTGCCCCACTTGGCCCCACTTGGCCTCCCTCTCCACTTCCCTCCTACTCTTCTCCTTCTCGCCCATAGCACTGGATGAGGTCTCCACACAAGTCCTCTTTACAAAGTCGCCTCCAAACAGGTGCTCCCCTGATCCTCCAGAACTATCAAGGACAACATTGCCTCTCTTGCTCCAGCCTTGGCTGATTTCTGCAATAACTCCTTTGCCACTGGCTCCTACCCACTACCCCTCAAGCACTCCCTTGTGCACCCTATCCTTAAAAAGCCTTTTGCATACCCTACCTGCCCGGCTAATTACCGCCCTATCTCCATTACCCGCTTCCTGGGCAAACTCTCAGAGAGGTTGGTCATCTCCCAGCTGATCCACCACACTGAATCTATTGGCTGCCTCCACGACCACCGAAGTCTGGCTTCAGAGTAGCCAGAGGCACGGAAACTGCTCTCCGGAACACCCATGATGATTTGCTCTCTAATCTCAATTCCAACTCTCCCTTAGTTCTCATCTTCTTTGAGCTTTCCTCTGCCTATGATACAGTCGATCATGTCACCCTGATAAATAGGCACAGGACTAGTTGACCTCCTTCTTATCTGACCGACCTTCTCATGTTCAACTGGGCCCTTTCCTCTCCTCCACCACACTCGCCAACTGCAGCGTCCCTCAGGGCTCTATCCTCTCACCGTGGCTCTTCAACATCTTACCTGTGTTATGCAGATGACACACAGCTCTCCTTCAAGCTTCCCTCCACGTCTTCCTCTTCTTCCTCTCTCATTCCTGACTGTCAGACTGCTATTCAGGCTTGGTGCACTGCTAACAATCTGCCTTAATGCCAGTAAGACTGAGTTCCTTCTCATTGGGACCCCTGCTCCCTCTTTCCCTCCTACTCTCTGGCTGCCCGCCATGGGACCCCTCCCCACACACTCTGGTGAGGCAAAAATCCTTGGCGTCATCTTCGATTCCTCTCTCTCCTTCTTTCCTCACATTGCAGACCTTGCCAAGAAGGCCCACTTTCAGCTACACCTCCTCAGAGGCATTCTCCCTTACCATACCTTCCCTCAGAAACTCAATGTCTCCAGAGCTCTGGTCCTCTCTAAGCTGGACTGCAACAGACTCTTCCTCAATCTACCTTTGTCCTCCCTTCGCCCGCTTCAACTAATCCAGAATAGGACTGAGTCCTACAGGACACCAGGCCCTCTTCGCTCAGTCTTCCCAAAACACCCCTCTCTCCCCGACCCCTAACTCCCTAACCTGCACCTGCCCTCCCAGGCCCTCTTCCCCACACTAGCCTGGCGGGGTGTGCATCCCTACTGAGCTTGGTCCACCCCCGTCATCCCACTTAGAGTGAGGTCCTCACTGAATGCACTCCCTGCATCCCCTGGCACTTGCACTCCTGGCATCCTCTCAGCACTTGCCTAGCCACAGTGGCCCCCTTCTTCCCCCCTGTACTTCCCTGCCCCCACTCTGCCCCACACTTCCCTCCTACCCTAGCAGTATCCCTTCCGCCCTGACATGCACCCCCCCCCCATTCCCCTGCACATTTTGATGCTGCACTTGCACGATCCAAATTGCTTTCTTCCTACCCATTTGATGTATAGGCACTTTACAAATACATGGGTAGCACTAATGACAGTTGAAAGTGTGACAAGGAAGAACTTTGGGGACAACTGCTCCATGATTTTTATGTTGTCTTTACTGTTGGAATTGTGTGTTTGGAAAGCTGACTCTGGCTCGAAAGAACCTCGTCACCTGAGCATGTTTTTTCTGACAAAGTGATTTGCCTAGGATTGCTCCATGTGTTCAAGTTGGAAATCAATGTCTCCTTCCATTCGCCTACCCCTTCCATTACACATTGTGTATAGGCGCTAGATAAATAAACTATCATATCATTTCATTATCATGTGCTCTCTTCTTCCCCTTCACAAATCATAAACTCTTCCCATTTCCCTTACGAAATATTCTGCTCTCATCTTCCATGAGGTCCGTCTTCACCTTCCATAAGCCCATCACCCCTCTCATCTTTCATGCTCTTCTCTTTTCACCTCCCATAAGCACTCCACCTCTCTTCTCTTCAATCAGCCACTCCCCTGCCATTCCAGGCTGGCTCCCTTTATCTGTAGGGAACGTTGCCTTTGGCACAGCCTGAAAAATGAAACGTTTACATGGCAGACTCCTTAAAAAGTGCTTTGGAGGTGAATCCCAATTTATCACGTCGTAAGAAAAAAAGGGATGCACCTTTTATTCAACATATAAGCATTAAATGGGCTAGGAAAAAAAAACAATACCAATCCAGAGCAAAACAGGGAAACTGAGTAGGAAGAAAAGTAGTATGGGAGCTTCAGTCTACTGAACCTCTCTTCTCATCTGCTCTCCCTTTTCTCTTCCATCACCACCCCTTCAACTTCCACCCCACTCACCTTCTATCCACTTCACTTACCACTATTCATGTTCACCCCAATACCCACGCAGTACACACAACCTCACCTGGACATCTTGACCAGGTGGGGGAGAAGTGAGCATCCCCTGAGAGGCTTTCACCTGAGAGGGCTGAACAACAAGGTCCTCACCCCTCCTTCATCTCAGTTTCAGCACGTTCTAACAATGCCTCCCTGAAAATAGTTACCACTCCCAGCAGGCCAGAGGACAGAGATATATGGTGCCTGGTGACATCTTGTTATGAAACGCAGGCTGCCCTCTACCAGAATTTTGCAATATGAAATGGGATTTATGTATTTAATTGTTTCGTTCATAACGCACCTAATACCATACCTGAGTTTGGTTTCTAATCGCGGATCTGGGATTCAAACCTCTGTTGCTCTGTGTGGCCTTATTTCCAAGTGCTGTGCTATCGTTCACGATAGTGAAGGGTGTACACACCACCTGTGCACTAAATTGGGCATAAGCAGATGATTTGTGTGCCATATTTTGAATGTCACCTGTGTACTAGGCACCTGCACAAAACAAGCTCGGCAGCTGAAGACCTAGAACCTTGATGTTTCATGCATGGTGCAATGGGTGTAACACATCCACACAAACATTGCAAATGCTGCAGCCAATGTGTTTGTTATCATTGTCTCACACACACACACGGCATGGCAAGAGGCCATGCACTCTGTTCAAATCACACATTAAGTAATCATGGTGGGCTGTAGGTAATGTTTGTGGTATCTGAGCTGGTCCCCCATTCATTGAATACTGTCTCAGGCCAATAGCTGTGCATCATACTCAGAGTTACCAGAGTAATATTCACTCAAAGTACACACTGCACAGGCTCATTCGGTACAGCTCCCATGCACTCAGTATGGTCCAAAGCCAGTGGCTGTGCCCCACATTGGAGTTATCCAAGTGGTGCATACAGTGAATAGCACAATGCAACAACTATCATTCTCTCTGCACAGTGCACTAAATATGATCTGGTCCACAGCCAACACACGAGGCGGTTTCTGATTTAATTCTAGGAGTGCATTCATGGCTCTCCTTCCGAGCATGCATACTTCTTATCTCCCACATGTGGAAAGCACAGTCTGCACCCAAACACTGGCTGCTCGTTTCAGTATATCTGCAGCAATACACTGTGTGCACACTACGCAGGGACTGACAAAGATTGCAAGTACTCTGTGGTACATCTGAGCGGGACACAAAGTACACAGGTACACACTGTAAAAAAAATCCCACGCCACAGATGCACCAAATACGGTCCAAAACCAATGGTTGAAGGCCATATTTAGCGGTATTCCAGCAGTCCAGAGGTACACAAAGTCTGTGGCTGCATGCTACAGGCCCTTACTGCCTGATCATAATTATAATGTGATATGGAATTTCCTGACAGAACTAATGAAATTCACTGACAGAAAAAAAAGAATGAAAGTTATGGTTTCCTACCAAGCATAAGAACCAGAACCAACCTTTATTAGTAAACTAATCCCTACCAATGACTTAAAGAACGTTCACAAAGTGCTGTCATGATGATGTTGCAATAGCCACGAAATTGCCTCGTTAAGGGGTAGCTACGCAACTGTAACTTACCCCGAAGCACTGCACATGAACGTATGAATGGCATCGCATTTGATGTTCACCCCAAATTAACGGTTTCACGTGTTTTTGCGGTTGCTGTTTTCACCGAGGCTATTTTTACTGTGGTGTTTTTTTTTTAAACAGGGCGTTGGCCCCAAACCCTCATCTAACCCGCCTCGCCCTGCCACCCAACGCACCAAATCCCATGTGCCAAACTCACAACACATGTATGCAACAAACATGTAAAAGAAATCACCAAAAACGGCAACGGCAAGAACACCGCGTTTCATCGTCAAGGCAGACTCAAACCACCCGAATAACTAAATACCTTTAAAATAGCACTCATTCTAGCAAAAAGGCCAACATGCCCAAAGGTCGAGCATCTAAACATCGATACAGCCGTTCTTCCTTTACCCGAGTAGCGCAGGTCAAGATACAGCAAATTGCACACACGTTTCCCACCCAATACTTTCCACATTTTCATATTTTACTTTGACTGGCTGTGTCCATTCGCTAATGTTTGCGTCTTCCACCAACAGACTTGAAACCCCCTGAAGCCCGCAGCTTGTTTGTGCAAAGATCAGGGTCTCTCCACAGCTCTTCGGCCCTCATGCACACATTCTGGTCACTCCTGAGTCTTCTGCCACTCCCTAAACGCAACAATGCACCTGCAGCACAAGGTAGGATTTTGAGGAGACGCATGTACATGTGATTCCCAGAAGAGCCCAGCACTGGCTTAAGGGGGCCCTGTCTTCTCAACACCAACTGCACCCCCAAAAGGAATGCTTGCAGAGTAAGAAGGGCTCCTGCCAGAGAAGGCATGAGGCAAGCGAACCTGAGTAGGGATAAAGACATCAACTCCCATGATCACTGAAGAGCGTCCTCACAGTTCATCACACCTATAGACTAGGGCATTCAAGGACAGTTGGGAGCATAGGAGCTTTTCATTTTCTCACACCGGGACCTGGGACACCGCAGCCCAGCACAATCCCTGTGGTGAACTGATGCCTCTCCGTTGATGTGGCTACCTGACAAACCTTTTCATTTTGTCTTTGTAACGTGCTTCACTTTCTCAAAGCACTCGGACATTGCTACAAGCCAGCATGTTACCTGGGCGCCATTACAAGTTTGGCAGTATTCCGGTGGTAAATAAGCTAGAATTGCACCACACAGAATTACTGTTGCCGCCACTTGGTCTGGCGGATTGACCTCTGATTACAACTGGTGATGCGTGGTGTAAGGCCCCACTTTTTGTAGTGCACAGGACTTCACAGTGATTTTGGGGGAATTGCGACTGGCGGTAATTCCAATGGCAGTAATTCCGCTGATTTTGATCATATTTGGTGGTAAAGTGGCAGATTTACCTCAGCATTTTGCTGGAGAGAAATCCTCCACCTCACTGCCAAACCTTTAGTATGGTGGTGCGGCAGTGGTAAAGGTTACCACTACTTTACCACTGTTTTTCCCACACGGCCGTACTCATAAATGTTATGTGATGTCATTAGGATTTGTACCACACACCTCTGCCTTTTGCACAAAACACTAAAACATCCAACATGACATCACCATTGACGATATAAATGCCACATCAAGCAATGTGTATTATGGTTCATATTAAAAACAAAACAAAAAAGACATCAGTGGCGCTACACTAACAATTGTCACTGACATGGTGAGAAGACCTAGCAGTTTGGGTAGACTGATACCATTCGAGTTCCCACTAATACTGATCGGCATAAGTCCGATCCCCACCCGCAGTGGCACAAATAGGCTGATATATGATTGTGTACGTTTTACGGAAGCAATGCCAGTGGTTAAGATTAATTCCAAATCCTCCACACATTAACATTTCTTTGGTTATAGTGCAGAGTGTAAACAGCAAAGACAGAAAAAAGTATAAAGAAAAGGAAAGCTTGGCAGCAACAATTATAATGTTAAGCTACAAAACAAGTTGGCAGCGTTCAGATGCCTCCATACATTGCCATCTAATACTACTGGGCACACATAGACTATGTGCATTACGGTTACCAGTCATTTGGTCGAAAACCAAATGATCGAATGCCATTTGGTCGAATGCCAAATGGTCGAAAAAATTGTCGAATTTTTTTTTTTTTTATGGGGCGCTTCCCCCCTAATCCCCCTTTTTCTTTCTTTATTTTTTTTTTACCAACCAAAACGAAAAAAATATATAAATAAATAAATAAAATCGACCTTTTTTTTCGACCAATTGGTATTCGACCAAATGGTCATTCAATCTTTTATTTTCAACCAAATGACAGGACACCATGCATTACTTAAGGAGTCATCATGCCCAGCCCTTTCTTGTGAGTTGCACTGTCCTGGCTTGAGCAGCAGGCAGTGTGACATCACAACCGAAGCGTAATAACTGATTACAAAGCATTAGTGATGTCTTTTTCTTATTACAGGTCAGTATTGATGTCACACCCAGCCTGTAATAAGACAATTATATACATGCTTTCATCCAGATGGCAGGTTTTCATGCTCTATATAGTCCTTCAGACAGGCATGGGAATGGTCCAAACAAAGTAAGCCCATTAAAGTATACTTAATTTAAGCTCAGGAAATACGGTATTAATGCAGCAGACCGAGGCACTAGACATGTCATCTCCCCGATACACAACCAAATTGCCTTTTGGGCTGTTGATTACCATACGTCTCCTCTTTATGCATGCTGTGTGCACAAGTGAACTATGTTCACTGAAGACACAGAAGGGACGCTTTTTAGGCAGCACGATATCATATTCATGCACTAATCCTGTCTTGGTTGAAGTCGATCCCACTTATCTGGAGATTATCTTAATACTGGCATCCGGAGGCTTTTAAAACTTATAAATTAATGACTTTTAAAAAAGCACTGTTGCTGAAAAGAAGCTGGGAGCATCCACTTTACTTACTAATTATAAAGGCCTGATTGTAAATCTGGGTTTAGCGGGGAAACACTTGCTATTTCATTATACCAGATGTTGTACCACCCAACCAAACTACAACCTTTGTTAACAAAACTCTTTTTTTCTGCCTATCTTTGTTTGGTGGTAGACATCCACACACAAAGCATATCCACCTGCAGTAGCGACCACATGCAGTAATTACAGAAATCCATTGAGTCAAATAAGACTCCAAAATGAGGATGAAGTGGAAGGTCTGCATGATCTGGAATCTGGAGTAACTTTCCGGTTACCGATGATTCCGCGCATGTGCTAACGGCAACTGAGTTTGGCGGTATTAGCAAAGGTCATACTCAAGCTCGTGATTGGGCCCTTTGTGTAAGAGAAAGGGACATACAAATAACCATGATGCATTCACTTTGCATCTCTAGTCTAAGGTCTAAAATGGAATTAGTCAGAAGGGGCTGAGAAATAGCAGACATCTTGGCTTTCCGATAGATCAGGGCCAATTTAAAGGATATTGGGGCTTCGGAACAGATATCTTCCGGTCCCAAACAAACCAAAGAATGAAGGGATTCAAGAATTGATGGTTTCCTCCTCCCCGTCGAAGCATTCACAACCCATACGTTAATATTTTGCCCTGGCGACGATTAAAACAAGAATGTGACTTCTTTTTAAATCTGCTCCCCTCCTCCTTCTTGGAATCAGAATAATAAATATGTGGCATTTAAAGGGCAAAATAGCAGTCTGTGTTCTCACATAGATACAGGACACTTTTTAACTATAGCAGCCACAGGGAAGGTATACGGACAGAGTGTAGATGCAGGACAGAGAGCGATGCATACATTAAAAAGGTCTATCATAGACACAAAACTCCGATGAGCAGTCTCAGTGAATGTACCATGATCAAGCATGGATACAGGAGACAGATTTCAAGCAATGGATAATTTGCACATAGCATACATCGAGTACACGCATTAGAAATTACCAGGTAGGTGGGCACATCCGAACATTTATTGCGATTAGAAGAAGGCCATTGGTTCAAGTGGTGTTGCCCTGAGTGAGCCTGACACAAATGACTCTGTAGTGTGCAATATAACAATGGTCACTATTATTAGATATGAACTAACAGTACGGCCAGTTGTCCATGAGTTAGAATTTTTTGAAGAGTGCACCCTGAGAACTAAATCACTTTTAGGGACTGCTAATGTTGACTGGTTGACCACAATGAGATTAAATGAATTACCCATGATCAAAACAGCTGCAATTTGAGATCGGTCTGCAATTGTGGCACTTGACCACATTGTTTGCCAGGTATTGACATCCAGCAAGGTGCAATAATCTGTAAATATTTGCATTTTATTAATTACATATAATACCCTGTTTTGTAGACCTCAGTTGGAAAGTACAAAAAAGACTTGAAAACCAAACAAGACGCTTTCTTAAAAAACTAAAAAAGAACAATTTTACCTTTGTTTCTCCCATATAAATGGAAGTGTACAGGTACCAAAATACTAATTGATGTGAGTTGAAAGGATCTCAGCTGTGTTTCACAGCTATATTTTTTGCATTGCTCATTCCGGGGGACTGAGTTCTAGACCTGCACGTTTTGTAGCACTGTGGGAGCTCTTTCTCCAAAGTTTCTGCACTCAGATTTGTCAACCTCAGGGTGAAGAAATGCAAAAGATGCCTTACTGGGATTGGGAATTGTGAACTGGCATGAAAATCACTACAACGTGTGCGCTACACACTGTGCTATCTTCTGAACCATCGATACTCAAGGTGATCCATATGCCTTTTAACTTTGGTTATTTCTTGTGGTCAATATATTGCCCAAAGAAAGGTGAAAACGCTAGAAAGGTTGTGATATAGCAAATGAACAATCTGCATGTGCTACAGTGAACAAAGCAAGCATTATAGGATGAATTGGTCAAATTGGACCTTAAATATCACCTGCAGCTAGGCCTCAGGCTCAGAGTCTCACCAGAGCAACATAAATCTCATGTTGTGTTATTAATGTTTGGTAAAACTGTGCACTCCCTTTGCATCAAGCAGCTCTGTGAGAGGGCCCCACCATTAAAATGCCTCTGTGATAGATTGGTTTGTTAAATGTTTGCTGTTTGTACATGCCCGAGGTTCGGATCACAGAACAATCGGGTCAGTATTCCGTTCCCCATGATCGATAAGCTAAGGGGAGTCTGGATCATTAAGGGCCAGAGTCCGGTCAGGCCAGTCCTGGGGCACCGGACGTTGAACAGAGCAGTAAGAAAATACAAAATCTCCTTTCCTGATAAATAGATTTGTTTTAACACAATGTCAGGCTCCAGCAGGGGAGTGCAGGGTGGCCATGACCCCAAGGTAACCTCCTAAAAAAAAGAAGACATGCCAGTGGGACCCGAGGAAGTAGGGGTGTGAGGGTCGGTGGGGGGGTAGATTTCACTCTAAACATGCATGACCCACCTCAGAGACATCATTCTGAGAGGTTGAACTGCAGAAGGCCAGCCATGATTGGCCTGCTTGCCCTAGACAATGATTTATGCCCCACAGCCATGAAAGCCCAAATGACCAGGAAGATGGAGGACCATTCACAGCACTAAGTGAGCTAGCAGACTTACTCAAGCAGGCTGCCGATAAGTATTTTCTCAAACCTAAAATCACAATTTTGGGTTCTGTAATTTAAAGTATGTTTATCTTTCGAGGGAATATAGCAGTGTTCACATCATGCTTAATAAAATGGTTAACTGTATCAAACAATACATGACAGGTCGTTGTTTGAACACAGATTTCTTAGAAAGTGCATAATCTGCGTGGGGGACCTTACAAATTACATTCAAAGTATATTTTCTGCTGCATTAGCTGCTTGCGTGTAAGTGAAAAGATAAGGATGGCAGTAAATAAAAAGTAATTCTGTAGGAGAGAGTGTAGTAAAATAAAAAAGTGATAACTCCAAGGCTTTGAATTAAACATTATCACTACCATTGCTCTGCACATCATTCCATGCCCTAATTCTGTAGTATATCTGTGGGATTACAGAAGGGGACAAATCATTAGCATATGGCTCTTGGTGCTGCCACCAAATGGTGCAGCTCAGTCCCAATTGCTAGGCCATGTCTCTGCAGTGGAGCACAAGCAACCACAGTCATTTTTAGGCCTCGTGGTCTAATATTTTGTGGACGGCTTCTCACATTAGTGACAGGACCAAATCTGATTTGCAGACAATGGTATGGAAGGCTGGCCAGAGCAATGCCAGTGGTTATAATTGATTCAGAGACGTGTGTCTACTAAGTGCAAGCCAGAACTCATGCAGTGCAACACAGATAGGCTGGAGATAAAATGTGAAGAGAAACACAAATCCTATGGGCATGTTTGGTCATTTACCCATCCAATGTCTAGCCAGGGCATTGGAAAAGGGGAACTAGCCAGGCTATAGGTCATCCAGAATAATGCAGTAAGAGTGGTTGAGGGTCTGAAAAGATCTGACCATGTCTCTACTGCTGGACAAAATCTCCACTGGCTTCCAGGGGAAAAGAGAGTGGTCTTCCGGACACACTGCATCACACACCAATGCCTGCACAGAGATGTCCCCAGATATCTCGCAGAGAAATTGGTTCAGCTGCCTGAAAGGAGGGTCCTGCAATCCAACAACTCGAATCTTCTGCTCATTCCTAAGGCAAAATTGGCAATTGTCTCACGGAACTCTTCTCCCATGCAGCTCACAAGCTCTGGAATGAGTTTCCACCAGATCTGAGAGACTGTAGTAGCTTTCGTAAATTTAATCAGGTACTGAAGACACTCCTTTTCTGCCAAACCTTTTCTGCTAATCCTTTTCTTTTTCTCTACTTGCCCATGATTTCTGTTCATAATTGTTTGTTCTAACTGTGCGTCCTTGCACTCTTATGTCCGCCGGCCATGTCTATGCGCATTACAAATAAAATAAATACATATGGCAGAACCACTAAATACCTGCCCCTCACCACCAAAACATAACCTTTCTGGAACGATTTGAGCAAGCTCTATCACAATGTAATACTCAACGTGTTGGTGTGTAAAGGCCCACCACTGTTATATCTACGCATTCTTTTCAGTGTTTAATTACTTAATCCCCTGTGCAAATGAGCCCCAGGTGTAATAAAATCTCTTAATGTGTGTCTTCAGCCAGTTGATTTTATAAGCAATATCTTTGTCAATTACACTGTTCCTTGTACTGAAATCCTGTCTTAAATAAGCAATCACAAAGCCAACAGTTGTGGCTTGCTTAAAGGTATTAGACAGACAGTTGCCAGGCAATGCCATCATATCCACAGCTTGGATCACCTCCTTCTTACAAGACAGAACCATGCAAGTATTCTCTGACCTAGCCGCCGCATCCCCAACTACTATACTTTGTGGTGTACCCCAAGGCTCCTGTCTCTCCCCCACCCTATACAACATCTTCACACGACCCCTCTTCCTCATCCTCGACGCTATGGGCATCTCATACACCAACTACGCCGACGACACCCAGATCCTCCTCACTCTCACAGGTAACTATGACACCGACTCCCTGACCCTCAACAACCTCTACAACACCATCCAAGCCTGGATGGCTGACAACGGACTATGCCTCAACTCTGACAAGACGGAACTCCTCCTGGTAGGTTCCCCCGACACGCTAAAAAACCTAGATGTCCAATTTAGCCACTTCACCATTGACTCCATTAAAATCCCGGTCTCCGATTCTGTCAAAACTCTGGGAGTCTACCTGGACTCCAGCCTATCCATGGATAGACAAGTCAACGCAATAGCATCCGCAGCTGCATATCATGCTAAACTTATCAACGCAATCAGGCCCTTTCTATCCAAAGAGAACTGCACCAACATAGCCAGAGCCATCACCGGCTCCAGGCTAGACTACTGCAATGTACTCTTTCTAGGAACCTCCAACAAAAACTTAGTGAGACTACAAGTAATACAGAACAATGCTCTCCGGGCAGCCCAAGGCATTGCTAAAAGAGAACACATCTCTGAAGCCAGAAAACTAGCCCACTGGCTCCCAATAAAGGAAAGGATCGTATTCAAAGCCCTGACACTGACCCACAAGTGCATTCACTTCACTGCTCTTGCCTACCTTTCTCAAAGGATCCACCCTGTCTCCACCACCAGGTCAACCAGATCCCCGTACACCAACATGCTCTCTGTGCCACTAGTAAAAAGAGTAAAAGCGGGTAGATCCAGCTTCCCCTACCTCGCGCCCACCCACTGGAATGCCCTACCTCCCACCATCCGTGGCGAGGACTCCCTCACCACCTTCCGCAAAACACTGAAAACTACCCTCTTCACATAAGGACCGACACATCATCACAAATACTTATCATTTAGGTTTGTAATTTACGCCCAAATGCAATATTTGTAACAACAGTATGATTTCCTGTACTACTCATAATGTGTCAACAATCGCTATCATATGTACCATGTAATTAAGTTATTGCAAGTAACAGCGCCTCAATGCCCCTGGGCTGCTTGCGCGCTATATAAATTTAAATAAATAAAAAAATAAATAAATATGCCCAGGTACTTGCGCTGTTTTCCAGGTGGCCAGGTGGTACCCTTATGGCAGTACCTGGCAAATCCCCATCCATGCCTAATCAAAAGCCCAAGCTGTTGGTGTTGGTGCCTTTCGTGTTACACCTAGGGAATCACGATGCTCCTCAATGAGTTGGTCCAACAAGGCCCTATCTGAAAATAATAAGGATAGGGTGGCAAGTATGGGCCAGTTTCAGATCTTCTCATGCTCACTTACCAGTGGGTCTCTGAGCTAAATAGAATGTATCCATGTCTGTGTGAGAGCCTACTCTACTCTGCCAGAATGTTTCATGATTCAAACTGATAAGTAGCAACTTGATAACTTGATACTGTTTGAGTAACTTAACAGAGTTTGCAATCAAACATAATATATCACCAATTTTTAAATAATATATCATGTGTAAAGTGGGACTTGTTTTGAAATTATGATGTAAATCCTTGGTCCTGGGTGTTTAGGCAGTGATAAAAATGAAACATGAACACCTGTAAAATAACACAAGAAAAGAGCGCTTCCTATAATGTTGGCGGCAAAGTATGAAAGGTATACATCTTTCCAAACTAAAAAGCAGTATTGCAATCTGAGGTGGATATAACATTTGGACAAGGGAAGAATGCCCATGCCCTCCTTCTCTGTCTCTCTTCCCAGTGTGTTCTTATCTTGTTAATGTGTCTCAGAGGCAGATTATTTACAACAGGAAGTCATTAGAGATGAGAAAGGGTAACAGGCAATGACCATTGCTGTGGCACTTTTTTCTTAAAGTTATGTGGGGTTCATGGGGTTTGAGCAAGCTATTTAAGTGTGATTTTGGGGTGATTAGAAATTAAGGGGATACAGAACAATGACCTTGTCATGCATTTAATTTCACTTTGCATCTGTATGAGTGTTTTTTTTAATTCTCATACATTGTTATGCTGGAGTTTGTAGACTTCCATTCAGGGTGGGGAAAATAAAGCTACAATCATAGGGGGTCAATTTCCAAGTCAAGCAGAGTGGAAGAAGTGACGCTATAATTTTTATGAGCTGCAGGATTTTGTATGATTTGGCAGGCAAAGGTGGAGAGCAGATTGGATTTAACAAGGGCCCCCTGCCAAATCCAATTGCTTTTCCACCAGGATGTATTTTTATGTTGGCGGAAAACCAATGGATTCCTACGGCATCTGCCTGAACTTTACACCTGGTAAAAGCAGGCAGATTCCAAAGGAATCCATTGTGGATGGCTCTTGCAATCATTAATTGTGGAAGTGATTTACACTTTTCCAGACACACATTGGAAAAGTGAAGAGCAAATGCGATTTTCGCATGTGTTTTTCTCTTTACTTTTCCAGTACTTGGTGAAAACAATTAAAATTAATGAATGTCGCCTTTTGCAAAAAGTGCAAACAGGAGTGGTCCCCACCTGTGCAATTTAGGATTCAAAACAAAATGACCCCTTTACTTTTTTCATCAACATGTTTCTACAATGATGAAATCATTGTCAGGTTGATTTATCATGTGATGTGCATTTTTAAAGTAATCTGTATAACATTGAGTATTATTTTAGGTATTCAAAACCGAACATCAGCATATATTTGTACCAACTTGAGCTTGGAAGATGCATGTGTGGTCAAATATCTAAATTTGAGACAACAGTCTAATTCTGGCTTGAGCACGCAACCAAAGTTTGTGATCCTAGACAAATCATTTAATTTTACCATCCCTTACCTGCTAAAATTAGGTGCCCCTAGAAGTGATTCAGTTTGTATAATACACTATTGCAAAAAGCCTCACCCATGGATTACTAGATGGGCAGCACAAGCATAAGGACCTGCCAAGAAAATACACACAAAGAAGAAAATAAATGACACCAGCTCAGCAAGAAACAGAGGAATCTACATATAATGAACAGGAGGGGATCCCTGTGGACCCCCCAACTCTGATTTCCTTGGAATAAAGAAACAATATGGAATTTGACAAGGATGCTGCTCCTTCCCCAGATGCTAGATTGAGACTCTGCACCTGATGATACCACAAATAGAGGCAGACCCAAAGTGGCAAAGCTAGAAAGTGCAGGAATTGCCAAAACCCTGGAATTGTCAAGCTGAAGCACCATGCACAGGATACAAGCTTCAAATTCTCTCTGTGCTTAGGTGCACAGTCTTTTCTAAAGGCGGTCAGAAAAACACACACCATATGGTTTACTCAACGTTGCAGTCACATTAACATCACTGTAATCACGATAAACAGAACCCATTCAGCATATATAGCAAAGTTCACTAAGCAGACTACAAGAAGGTGGGGAGAAGCTTAGGGCCAGTCTCAAATCTCAGCAAACGTCTGGTGCATTCAGTTTGTTCATAGCTGTGAAGCAAAAACCACATATTGCCACCAGCCACAAATGCAAGAAAAGTGTTGTGCAAGGGACCCCACAAATCAATGTGGGCACCTATTTCCTCTGGGCCAATATGAGACAAATCCGTCCACATTTTTGACAAAAGGAAAAGGTGACAGGTCAGCTTCCTTCCCACTGACTAAAGACAATGGACAATTTAGCACCACCATCCAAAACCATTGCACAAGAAAATATTGCAAATACACAGCTTTTCAGAATCCCTTTGTTACCACCATCTTTGCCAGTTGGTGTTTTGGCATGCAGACAACCCATTTCCCTCTTAATGTGCTAGGCCATTAATCCTGGGGCTTTTGAGCATTTTATGAAATATCACAAAAAACATTAAAAGCTTTGTCTCTTCAATAACACAATTGCTTTAATGTTGGAAAAAGGTTGTGCTGCCCTACCCCTTAATGGATGACAAACTGAGGCTTCACACGGCTCCTTGGCCTCGTTGACCCTGGTAGAAAATTCTAGAGTCCTCACTACTACACGCACACTGCAGTCACGTGCCTCTGCAAGCATGTTCTGAAAGCAGTAGGAATGAGACTGGACCACTGTCAATGGTACGTAAGTCCACATGACAATGGTCATGTGATCCAGTGCTCAAAGCACCGATTGTGTGGCCATCAGTAGCCACTGGACCTCCCCTTACCTTTCAGTAGCAAAGCCCCGGAGAGCAGAGCCGAATGCCATGCATAAGCACCCATTCTTGTGTATGGAACGTTTTGACAGCAGGTTCCACAGGGCAGTTGATATTTGGGAGAAAGTATAGGAAGTTGTAACACACTGGCCTCACTCCTCATGTTTTAGAGGTGTGGCTTCTTGGCAGCAGACAATTGGTTTAATGAGGTAGCTGTCCTGAGGATACGTGAAATCATGCACGTTCCCTGCTTTACTCCTGTCCTCATTTTGTGGTGACCCACTTCCTAAGCCATTACCAGCTACCAGGTGAGATGGACCGTGTGGCCCAGAACATTTGTGTAAACTTTACCATCTCCTAATGTGCACAACATGTGTTCGGAAAGCTGCAGTTATGCCATCGGCTACCTTTTGACTGCTGTACACTGCAATGTAGACTTGTTGTAATCGAACCCTCCATATGCTGGGGCATCTGTGAGAACAGTGCAATGCAGTGACAAACTACTGCAATGGCCATAGCCTACAAATGCACGCTGTCTCACTAATAACTGCACAGTAGAACATGTTGGAACATATTATTTACTGCAGTCTTTTGACGAGGCCACCTAGGAGGTACACATGTTCTGTATGTCACTCAGCAAGGTGAAGTCACTTATGGATCTGTGGATCGTTGGACTTAGAACTATCCAACACAATAAAGGAATATGACACGTGCAGTTCTTTTAATCTTTTGCCAGGACACGGGTATTGTTGGCATGAAGGGGATTAAGGAGTATCTCCTAGAATCTTGCCTTGATTCACGGTTTAAAGTCAAGGTGGCAACATTTATACAAAATGTGCATGAGACCTACAATGAGGGTAGCCAAAGGGGGTGTCATTCACAAGAGCACATGATAACTATGCTCAAGTATGCAGTAAAGAGACATCTAAAAAACTTGGATGAAACAAGAGCGAGACAAAGGGCAGAGTCAACAACCCAGTATGATGCCCCATGCTGCGAATTAGGTTATTGGACTGTGCAAACCTATTATCCGCAGCTTCTGACACTACCTCGAGAGGCACCACGAAAACCTTTTGAACAGCAGAAAAAGCATAAGAGACTGTGAGACACACTCCTTTGACCAATGGTTTTCTGTATGTATCAGGGCCCAGAGTACTCAGCGGGCCAAATGCAATGCAATTCTGACTTGGCAAGTGGTCAGTGTGGCTATCTGTGCTCTTTCAATTGGTTATGAAGGAGGTAATCTGCCTTCCGGCCATTTTGTGTACTGTGGTCTGATTTTTAGTGCAGGTGGGAGCATTGTCTCAAACCACAGGAAACACAAGGACACACATGTAAGTGGGCTTACGTTCATACAAAGTAGCAGCAATCTTATATCTGAAGAGTTCTATGTGAGAATATGCAGGGACCAAAACTTGGGAGACCAACAACAGAAATATGAAAATTATCAAATTAAAGAAGTAATTTTCCTTCCTTTAAAATTTAGATTCCATACAAGATACATATTAGTTATTCTTAGCTTCTTCCTTTAACATGTAGTTAAAGTTGAGTTATCCTAAATGTGAAGTTTACTTACCTATACAACCTGATCTTTGGATGTATCTTAATTCAGCCTAGTTAACAGTGACATTGTAATGAGTGAGGTTCTGCCTTTATCAAGGCCCAGCCCCTACTAAACGCCTGTGGTCAAATTCACACCATAACACCAGGGCCCAGATGAATCCAATGTTGTTATGTTCCTGTTGGTTCTGCCTCAGCACATTTGGCTCTGCATAACAAGGGTGTCCAATCCTAGCCTGCTTTTTCATTCTGTTCATTTGCCAATGGCATTATACATTGAAACAGGGAGGATAACACAAGTAACTGCCCATTGTGCCATCAAATAAATCAATGGGGGATTAGAGTAGTATAGGCAGTGACACACACAAAAAGGGTACCCATTCCTCTAGTATCCATTTCAAATCATCTCAAGATATACCTTCTATGGGGTTCAATACACACCTATTAATTAAAAAAGTAACCAACATAACTTGTGGAAATCAATTACAAAATCCAATTTTAAACTTTATAAAAAATATTGGGTACAGAAAATAAATCTATAACTGAACATTTCAAGCAAATTTTAAAATTGCCAATAAAGGAGCATTCTATGCCAACCCGTATTTCACGCTCTGTGTACTGTTAGGGATTTAGACTTTCAATTGAATGCCACCAGCTGTAAGGGGTCGAATCCAGGCATTTGTAACAAGTGCTTGTTGCCTTCTGGCATCATATCCAGAGTGCTTTGCCCTGCAGGAAATAGGGGGACAGGAAGATGTAGGCAGACCTAGCAGATGTCAAGATGGTGGCACCAGTCTTTCAGACTACCTCTCTTCTGACTACAATAACTCTGCCTCCTTCCCAGGTCTTCTGGATTCAAAGGGACTTCAGTGGTCAGCACCCTGGTGTCAATGTGGCTTTGTTATGTCAGTGCTTCTTTTGAATTACTTATTCCCATAAGGTCTCATAGGGAAGGCTCCTGTGCCCTGGGAGGAAGGTGTTGCCATTCCCGCAGAAGAATCAGAAGGCAGTAGCCTGACTATTGGGTGTGGAGTGAATGTTATGTTTTATTATAAACAAAAAAAGCTTGATTTAGAAAGAACGCTTGAAGACCACTCCAAGCAGTCTTTTCTAAATCGAACTGTCAGCCCCTACGATAAGTGTTTTGAGGATTTTGGTGTCTTTGTGTTTGTGTGCATGTGTGAGGGAGGAGGGGCCAAAATAAATCAGTCTTTTTGATGTGCAGCCTTTATGTAGCAGAAATATTGCATAGATCCGCTATTGTCCTGCATTGCAGCTGTGGGGAAGGCCAGGGCAGATAGTAATACACAACAGTCCTGTGACAGCTAGGCCATGCTGATAAAGCTGAAGCTAGTGTGATATTAAATTACTGTGGCTGTATAATTTTGGGCTCTTAGTAGACATCATACCCCAGCCAGGCATGACTTATATTGAAAGATTTAGGGGATACCATATATAATGAGGCATACAATTATTACGTTTGGAAACAGAGGTTCATGTTCCAGCAGCAGTCAGGAATGCAAAGGTGGCCTTGGAACCTGCCCTGTGCCACTGCAAGGCTGGTGCTATGGGCACCAGGAGGCTGTCTCAGCAGAGGCACATGTGGTTATTATATTTTCATGGTGCATTTATGAAAGTGGGGTCTGATTAGCAGACCTCCCTTTCAGAAACAGACTAACTGCATCATTTTATTCTAATAAAATAAAAAGTGCTGGCTATCCCACCAGCACAAGGAATTCATTCAGTCAAAAGTTCCCAACTCAACAAGTTTGAGCATCATCCTTCTAAGAGTCTGGCTCATCCCTGAGGTGAAAATACATACTGAGGCCACCTGCATTGAGTGCTATGATCCTGGTTTATGCTGAATGCCCACATTCAGTCCCATATTTAGTCCCAGTAGGGATATGACCTAGCGTGGCAATTTGGGATTCTCCCCCTGCATGGCCATTAACCATCTGCGGGGACTGTGGTCAGTTTGGATGGTGAAATGAGACCCAGAAACTGAGGGTTTCAACTTGTGCAGAACATTCAATTGTAGCCCTGATGTGTTCTCCCTTTGTTAGGTGCTTGCTAATGTAGGCGCATGGTTGTTCAACCATCTCAGAGTTCAGCTGTTTTTGACTGACTGACTGACTGTTCCAAATCCAAATTCAATGGCCTCCTGGACATAATCTGGGATCTTTAGAACTGGAACCCTACACAAACCATCTTTTAAGTTTGGAAATGTGTTTGGCAGCAGGAGTCCAGGTAACCTTTTCTTGCAAATTCATGGATGTCAGGTCAATGAAAGGACTGGCAATGGCCCAATACCCCTTGAAGAAATACCTATTGTATCCAGAGAGGAGTGAGAAGGCTCTCAATTATGTGTGAGTGGTGAGGATGTTCCAATCCTTCACCACGTGCACCTTTGCCTACAGAGGCTGTTTCTTTTTGCCACCCACTTGGTGGCCTAGGTACATCACACTAGCATGTGCTGTCTGGGAGTTTAAGGTCTTGATAGGAAAGCTTGCCTTCTGCATGTCTTGAAGCACCTGTATAGGTTGGGATATATGGTCTTCCCAGGCATGGCTGAACTCTTCTAACCCAGGTAGGACCCGATTCACTATCCCCTGAAAGGTGGCAGGGGCATTATTTAACCGAAAGTGCATGACAGTAAACTGGTAGTGCCCTTCGGGTGTTGAAACTGCTGATCTCTCGTTTGCTTGTCAGTAAGGCCAACCTGCCAGTACCCAGTTGTGAGGTCAAATGTACTCCTGTACATATCATGGCATAACTTGTTAATACGCTCATGTGCAGGAGGTATAGATTGAGCATCTGTACTAGTCAAATCAAAACAAAAAGGGGTTACCTGCACTATAATCCCTGGTCCTTCAGGTAAGTAAACAGAAGAAATAATGCGGTGGACCAGTGGATAAGGGATGACAAGACTTACTAACTCAATACATTATAAACAGATGTTATTCAGTCAATACAAAACATATATATTATGTACATTATCATACTAATACATACCAATAGCATAAATCAATATTTCAATCACAGTTATACACAGGCTCACAATCAAATAATCTCTGTCATTCATTCACACACACACTCGTGTATCAGCAATTGCTTCCATCTTTTTGCGTAAGCACAATTTCATGTTATACATTTCTTTGATAAGTACTTATTCAGCATATTTTGATCCTATCCTTGATACTGGTGTCATTCACAGTGTGTTACAATTCCAAACAGTTTATACAGTCGACACATGCTTCGGTCATGGGACTAACACTCATGTCCCTCTCTTTTTTAGACATTCATCAGGACGTGAAGCAAAGATCAGATGTCTTGCCTTTCATGGACTGGGGTAAGCCACTTCATCTCTCCGTATTTCAAATTCGGAGATGTAGATGTGATGGAATAAACCCCTCACTGGTACCTAGGAGTTGCCTGTTCAATCAGGGCAGTTCAACAGTTAAAAGCCATTCAACTGCCCTTAGAGGGACACAGAAACAGAGAGTGCATATCTGTTGTTTGGCTCTATTGGAGCATATACATCTGGAGAAGAAGACACTGTGTGATATATGCATGGATTCTTACTGTTGAACAGACCTGATTGAACAGGCAACTCCTAGGTACCAGTGAGGGATTTATTCCATCACATCTTCTACATCTCTGAATTTGAAATACAGAGAGATGAGGTGGCTTACCCCAGTCCATGAAAGGCAAGACATCTGATCTTTGCTTCACGTCCTGATGAAGGTCTAACAAAGAGAGGCACATGATTGTTAGTCCCATGACCGAAACACGTGTCGACTGTATAAACTGTTTGGAATTGTAACAAACAGTGAATGACACTAGTATCAAGGATAGGGTCAAAATATGCTGTATAAGTACTTGTCAAGGAAATGTGTAACATGAAATGTGCTTACACAAAAATATAGAAAGCCATTGCTGATATATGAGTGTGTGTGTGAATGAATGACGGAGAATATTTGATTGTGATCCTAACTGTGTATAACTGTGATTGAAATATGCATCTGTGCTAGTGACATAATTGAGCCCTGCAATACAAACAAAAGTAGACTTTTTAGGAACCGGCACCACAGGAATAGCCCTGGGGCTAAGGGATGGCTTTATAAACCCTACATCCAACATCTTTGAGACTTCCTCTTTGATGGTGTCCTTTACTTTGTCAGACATCTAGAGCATTCTGCTCTTCACTGGCACACTGTCACCAGTGCCAAGGTCATGGACACACCAGTTTATTTGACATGAGGTGAGGTAGACCATACTTGAGAAACTGGCTAAGTAGCTGCTGGCAGTCTCGCAATTTGTATTTGTTCAGATATTGGGATCGGTTTCATCCTGAGTCTCATTAGTAGTTACCAGAGCCATATCTCTTTAGCTGATTGACATGAAAGACCATGTATGTCTGCTTCAGGCCTTGTATCAATGAGTAGTTAACCTCACTGATATTCTCCAGAACCACATTGTACCCAGTTCAGTTATCAGGAAGTGCTTTGGGTTTGACAGGATCTACATTCCATTCCAACTGTCCTGGAGTATATTCTCTCACATTGACGTTTTAGTCATGCCAATGGTTATCATCTCCTGACTAACCTTGAGATTCTTGGTACTCTGTTCTATTTACTCAGTCATTCTGTATCTTGGCCCAAGCACATAATCAAATATGTTGTGGGAAGGACATTTGGTGTTACATCCCATCATTCTTGCACCGATTTAGGGGACCCTAACAGGATGACCAAATAGAAGCTTAAAAGCTGAACCATAGACAAGTCAGGAGATCAACCAATTTTCTCCTCTGATTTGCCTCCAAACCACGTTTCATGTTTTTCAGGACCTTGTTCAATCTCTCAACAAACCATTGGTTTGGGGATGGAAGGGTGTAGCTCCAACCTCCTCATAGATTGCCTTTATATATGCTGATAATTAACTGGAGCCCCTGTAGGAAATTACCTCTATAAGAGTCCTCCCAGGTGAGAATATCCTTATCAGAACCGTCACCATCACAGGGTCAGCGGTACCCCTCAAGGATACAGATCCAGTGTACTGGTTGGTGTGATCTGCCATGCCCAAGATTTACCAGTTCCCAAAATTGATTTGCATATCCAAGGGACCCACAATGTCCATGGCAATCCTCTTGGGAGGCTTTAGTGGACTAAATGTGCCTTTCTCACCCCGCCTGACTTATCAGATTCTTGGCAAGCATGGCAGGTCAGGAGGAATCCCTTGATTGGACTCCCATCTGAGGTCAGTAAAAATGGCTGACAGAGTGTCAGCTGTCTCGGGAACTCCTTAGCATCCTGCCAAACAAATCTAGTGAGCCAAGTTAGTAGGAACCCCCTGTGGCATTGGAGCATAACCAACCTCTTGCTGGCCCCAGTCTCAGACTTTATACAGATGACCATTCCTTTAATACACCCTGAAAATTCTCTTCCTGTTCTCACCAATGAGGTGGAGTGGTCGATTCTCTGTTTGCCCCGCAAACGTCAGCCTTACTTGGACCTTCAGCTGATGACAACTCACTCAGTTCTGGCAGGCCCCTAAGTGATGAAAGGACTGTGTCCTCCATCTCAGGTCCTGGTTCCATGTCATCAGGGAATCCTGAGAACTCTGAATCCTGTGTCTCCACAATAGGCACCTTAGTGGCCAACAGGCCCCCTCCAGCATCAACAGGCACCAATGTGGCCTTAAGATCTGGATGGGATGCTAACACGTTCTCTGATCATTCTCTCTCTCCAGCATGAAGAGCCTCATGGCCCATGGCCTCAAGGGCTGCTTTCCTTACTTCTTCTTTGGCCCAAGATGTATTGACCACTGGGATAATCTCTAGGTCAAGAAGGTTATTTCCTAATAGACAGTCAACTGGAAATGTATCTCCCACAGCAACACAGTGTTGAGAGTATTCCCCCCCTTCACCTAAAATCCACTATTACCAGTGCACATTGGCTGAGGATGTCAAATCCCCTAACTTACCTGTCTGGACCAGTATTGGCAACAGCTGCTCATCAGCTAGTAGTAGACAGTTTGGACTGTTATAATCCTGAAAAAGGCCAACCCGTCCTACTGGTCAGCCACTTAGTGGTAAGCAGGGACCCTAACCTACAAGGAATTGAGGTGGCCAGGATAGGAGGGCATGAGGAATGCATGGTGGGTTATGATTGGAAGGTGCGAAGGGGCTAGAGTGATGGGAAAGCATGGTGGGGTATGCGTGTAAGGTGTTTGGGGACTGGAGCATGAGGAATGGGTGAATTTATTGTATGGGTATGTTTGTAATTTGGGAGGGCAGGGTGGTTGGTTAGGGTGAGAGATGGGGTAAGAGTGGGGGTACATGGGGCGGATAAGATGGAAGGGGTGGTGTAGCATTGGGGTAGTGGATGAGGGGGATTGTGTGTTGCTAGGGTGGTATATACAGGTCGGGACTCCCCAATGAGAGAGAACACAGAGAGTATTGAGGGAGGGGGAAGAGCATAAGGGGGGCTGTAGGGATTAGTATTGATAGGGAGGGATGAGCAGTTGCACATGTCAACCACCTGGGACCCAGCAACATGCAACTGCTCATAGCCAGTAATTATGGATGAGCAGTTGGGGGGGGGGCATTTTGGCTCAAGCACCTTAGTGGACATATGTCCCCAGGAGACACTGGACCTGTTCTTCCTGAGACCCTCTGTCGTCGGACAGTGGTGACACTTGCAGCTGTGCTGAGTGTTGTGAGAGCGCACCACTTATAGTTCACATTAAAACCTGCTGTTGACAAGTTGAGTTATGTGTGTGGAGTGCAACCCACTAATTGGTGCCACCGTGCTAGGCTCTCGAGATAACTAGAAAGTAGAAGAGACCTATGCTAACGAGCCTTGGGTGTGGGCTGCCCACCCTATTTACTACAATGGGTTTGCTTGAACTTAGTCAAGTTAAAAAAGTCACTTGCGAATTGGTATTTCAGATAAGAACAGTTTCGTACTTCTTGGTGATTTTAGATTTTGAGTGTTTTCATTCAATTGTATTCAAGTGCAGATGCAGAGAGATGCCAATGCATTTTGGACTTAAAGTGCGTCTTTCATCAGGGCCTAATTTCAGTTCACAGTTCATCAATTATTATTTACATGTTGCCACAAAAAATAAATAAACCAACAGAAAATCAACATTAAAGCAAACCGTAACATTCAAGTGGTGGTCAGCAATACAAGTCGAACAGAGTAACAAATGTATTAAATCAAGTATTATAACACGTGAACAATTCGTTATGGAGTGTATAATTGTATAATTCAGTACAACACATAAGGACAAATTGGAGAACGTGTAGGAAAATATGAAAAGAAACATACATGAAACTTGAAGTTACTTTGCTTATTTGGTAATCATTTTGTTAAACTGTTGACAATAACTTGCATTCACACATTGTCATTCCACGTGTGTCGTGCAGTGGATGAGCATTATTTCCATTAATAAAGATCTGCTCCGAAATGACCTCAGTATTTGTGAGAATAGGGGTCTCTTCAGGGGACCCAGTACCTTTCCCACTCAGATTCACTCGGACACATTCAGTCACTCCCTGGCCTAGAGCGAATTCATCTTCTAAGTTGCCCACACCAACTATGGCCTCCTTCATGAGACCAACACTGACTATGGCATGCTTGGGTTCAGCCTCATAGGCTGTATCTCCCTTCTCATGAGTATTGTCTCCACCAAGAAAGCAAAGTTTTGGTACATTAGGTTAGAGGACCCATCACCCCTTTTTCTGTGGGAGCTGATGAATCATGTGGCGGGGATTTCCCATCTTGCTTTTTGTTAGTTATCTTTTCTTCTGATTTGGGGGTATTCGCATGAGGCTTTTTCTGGACTTCAGTACTCACATACCTCTTAGCATCTCTTGCAAGATCCCTAGGATTTGTGGTATTCATGTCCACTAAATGGTGATATAACTCTGCCTCACACAAGTTTAGGACATGCTCTCATGCAGCCAAATAGTACATCACTTGAAAAGTATCAACTTTGTTGCCTGTGACCCATCCACACAGATACTTGAAGGACTGTTGTGTAAAAGCCTCAAAAGCTTGATTCTCTATTTGCGTGAGCTCTCCAAAGCTCCTAAAGTAATGTTCTGGGGTCCTGAAGTACTGGCATAAATGGGCCTTTCCTTGGGAGTCAACTGAGTAATTACATCAGTTCCGTTCCGGAGGCAGACATCGAATAAGGGCTGCCACTAACAATACGTCTTCCACCTCCTGCAGCTGGAAAGCTAGTCACAGTGCTTTGAATCAGCCAAAAATGTCCTTCCACACTTTATACAGTTGGACTAAGTCCTTGGGGATGTGACGCCTACACCTCCTTTGGGTGACACCACTGAAAACTCTCCCCTCCACACTAAAGATATGTTTGCGTACCTCCCTCTGTTCCTTGAGTTAGAACTTGTGCAGCATCACACAATTATTATGTGTATACCTTACATCACTCTGCTAGGGACAACCTCCTCTCTTGTAGAAGGAGCTTTCTCACAGTAATCTCCGCCAGAGAGGTCACCCTGGGACCTGCCTGAAACCTGGGAGACCTAACTGAAACTTGGGACTTTAAAGGGACTTTGAACCTCTAGGAAACCACACTACTCACTGGTATAAATAGCAAGACTGTTGCTATCACTGTCCCTCTACTTTTCTATGCCCCATGGTGGTATGAGCACCTGGACTGGGGGTTCAAGATCACTACTGCCCCCTTGGGGCTCATCCCCCACCACAGCGTTCTTCAGAGATTTGAGGCACTGAAGAAATTCAGGCTTACCAACCTTACTGCCATGGGGAAGACCCCTTCCCTGCCTTAGCTCGCAAAGGGCACAGGTCTTCAGGCTCCTCACTGAGCTCATGTACACTTCCATTGTGCAAAATCAAAAATATGTCTGTCATTGTTTTTTTTAAAAATGTTAAATGCACAATCGTTTATTTTGGATGACTAAGCTGTAGGTGCTGCCCTTATCTTATCTCAGCACTTGCCTCCTGTTTGAAGAAATGTATTTATTGTGTGCTTGTTAGGCACTTATACAGCAAGTGAAATACTGTTTCAAAGCACCCACCGGGGCAGGGAGGGAACAAAGGAGTGAAATACAAAAAAATACAAAATACAATATTTAATAATAAGAACAGTGGGGATGAAAGGACGAACCTACTATGCCTTGTGAGTATTCTGAACGTGCAAGAGCAGCAAGGAAGAGGGTAGAGGGGGTAAGTGCTGGGGAGTACGAGCTCATGGGCGAGTCGCAGATGAAGTGCTAGGGTTGTTGAGTGCTTCACGGCCAGGAGTCACATTAGGAGTAAGTGCAAACCTCCAGGGTGGAAGGAGTGCCAATGGAAGTGCTGAGGGTAGACAGGAGCTGGGCCGATGACTCCTGCTCTGGTGCTGTGCAACAATGAGTAGTGGCTAAACTGCTGCTACAGTTCCATACTACTACCAAACCAGCGGTGACCCCAATCATAAAAGTGAAAGAACCACAGCTTTAAAGGTAGACCTCCTTAGCCTCTTTCGATAGTGCAGGCCAAGTGCAGCCTATATTTTCAGGAGGGTTATGAGCTGATAACAGTAGCAACCCAAATAGCGTAAGTACCATTAAGCCAAAATAAAAGAATGCCCAATCAAGGCTCTATAATGTAAGAGGAGCGTTAATAAAACAATCAATGCAAACAAACTAGTCAAATCATTCAAAAACTATAAAAACCCACCATTATTAAAGGAATACAGTGAATGCAGAACTTTATATTAAAGGGCTCTCCGGGTTCATAATCAGGGGTATGTATGCAATGTTCGAGGATATATTCTTGTAGAAATTGGTAAAGAAGGTGGCTGGCTTAAAAGACCAAATTATTCCCAAACCTCGGTACCAGTGCGATGGGGCCTCTTCAAAGTACCTTATAATCTTGTTTAGGAGCTTGACAGTGTTCAGCTGGGCTTCTAGGCACTTTTACTACAGTCGATGTCGAGATGTTTCATTTGGCGCAAATCTACTGGCAGTCAGCATGGAGTCGATTCAAAACTGCAGGCTCTCTTTGGGTTGATTTGGCATTAGGACGGAACCACACAAAACGCTTCACTACAATGTTTTAGATTGAGCAGTTTGATAACAGGGTTTACTACGGAATTTACAGAAAACAGCAAGTGACTGGTCGTCTGAATTGAAATATCACAATTGCAAAACAAATCACCAATGTTGTGCATAGGAAGTAGCTTTTGGTAGACGGTTAAAACGAAATCTTGAAACTAATTTTCTAGCTTTAGGATTCGCAACATAAAATGGATAATTCTTCTGTAACAAGTAAAGAGACTTAAACATTAAAAACTCTATGATCGAAGACATGCATATCCCACTAATGCCAGTTTATTTTCTGAATAACAAGCAATTGCTGAAATAACTACTGCAGGATCTTTCTTGGTCAGTCAGAGACCTCAGATTAGCAAATAGATTGGATACATTCAACAACTCGATATTTGCTTTACCTGAGCCAACCAATGTTTTTTGTTAGTTTGATCTGTGCCCAGAAAGTCCTGTAGGATCATTCTTGTGAGAATCGCCTTTTCTTTGCACCATGTGAGAGCCACAGTAGTAGAGTAGAAAACTGAAGTGCTATTTTGATAGGTGTGATTATGGTCTCTAGATAAAGAAGTCCATTGATGGTTCTATCCATAACTCCTAACAACATTATTAAAAATGTCCTTTCAGCTCTCTCAATGAAGTACAGAGCTACTGACACCTGCCACATACCTCCAACAGATTTAGATTTGTAAATGTGTATAGCTGTTGGATATCATTAGCCCTAAAATGTGCAGAGAAACCTATCATACCTAGATGAGGTTGTGTTAAATGGGTAGTAACCTTCTTTACTTGGGGTGACCATAATTTCCTGGATGAAAAACCTACCCATTTATAATCAGAGTCCTAATTTGTTGTAATCAGTACATGAGACATAAAACCTTTTCCCTTCATCATTATTTGTGGTTTGACATCATTAATTTGCATTTGTCATGCAACCCTAAACGCCTTCTACCCAAGCAATATTGTTAGCAGGGCATGTGGCCTTCTTCCCACTAAAGCCACCAAATAAGAATACACTTGAGGACACATGAGGATTCTATATCTATTTGGGGACCACAGGTATTGCAGCACCTTTGAAGTAATATTAAAAATGTGCAGAGGGGACAAGCAACAGAGCCCATAAAAACAATAACAATGCTAATAATAAAATCAATAAAACAGAGACCGTAAAACGTAGAAAATAAAGGCAAGTAAAACAGGTCATAATTGTTTTCTAAAACTTAAACGATTAACATCATATCAGACAAACAATGGAAGGGCCTTCCAGAGAATGGTTGCCCCACACAAAGGAGGCTTGTCTACCAATTTTTACTTTCCTAAATTTAGGAACAGTCAAAAAGCATATTGATTTAGAGTTTAAATTTCTATGTGGATTATTTGGTGACTTGGGGGGAATGTAGTTGTCCATTAAGGTTGAAAAAGGGTCATGATAAGGGTTTATTCTAACGCCAACATTGCTCTGATATTGTATAAATTCACTTCAGATGCACCCTTTCTTCAAAACAAGAAGATTAGCATTTAATTATGCGCTGATGATGCAGATGTTCATTTGCAAAACCACCAGTGGGCTCACAAGACAATTTGCCAGGTTGGAAGAACTGTGCATCATAAGAGATATGGAAATTAATTATACTAAGAATGAATTAATGAATTGTGGAAGAAGGCTAAGGCACGCTAAGAAACCGAGGCTACGGAATTCTAAAGACAAGACCGAAGAGTAACATCCTTTGATTATTTAGGAGTCCGATTTTTACAAAAATGGGTAATGGTCTAAACAAATAATAGTTTGACATTGATGCAGAGGTTGGGAAATCTGGTGCCTCAATTCACTCACACTCATGGAAATAAGATAATCATCCCGCAATGGGGCTATTTAGGATGTGGGTCAACAAGCACCGCTCTAATGAGTGGAAATTGGGAGGGTCAGAGCAGTCAATTATTTTATCAAAACAGAAAATCAGTTTTTGTAAATAATTTTAGCTACCCAAAAGGGCCCCAAACACATTAGTGCAATGAGAGCTCAATTGGATGAGCATCGAATTTCAAGCAAGACTAAAACCATGATTATATTGTTTACGGGCATGATTAAATTCTAAATTGGAAATCTATTTATGTAACTTCCCTGGTAGAAAAGATATATGGCAAGTCCCTATAAGTATTTGTGCAGATGCAAAGGCTGAGGTGGGCAATCTATACAATACATGGGTGCTTGAGAAAATATTTGATAAGTCCTTAATAGTAAATTAGGCATATAATATTTTCAATATGAAATGGCATATAGTAATGGCACATATTTAGATGTGATCCACCCACTGAACGAACATAAGTTGTACATAACATTTAGGGGTTAATTCATAGAATTTGGCGCACAAGTGGCACACGCGGCTGGAGTACAGTGTGCGTGTGCGGCAGTCTGCGCCACCCGCATGCGCCAAAACCCATTTCAGCGCACAGCGTATGCATGGATTTCAACATCCATAAGCAGCCGTGGCGCACAGTGGCGCCAGTTACGCCCCAACCCCGCCCGTGCGCCATGACCAGCGTAAAAATCCAGTACATGGCGCAAAGGCCCGTGGACCAGCATACAGCCCCCCAACCACGTAAACGCGTGTAAAACTCCCCATGCACCCCTCAGAATACACGTAACCCTCCCGCGGCAGCGACAACGCGTATTTTGGGGGTGCACGTGAAGTATCACAAGTGATAGGCCTAGTGCGAGCAGGGTATGTGTATTCTGGGGGTGCGCAGGATGTATTACACGCAATAGGCCTAGTGCGAGCGGGGTACGTGTATTCTGGGGGTGCGTGGGACGTGTTACACACGATAGGCTTAGTACGAGCGGGGTACGTGTATTTTGGGGTGCGCGTGAAGTATCACACGCGATAGGCCTAGTGCGAGTGGGGTATGTGTATCCTGGGGGTGTGCGGGGAGTTTTACATGCGACAGGCATTGTTCGAGTGGGGTACGTGTATTTCGGGGTGCGTGTGAAGTATCACACGCGATAGGCCTAGTGTGAGCGGGGTACTTGTATTCTGGGGGTGCGCGTGAAGTATCACAAGCGATAGGCCTAGTGCGAGCAGGGTACATGTATTTCGGGGATGCGCATGAAGTATCACACGCAATAGGCCTAGTGTGAGCGGTGTACGTGTATTCTGGGGGTGCACGGGACGTGTCACACGTGATAGGCCTAGTGCGAGCGGGGTACGTGTATTTCGGTGGTGCACGTGAAGTTTGACACGTGATAGGCCTAGTGCAAGCAGGGTACGTGTATTTTGGGGGTGCGCGTGAAGTATCACAAGCGATAGGCCTAGTGCGAGCAGGGTATGTGTATTCTGGGGGTGCGCAGGATGTATTACACGCAATAGGCCTAGTGCGAGTGGGGTACGTGTATTCTGGGGGTGCGCGGGACGTGTTACACGCGATAGGCCTAGTGTGAGTGGGTTACATGTATTTCGGGGGTGTGCGTGAAGCATCACAAGCGATAGGCTTAGTGCGAGTGGGGTACGTGTATCCTGGGGGTGCGCGGTGAGTTTTACACGCAACAAGCCTTGTGCGAGTGGGGTACGTGTATTTCGGGGGTGGCGTGAAGTATCACATGCGATAGGCCTAATGCGAGCGGGGTACGTGTATTCTGGGGTGCGTGGGCAGTTTT
Organism: Ambystoma mexicanum; assembly: GCF_040938575.1. Classification (NCBI taxonomy): domain Eukaryota; kingdom Metazoa; phylum Chordata; class Amphibia; order Caudata; family Ambystomatidae; genus Ambystoma; species Ambystoma mexicanum. Next base: position 517,513,426 of record NC_090939.1, read on the forward strand.
AAACGCGACAGGCCTTGTGCGAGCGGGGTATGTGTATTTTGGGGGTGTGCATGAAGTATCACACGCGACAGGCCTTGTGCGAGCGGGGTACGTGTATTTCGGGTGTGCGCGTGAAGTATCACATGCGATAGGCCTAAAGCGAGCGGTCTACGTGTATTCTGGGGGTGCGCGGGGGTGTCACATGCGACAGGCCCAGTGCGAGCGGGGTACGTGTATTTCGGGGGTGCACATAAAGTTTGACACGCGATAGGCCTAGTGCGAGCAGGGTACATGTATCCTGGGGGTGCACGGGACAAGTTACACGCGATAGGCCTAGTGCGAGCGGGGTATGTGTATTCTGAGGTGCGCAGGGAGTTTCACACGCGACAGGCCTTGTGAGAGCGGGGTACATGTATTCTGAGGGGTGCGCGTGGAGTTTTACAAATGATAGGCCTTGTGCGAACGGGGATGTGTATTCTGAGGGGTGCGCAGGACGTTTTACACGCGATAGGCCTTGTGCAAGCGGGGTACGTGTATTCGGAGGGGTGCACAGGGAGTTTTACACGCGTCTTCGTTGCCGCAGGAGAGGAACGTGTATTCCTGGGGTGCCCCAATGTGAATTGGCAGTGTGTGTCCTCCCAGGTGCGCCCTCTCCCCACTCCACAGGCCCTGCAGGCAGCCCACAACACAGGGGACTACCCTGCACCCCCGGCCATGCCCCGCAGGCAGCCCATCCACCCTGGCTATGCCCCCCAGTCAGCCCACATGTCACCATGCATAAGTGAGCACCGACACATGTCCCTCTGCACCCCCACCCACCCAGCAGTGACAGGCACCTGCCAGCAGGCCCCGACTCATGTCCCCCCACCCACTCACCCACCCACCCAGCAGGGACAGGCACCTGCCAGCAGGCCCCAACTCATGTCTCTGCACCCCCACTCACACACCCAGCAGTGACAGGTACCTGCCAGCATGCCCGACTCATGTCCCCCCACACACTCACCCATGCAGTGACAGGCACCTGCCAGCATGCCCCGACTCATGTCCCCCCACCCACTAACCCACCCACCCAGCAGTGACAGGCACCTGCCAGCAGGCCCCAACTCATGTCTCTGCACCCCCACTCACACACCCAGCAGTGACAGGCACATGCCAGCATGCCCGACTCATGTCCCCCCACACACTCACCCATGCAGTGACAGGCACCTGCCAGCATGCCCCGACTCATGTCCCCCCACCCACTAACCCACCCACCCAGCAGTGACAGGCACATGCTGCAGGCCCCGACTCGTGTCCCTGCACCCCAACTCACCCACCCAGCATTGACAGGCACCTGTCAGCAGGCCCCGACTCATGTCCCTGCACCCCCACTCACCCACCCAGCAGTGACAGGCACCTGCCAGCAGGCCCCAACTCATGTCCCCCCCCAACACGTCATGACGATCCACAATCATGGGCCTTATGGCCACCCAAATCACAACCCACGCCACCCCAGTCCAAACACACAACCAGGTATTACATCCACCCCACAATAAAATCCCCATCACATGATACATCCCAAATGGCAAGTATGCACATCAACACATTTCCGTCACACCCACACAATGGGTGAATGTGATTGAGAAAACACACATGTGACATGCATGAAACCAAAGAGAGAATATCACACATTGAAGTAGGAAATAAAAATGTATTAAACACAAAAGCAAGGGAATGAAATGAAGCACACAAGAATGGAAATAATGATCAAAAAGCTGCATGTCCAAAAAATAAAAAAAAATGTAGGAAAGCAGAATCTAAATCAATCCAAAAGCACGTGTCCAAAGTGTCAGTCCGGCAAAACAAATCCAAAGTGAAAAAACAAGACAAAACCATTGATCCATGAAAAATAAAAAATAAGAATTGAAATCGAGTGTAGAACTATTTACAAAGTACAAATCCAGGGTCCATGAGCCCAACTATTGAAATGAAACATACAAAAAACCCTACCTAATGAAGAACTATATACAAAAAGGTGGGGCATTGTCCAAGCGCCCCAACAGAAATAAAAACAGAAAGGAAACCTAACACTAACTAACTATATACAATGGCGGCGGGCAAGTCCTACGGCTCACTCTGTGATGTCCCGGGCCAGGGCATCATCGAACTCCATGTCGATGTCCCGGAGGCGGGCCTCTGCCGTGGCCCTGAGGTCTCGCATGGATGCAGTCATAGTCTGTTCAAACTCCCTGCGAGTTGCCTCGAGGCACTCAGCCCACCTCAATGCCCTGCGCATAGAGAACTCCGCCCTGACCATGGTGATCCATGCCTCTTCTGCCCGCCGCCGCTCCGCATCTATCCGCTGGCCCAACCGCTGCCACACGGAAGACACTCCCATTCCAGGGTCCGCCTGCCCTCCGCCCGATGCCTGCCCCTCTGATGTTGATGGCCCGAGCCTTCATCGCTCCCACCTTGAGCCTGCTGCTGCTGTCCATGTGCCCTGCCCGATGATGCCGGCACATCCACCATCTGATGGTCTCCAGTTGGTGGGGTGTCCACCCCTGCTGGACCTCCGACTCCCGACTGTGGCAGGGATGTGATCTTCACCAAGATGGCTGTGTTGGTCGGGCCAGGTCCACAGAGGGCCCTGGTGGAATCTGGGCTGGAAGACGGCAGGGAGAACGACTGGCGCATAGTCTCCATAGAGGAGGAGGGGGCCGCCAGAGTGCTCGACACATGTAGGAACCATCCGACCATGGCCCCTCCCAACTGTGCCACATTGCCACGCTGCTCTTCATGATGGCGTGCGTGGTCCCCCCAAGAAGCACGCACGTCATCACGAATGACACGCTTGCGCAACGCGACACCAATCAGGACGGACCCCATACAGTCATGGGTCTCCTCGTCCACAGGTAGTGGAGTGCCAGATGACGTGGGCCTCCCCCCTACCTACGAACGGGCCTGGGATGGGGCATCCCTGCTGGTGCATGGTGGTGCAGTCACAGGGTCAGGGACAGTGACATGCACAGGCCCCTCCGCTGTGACCTGTGCTGCCTCCTGCCTCTAACCCTGGACTGCACCACTTGCACCAGTGGTAGTACCCCCACGAGGCCCCATGTGTGGCTCAGTAGCGGTCTCCTCCTCCTCTGTGGAGACCACCAACCTGGATGGCTCTGCACCGTCTTTTGCCATTACAAGCCCCTGTGGGGGCTCACCCGGCCCTTCCGCTACAGCCGCAGTGGCAGACGCGGCACCAGTCCCCTCGCTCCCGAATGATGGCAATTCCTGGGAGGGTGGCTGGGCCTTGCATCGCCGCCTGGTGGAGGCATCCCTGCCGCTTTGCTCCACAGCGCCCTCTCCGCCCTCTTCTTCACTTGATGCTGCGTAGAGGGAGACATAGAACACAAGCATCAGGGTACTGTTCAATAGTCCCCTAGACAAGAAGCAATAACACATGAGTGGCACTGTCAAACGTCACTTCCATCCTGTCCCTCCACAACACATGGGTCAATGCAGGCAACACACATCCAGAAACAGGCACGGCGCATGCAATCAACATCAGCATCCATGTACAAGGGCCTCTATTGACATAAATGTTGGCTTCAAACTCACATGCATCATGGCTCATACTTATCCCATGCACACACATCACCGGAGGGTCATGCATCAGGGCTCGTACACCAGAGACACAGTGGATACAAGGATGACTAGACTGCATAAGTGAATCAACACATCGTCACGGACATGTGTCATGCATCCATGGGGTTTCAACTTCACACACACGCTACTCAGACACACAGACATGTACACCATACATGTACATGAGAGCAGCACCCATCTCTCACACCCCATCCATGTCCAAGAACATTGACAGGCATGCATTCATGTGTCCATTCTGCATGCTGCTCCCCATGTTGCATTGTAACACATGCACCATCCATGTGGTTCACGCATGACTGGTCTCACATGCATTACCATGATGTCCCTGCACACACACATCCATACATGGCCTATGTCACACAAACAGGCAAGTAGCTGACTACCAGCATACTGCAACATGCCCTGTTTCACACAGCAATGCATGGCCACTTACAGTTCGACTCCAGATGGGCCTGCATCCTGAGGATCTGATGGCGAAGCACTGGGTGAATGCGCTCCAGGGCCCTCATCTGCTGGTTGGTAAGCTGGCCCCAGCGCCCCACTGCATCCTCTGCCTCTAAGAGGAGCCTGGCCTTCTTGCACTTCAAAGAAGAAGCCTTTCTGTGTGCAGGAACTGGACTCCCTTGTGGACTACGTGCGGGCCCACAGGCGTGACATGCTAGTGGGGCCGAATTGTCAAACTATGGCTGCCCATCGGAATACCCACCGGAAGCATGTCGCGGATAATGTGAGTGCATTCGGCCATGAGGTGCGCACAGGTGCAGAGTGCAAGAAGCGTTGGGATGATGCTAAACGCAGTGTTAAGGCCTAGTGTGCCTCTAATTACAGCATGACTCTGGTGACTGGGGGTGGGCCACCACCTGAGGAGGATGACCTCAATCCGCACGAGTCACTCATTGCAGAGTTCATACCAGCAGAATCGGTCGAAGGAGTGGGAGAGATGCAAGACTTTGATGCCCCGTCCAGTGAGTGTTGTTGCGTGTATGTCCAGCCCATGTGTGGTTTGACTGTGTGATGTGTTGTGCTTGACTGCCACTAATTGCTATGTGTACATGGTTCTCATGTGTTAGTCCTGCAATGCTTCACTGATGCGTGCTTTCAGTGCAGGATGCTGGACATGTAGAGCAGACGGGGACTGTCCTCATCACCACACTTGCACCCTACTCACATACCAGTCACCCAGATGCCACTCCTGTCCATGTTCCAGCTCACTGGCCCTTCTGCATGTAGCCAGGGGTGTCTTTCCTCTCAGCACTGGGACTATGTCATTGCATGACTGACGTGCATGTGTCCTCTGCCTGCATGCGGGTACTCCACGTAGGCATGCCCCCTTGCCTCTCCACCCCCCCTGCACTCCAATTACACCATTGCACTGGTGTGCATCATCTTGGCATACTGCAATGGCCTGTTCAAGCCTCCTGTGTACATGCTAACTTCCACCAGCCAACCTGCCAGACATATGCAGTGGGGTACATCCTCTGCCCTTCAGCAGGGTGTCTCACTTGGACTCACTTGGACTGTGCAGATGGCAGATGCTCTGCAGGGACATGAGTGCCCATTCATGCTACATGTGTATTCCATGCATGCCCCTATGTGTCCTTGACTGGATGATCATTGTAGTACGTGTCCAGGATGATCAACATTTCTTCAGCCATCCCATGCCCACTCTGGCCCAGTCCTGCATCACAAACATGTTTAGGATGTCACAGTCTGTGTGGGGCACAGTCTTCCCCCTGTTTCAGGCCAACTGACTCTGTCCAACTGGTGTAGTTGCTCCTGCACACAGGGGTGTACTACTGAGGGTTTGTCATGTGTCCTGCTTACTGTCCCATCATCATCTGCTGTGTTGTCTGTTGACTCAGATGATGCCATTGATGCTAGTCAACACTGTCTGCCAATACATAGGTCTCTGGTCACCCTTCTGCTACCATGCAAGGCATCCCTGCATTTTCACTCAGGGGGGGTTTGCTTGTAGCAGTGCAAGCCATTGCATGCACATTGCACGTGATGCCTGAACTTGCCCTTGCACTGGCTTCACGTTTTTTGATACACATCATGAAGTACTTGTTCATGTAGTGAGTTCTGCACTGCAGCAACCCACTTCTGAGCCAGGTAACATCATTCTACATGCCTACTCACTGATGCTATGTCAAAGTGACCTGGCATGCATGGCAGGTTCTCTTTTGTGTGTGACATGTCTGCTTCATGTGTTGGCGGTCTGTGTGATGTCTATGTATGTGTGTGTTATGTGCTTCTGACATGTGTACTAATGCTTTTTTCTCTCCACTTTTCAGATGATGACACAAAGGAGCCAGAGGATGGTGTTGTCATGCCAGGCATAGGGTTGTTATCACAACTGCAACCCGGCACCAGTGTGGGTCGTGGGGTGGTAGACCACAAGAACCCACATGTGCTACAGTCCATCTTGTCTTTGGCTGGCAATGAGTCCAGCCCAGATGACCACTCTGACGTCCATGTCGAGTTGGATGTGCATCAGGTCCATACGTCAGGGGTGAGTGATTCTGATGTGGACACTCCTCTGTCCGCAACACCTGCACTGAGGGGCCAGACAGTGGTGGGACCTTCGACTGTGGTGGATCGGGACGCGGGGTCACCCTCCACACAAGTCGCTGATGTGCCTGGGACATCATGTCGACGGGGGCATGTAGTCGTGCAGCCGCGGGCGGTGCCAACCCAACGGGGACGGCCGGTCCTTGGGTCCCGCAGGTGTCAAGCCCAGCAACATGGTGGCCGCGTGCCACCGAGGTATACTGACTAAGAGCAAGACATGACTGCCAAATCAGAACGGCAGGGGGCAGCACTTGATAACTTTGCCGTGAGCATGGAACGTGTGGCCCAATCCGTGCTCCCCCCTGCTAGGCAGGTGCTTCTCCAGCGGCAGGCAGCGCAGTCCACGGCCCGCTCACTCAGGCTGGGCATGGTGGCCTCAGACAGGGCACGCCAGGCTGAAATGTTGCCTCTGCATCAAGCAATTGCTGCTCACGCAGTGGCACACATGGAGGCCATGGTGTGTGTGTATGCTTCCCTCAGATCCACTCTGGGTGTGCTCATGATGACCCAGAGGGAGTGGGCAGAGGAGAAGTTTGTGCAGCTTGAGCGTACCATCTCAGCTGAGCTACGTGCTTGCCGGGAGGTGCATCAGTTGTCCAGCCAGGCCTTGCAGGAAGAACTCTGTGTTACACGTGTTACATTGCAAGAGGAAGCACGTGTATCACGGGAGGTTCTGCATGCAGACCTACGCGTCATCGCCGCACAGAACCAGACTTGCTGCCGATGAGGGGCAAGCTGCGGGTAGGCATGGTCAGGATCCTGTGCCACGTCCTCCTTTTCAGGAGGAGCCAGACTCGGACTATGAGATATCTCCCACACAGGTCGTGGTGTGTAGGCGTTGAGCCCATGGAGGGTTTTTTTTGTCTCAACATCATTGCATGTGGGTGTTGAGGTGCACCCTGTTCCTCCCCCTCCTGGGTAACCCCCCACCGGGTCGTATGTGGCCATTTTTGATTTTTGATTTTAGTTTAGTTAGTTAATATTAACTATTTGATAGTTATTTTAATTAGGTTATGTAGGTTTTTCATTGTTAGTTTAATTAGTTAATATAGTTTAATATTGTTTGTTTATTGTGCATTCATGTGACGGTGTGGTGCTTTGTGGCTTTTGAAAGCATCCACTGTCTGTTCCAGCTGGGCCCTTCAAGCTTGTCTCGTGTATATGTTTGCAGCTTGGGGTCCTGACTCACATAGGCCACTCCTGCTTCCCTTATCCATGGGCTCGCTAGGATGGTTCGTGTTACAAAATTTTACAGTAGTGCTTTTGACTTTCTTCCTAACTGTGGCCTGTCTGATGCTGTACTACTTGTGTTAACACCCCTAGTGGGGATTGGTTGCGTTTTATCCACCCCATGTCTGTAATCAATTTGGGTGAGTATGTGATTGATGTCTCCATTAATTGATGTGGTTTGTGATATATGTTATTTTCTTGCCTCTATATGTGCTTGATGCACTTCATGCTGTAGACAGTAGCCTGCACCCTTGGCCTGTCAAAGTGACACTGATGGTGGGAGGAGTTTGGATGTAGGTCTGTAACCTGGCCCAGTGACAACCAGCATGAAGACACACACACAGGGAACTTTCCTGCCTGATTAATTTGTGTTATGCCCTTTCTGAAGGGAGATGAGCCTCCAGACTACCTTTGCCAGCAGACACAGGGACGTGTAATCTAGAAAAATGCCCACGTTCGGTGGTGCAGATGTGTGGATGTGTGCGCAAGCAGAAGCACAGGGCTTGTGCTCAGATGTCCGACAGAAGCGAGCGTGTTTCCAGGAGCTCCAGCACAAAGGCCCACACCGCAGCCAACCTTCCACCAGGCCACTTGCACATGCATGCTAAGAAGCACCAGTGCTGGGGAGCTTTGCCAGGCATTAATGGAGAAGCGCACAGTACAGCTGACATGCATAGAGTGCCAAATGCCAAGTGTCTTTACAGGTTGTCTGGGGCACACGCAGGGGCCATCAAACATATCCTCGAGTCCCCCCTGCTCCATTGAAGCAGAGTTATTAGGGCAGTAGCGTACCTAGCCAGATACTGATACAGCGCACAGGGACACCCAGCGAGGCACAGACTCGTGGGCAGTGCATGTCATTTGCATGTGCAAATTGCCATGTGCACTACCTATTGAAATCTGCGGCTACCAGAACACAACTTGTACTGAAGTCGCACCTCGCTATACACGTCTAGCAGCTCACCCAGGGACCTTTGTATCATGTGTGATTGTTCACGCATTAGTCTTCAATGTCCCGCGCACCCGTATGCACCTGCCTTACTGCATTGACAGTGTATGAACCTTCAGGGGGCCAAGCTAACGTATGGGTACAAAGCAGCAGACAGGGGTGTTGGTTTGTGGAGAAGTCACTTACTTTGGGGCATGGATGGTGTTGTGTGTGTGTATTGTGAACACACATTCAGATTAGTAACTCATGCTCTCTTTGCAGCATTTAACTGCTCCTGTTACCGGACCTGAGAGTGCGCAGGCAGGAGGCCAGCACTCACCCAGAGATAAGTGTGTCTTTGCCTTGCATTTGACTAATTTGGTCCAATGTGCATGATGAACATGTTTTCTCAATTTGAGTATGTGTTTTTGTGAATAGTTGTATTTTGCCTACTTTCCCTTGCAAATCCACCTCCCCTCTCCTGCCCCTCTTTCCGGTTATCATGAATACCAATGCCTGTCCAAACAACATATCCCTGACCCTCCTTCCCCGCCGGGGTCTCAGAGGCCTGTGTAAGTTTTTCCTTGCAGGTGCCCAGACCATGGAGGGGGTGGTTGGTTCGTGCCACTCCTAAGCCTGGACACCGGAGCTGTGACACTACTCATCAGTTGTTGCATCCTCATTGTATATTATGTACCGTAAATGGTAACCATCCTGTTGGCCCATTGTTCAACTGTGCTACCTTGGTTGTTCTATCATTGTGCTTGTATATATGCTTTGACATTTCCTGCTACTTCAAGTCATCTACTGGAGACTCTTCCGGGGGTTTTTGGTGCCTAGAGGCTTTTTCCCTGGTTTGTGGGTTTGGCTACTTGGAGTTCTCTGCGATTTGGTATTTTTACCAGTCAAGGTGGCCTCTGAGGGGGCTGGACCCTATTTACACACAAGCTGGAACATGGAGACCAAGGGATAGGGTGATCCTGTAGCCAGGTAGACTTGAAGGAAGAAGACTACATACCCCAGACACAGTTGTTCAGAAGGTCACGGTGATGTGTAAATGAGGGAGGGCCTTTTGTTGTTGGACAGTTGGCTTGGGCTACAGTGTTTTGGGCACTCTGACATTGTAATTGTGGGGTACTATGTACATGATGTGTTGTGCTGGTCAATGCCTGTTCCTGTGTTGTCTTTACTTTTCAGGTGTCAGGGGATTGGTGTGGTTTGACATGCTGAGGTGTTCACATGGGCAATGTTCACATGTGATGTGTACAGGACACTGAGGGTCACTTGATTTCACATGCATATGTTGAGTGCATGTCCCTAATGACACGCACAGTTGCACAATGATCCACCACACGTACAACCACCCTTCCATGGCCACAAGTGCACACAGATTGCATTCTCAGGCCCACTGTGTCCCTGCAGCACATGATCTATTACCATTTGGGTATCCTGTACATGCGTCGTTTGGTTGTAGATTTCATGAGTCTTTTTCACGTGATGCTCAAGGTGTATCTGCAACCCTATGGCTGCTCAACGTGCTGTGTGCTGAGCAGTGTGTTGCAGGAGACACACACAGCACACGGGTTAGGGAGTCGGGATTTTGCCATGCCCAATGTGCATGTGAACAGGCATTCAGTGTTGTGTTCATGCTACGACTTGTGGAAAGCATTTGTGTCTGACTTTGTATGTGTGGGAGGTTGTTGGTCAGTCATTTCATCTGATTCCATGTCAGGCATCATTTTCTCGGGCCAGTTTTCTTTTATGACATGTCACTTCGTATCTTATTGGTCATGTGTTGGCTTTTTGCTATTGCATGCCATATCATGGTGTGGCAGACAAGGGTGATGTGGTTTGGGAGGGTTTGGGTGACATACCAGGGATTGTGATGGCCTGTTTTGCGGGATGGTGTGATACACACCTTGCATGTGTTCCTTTTGGTCACACAGGATTGGTTATGTTTAAGTAGCTAGGGATGAACACAATGTAGCACTTCCATGGCAACATTCTCAAGGTGGTAAGGTTGTGACAGTTGACTGTCTCTTTGTCATCATCGATTGTCACCTGGTATGTGCCAGGCCTGTGTGCACTCTGCAGGGGTGGGAGTTTAGGTGACAAATGTGGCCACAAGCTGGGTCCGGGCTGCCTCGCCACGTGCCCTTTCCCCTCCCATGGGCAGTGCCTGTGCCTGTGGTTGTGGATGTGGGAGCACCACCATGTCCACTGGTACGTCCCGCTGTGTTGCAACATTGTGCAGGACACATGCTGCCACAATGATCCTGCACACTACTGGGGGTGCATATAGTAGCTGGATGCCAGAGCAGTAAAGGGAGTGGAAGAGTGACTTGAGCACTCTGAATGTGCACTCCACTATGACCCTGGTTGCAATATGGGCAGCATTGTATCTTACCTGGGGTGGTGTGGTGGGGTTCCAGATTGGTGTCATCGTGTGGTTGCTCAGAGGGTAGGCACTGTCCCCTGGGGAGGTGATAATGGTTGTGATTATTGGGGTTTGTGTATTTGGCTGTGTGTGACATGCATGCATGCGCACAGGCATTTGTACTCACCTAGGAGCCATGTGTCGCCATGCTGCCCAGCTTCCAGGGCCCGGCTCAGGGCGGATATTCTGTATATGAAACTGTCATGGGTAGAGCCAGGGTAGTTTGCATAGACAGAGGTGATGATTCCCTTTGCATCGCATACGACCTGCATGTTGATGGAATGCCAGTGCTTGCGGTTTCGATAGATGTGCTCAGTGGCCCTAGGTGAACGTAGGGCCACATGGGTGCAATCTATGGCACCGAGCACTTGGGGAAGTGTGCCACCCTGTAAAAGTCCTGGACCACAGCCTGCCTTTCTGTGGGTGTTGTGGCCATCTAAATGTGCCTGCGGACTGAGGGGCGTGCAGTGATGATTGCCAACACCTGGTGTAGGCAGCGTGACTGCGTGGCCTGTGAGACCCCCCCACTATGGCAGTTGTCCGCTGAACTGACCCAGTGGCCAAAAAATGCAGGACATTGAGCCCCTTCTACAAGGGGCTCAATGCTTGGGAGCACAGGGTGGGTGATGTAAGGTCATCTTCCCAACCCCTGACCAGGTCTAGGATGATACAGGGTGGAAACCTATACCTGCCATAGACCTGGTCGTCAGGCATCCGAAAAAGGCTAGTTCAGGGAAAACAATGCGGGCCCTGGCTATTCTCCTCCTCCTGCAGTGTCCCACGATCAGTGCTGCGACAAATGGAGCATTCATCGTAGCTGGATCTACGTGTTTGTTGTTTGCGCGCACTTCTATACTGTGCACGGGGATGCTTCCACCTGCCTTCATGTGGTGGACGTGTTGACGCCTATGCACGTCTTTTTGCGTGCACGGGTTTCCCGTATTCGATTCCATGAATACGTGTTGTTTGCGTGCGTATGGGTGTTCTGTGTATTTACCTGCAGTATTTCCCCAGTTATGCCTTCTTTTTCACGCGTTATTCCCCATTCCGCGTGTTACGCCCCATGTCCCGCCCCCTTTTTGGTGTGTGCGCCAACGTTGTGCACGTCGCGCATGGCGTTCGGGATGTTGCAATGACGTGTGCGCCCGTGTGCGCCACGCACGGGTTTGGCATACATCCCGAAGGATACACGCGCAGGGACTTCAATGGATCGCAAGTGTGCACCTGTTTCTTCATGCTTGCGCCAGCTTGCGCCAAGATTTTCGGCACACGTTTGTTCCATGAATCGGCCCCTTAATTTATGTATGCTGTCTGTGTCCACATGGACAACATGGTGGAATAATAATAATGATGATGATTGCCCTTTTTGCCCAAATACAGCAGAGACACTTGAGCACTTTCTGTTTATATGTCCCACATACAGTATCAGGAGGTCAGTCTTGCATAAGCTCTTAAACCATTTTAAAATACCGATTCAGTCAGCAATGATGCTACGTATATAAACTATACATCTAGATATAATTGTCACTGCCTCAAGATACATATACGAAGCATGACTACAAAGACAACAGTAATATACGCAACTATTAATATATGTCAAGCAACCCTTGTTATTCAAATTTTGTATGTTTCAATTTGACTCTTGATGAAGCACTTCATGTATCTATGTGGAAAACCTTAGTAAGGGTTCCTTAGAAAACATTATGTGATATGCGTGAGGTTCTAAAAGAAGACAACAAGAAAAAAGATGTGTTGGGACCTCAAATTATAGACGGCAATGCATATGCTTTTGCGATGTTTGTGTACAATCACTGTCTAACACAAATGTTTTTCTAGTAATTAGTTTTGATGACTTATGTGAAATTTTGATTTGCTCTTGCACAGTCATGTTTTTCACCCTCTGTTTAGATTTATACGGTCTGTAGTACTATTCAGTTTTGATTTGATGTGTTGTATGAAATATTTTTTTATATGCATGTTTTTTGCTAATAAACTGATGTAATCTTTTTTGAGAAAAAAAGCGTGTGTCTTTTGACGTGGACTGTCTGCTAAAAGTATTAATAGTGGCACCATATACACTGTCCTGGGATTAAGAGGATTAAGAGTGAGGTAGTCAATCTTGTTTTTCGTGTTTTTTCTAGATTTCTCTCCCCTGATACAAGTTTGACCTCCCGAGAACAAAAAATAGTGAGTACCCTTTCTTCTTAACCATTTCAATTTGAGACAGTGTTTTAGGGGACTAAATGGTACAGTGGGATGATAAATCTCATTGTTTTAATGGAGTATTTTAACTTTTGGATTCAATTAATTGTGTAAAGTTGTTTGCACTTTATGGTTGTGGGATGTATGTGACAATATTTATATAAATAATGGGATTACACTCACGTTTGTTTGCAATATATGCCGGTGTGAACCAAAAATAATGTTTTGTATCTTTTTGTCTGGTAGCCAAGGACTTAAGTCCAGGACTAACATGATAGCATTTCTTTGAACAAGTATGATTCTGGCTGCTGCATTTGGAACTTGCTACAGGCATGTTATTTCATTAATATGTAGGACAAGGTATATACTACTTCCACAGTCCATCTGAGATGAGTTTAAAGGGTTAACTTCAATGAGCATATTTGGGAACAAGAGGTAGGTTAGGAAATAGTCATGTTTCAACAAATGGTAAAAACAGGATTTCACTACAGTAGAAACCTGTGTAGAGGAGAGAAGGTTTGGATCAAGAAACATCCCACGGTTCTTCACCACACATCAGGGGTTAGGACATATCTTAAAGATAGCAGGTTTTGTCCATGGATTTTCCTTGTCATTTATGGTAATAATTTTGTATCTTACTTGGATTTATTTAAAACACATTTTGTCCATCCTTTCCTTGAACACAATTAAAATATGTAAAGGCTTGTTGCAGTTTCGTATTGATTTTCAGTTACGGGGGTGGGCAATATCCGTATGCCATAAGTACAATTGAGATCTTGGAAACCACTTTTTTGAGTTAGAGAAATGAGCTCTCTTAAACATAAATTACAAAGCAATGGGAATAGGGGGGATCCCTGTGGTACGCCACAGGTGAGTGAATAGAATGTACAAAAATACAAAACTGTAGCGATTGGCTCTTTTTTTCAAAAGGAAGGAGATTATCGAAGCAATAACAAATCTACTTAATCCCAGTCAATTTAACCGTTATAGAAGGATCTTATGATATCAAGCACTGCAGAGAGATTTGGCCAAATGAAGGCTGCTGGCACACCTCTTTCCCGTTTGTCCCAGATGAGATCCATATCTCATGTTTGCATATGACTGAGCAGGTTTGTGGCTCTAGCGTTTTGGAGAATGGACTGGCTAATTAGTTGAGAATTAGCGAGCAAATGGCCTCAAGTTGTAAATCTTGTGTAGAGGATGAAAGCAAACAGTGATGGAACATATGGGTACGTTATTCACATTGTTTTTGAGGTTGAATTATGGAGAGAGGAATGGGGGAAGGGTGGCTTTGAATAGGGGGAATGAATATATTGGAAAATCATGTATGATTATTTGTTTTAAAAATGTTCACTAATTTAAAAAATGTTGTTTGTATTGACAATATGTTTTGTCTGTCTAAACGTCTCATTATAATGTATTTGAAAACAAACATGCAATTATTCTGAATGTGTCTTTATTTTTATTTGATTACAATATACTTGTAGCCATATAAGGATGTGTAATAATAAAACAGTAAAATATGTACATCAAAAAATGAATCAATAAAAATATTCCATATGATAAATCATGCAAAATGTTCATGGCCTCACTGCATAGTTTAACCATATAACACATACAATTCACGTCATTACTCGCCATAAATATATCTCATAAATCTCAAGCTCATTAAAAATCCTTTCCCATACGCTTTACCATAAGTAACTTGTAGTTTGTCCAAACCTTTGCATCAAAGCAGCAGGTATTCTAAGGATTCCACACAGTCTTTCCCACATAATCTACAAAGCTGCTCCCTTTGTGGTATCGCATATCTGACTTAAAACACTTAAAACAAGGTGGCAATGTTGAATTTTATTTTAAGATATTGTGGAACTAGGTAGCTCGAAGGGAATGCATAAATATATATTGGAGATTTACCATGATTTGCCATGTATTGAATAAAACTACAAATTAACAAGGGGGTCCTGGTAGTCCCTCTGCTAGACATTAGTCCTGCTTACGAGAGACTAACCCAGAGTATTTAGCTCACTATCTTTCACAGAGAAGAAATACTCCAAACATATCAGTCTTTGTCCTGCCGTGGGGCAGTCCAGCACCGAAATGCTAGGCAATTCTCTTCTGAGCAAGAGAACCAACAGAAACCCCAGACACGTGTTTCGGTCTGGTTGGACCTCATCAGTAGGGTGGATCTGTGCCTCTCTAAGAATAGTGAGCAAGGGGTCCACGTCTGGATTCCCCTAGTAACTTAGGGTGAGACCCAAAGTTACTTAAATATGCAAATTAACAAGGGGGTCCTGGGAGTCCCTCTCCCAGACATTAGTCCTGGTTACGAGAGACTTACCCAGAGT
Organism: Ambystoma mexicanum; assembly: GCF_040938575.1. Classification (NCBI taxonomy): domain Eukaryota; kingdom Metazoa; phylum Chordata; class Amphibia; order Caudata; family Ambystomatidae; genus Ambystoma; species Ambystoma mexicanum. The sequence continues at coordinate 517,528,760 of NC_090939.1, forward strand.
CTTTAGCTCACTATCTTTCACAGAGAAGAAATATCCCAAACATACCAGTCTTTGTTCTGCCCTGGGGCAGTCCAGCACCGAAATGCTAGGCAATTCTCCTCTGAACAAGAGTACCACCAGAAACCCCAGACATGTGTTTTGGTCTGGTTGGACCTCATCAGTAGGGTGGATCTGTGCCTCTCTAAGAATAGTGAGCAAGGGGTCCAGGTCTGGATTCCCCTAGTAACTTAGGGTGAGACCCAAAGTTACTTAAATATGCAAATTAACAAGGGGGTCCTGGGAGTCCCTCTCCCAGACATTAGTCCTGGTTACGGGAGACTTACCCAGAGTCTTTAGCTCACAATCTTTCAAAGAGAAAAAATATCCCAAACATATCAGTCTTCGTCCTGCAAAACATGTTTGGGGATGCTTGTGGTCTCGTGAAGAAGTGATGTGGCCTAGCAGTTCGGGCTGGATTGCCCCTTTTAGGGTGGGGCCAAGCCTGATTTGCATATGGTCTTTCCCCTTCTGTAATGGCTTGGCAGGCGAAGAACGGTGGTCTGGAGGGTTGCCCAGAGCATTGCCAGGGGGTAAGATTCATTCTAAACCTTCCAGCCATCACCTCTTTGTTTTTGCGTTGTCACCGCGAGTGGGACGGGTATGCCCAGACGTGGGTCCCGTGCCTGCTGGGCCGAGAGACCCAAGCTACTCCTCACTGATGAGCCCCAACAAGGGCGAAACATGTTTGGGGATGCTTGTGGGCTCGAGCAGAAGGGATGTGGCCTAGCAGTTCGGGCTGGATTGCCCCTTTTGGGGTGGGGCCAAGCCTGATTTGCATATGGTCTTTCCCGTTCTGTAATGGCTTGGCAGGCGAAGAACAGTGGTCTGGAGGGTTGCCCAGAGCATTGCCAGTGGTTAAGATTCATTCTAAACCTTCCAGCCATCACCTCTTTGTTTTTGCTTTGTCACCCCGAGTGGGACGGGTATGCCCAGACATGGGTCGAGTGCCTGCTGGGCCTAGAGACCCAAGCTACTCCTCACTGATGAGCCCCAACAAGGGTGAAACATGTTTGGGGATGCTTGTGGTCTCGTGCAGAAGGGATGTGGCCTAGAGGTTCGGGCTGGATTGCCCCTTTTGGGATGGGGCCAAGCCTGATTTGCATATAGTCTTTCCCCTTCTATAATGGCTTGGCAGGCAAAGAACAGTGGTCAGGAGAGTTGCCGAGAGCATTGTCAGTGGTTAAGATTCATTCTAAACCTTCCAGCCATCACCTCTTTGTTTTTGCTTTGTCACCCCGAGTGGGACGGGTATGCCCAGACGTGGGTCCCATGCCTGCTGGGCCTAGAGACCCAAGCTACTCCTCACTGATGAGCCCCAACAAGGGCAAAACATGTTTGGGGATGCTTGTGGTCTCATGCAGAAGGGATGTGGCCTAGCAGTTCGGGCTGGATTGCCCCTTTTGGGGTGGGGCCAAGCCTGATTTGCATATGGTCTTTCCCCTTCTGTAATGGCTTGGCAGGCAAAGAACAGTGGTCTGGAGGGTTGCCCAGAGCATTGCCATTGGTTAAGATTCATTGTAAACCTTCCAGCCATCACCTCTTTGTTTTTGCTTGAATCAAACTACCCCAATTGCCAATTTGACCAATGCATTTTTTTATATCATGTGCCGATTTTTGACAGAACTCCTAAAGGTTTTCTCAGCAAACACTGAAGTGCAAACTGAATAGGTGGCATACATTAAAGCTAAAAAGCCTGCATTTTCACATTCTAGACATTTTTGAAGGCGGAGAGAACCTGCACTGTAAAGGTCTTAGCATCCAACTCTGCTAAATTAACATAGCACATTACCTTTTTATACGTCACCACACTAGATAGCACCATTAGGTCATATTCCAAATGAATAAAACCTAATGGCAATGACTTAGGGAGACTTACTAGCCTGCCAACGTATCCAATGCTTTATAATATTTCTTGGCCCATACCTCAGCACCATATAGCAAGCATGAACAAATTGTAGTTCTATAAAGTAATAGAAGTGTTCGAAGAGAAAAACCTTCCTGTTTTCTAATAAATTTGCTAATCGCTCGAACTTGCTGCATGGTCACATATTCCCAATGTTGAGCACCTTTGTGCTTCTCCTCAACCAACACCACCAAATATTTGTAGGATGTCACCTGCTATATGGGAATATTTTTAAGTTTCCCCAGCTTCCAGAGGGGAGGTTTCCGACCAGATACAAAAGCCATCACTTTGGTCTTTTCAATATTTATGGTTAATCCGTTTACTTGAGCATACTGACCCAAAGCCATTAACTGAGCTTGCAGAGCTTCAGGGGTATAACCAAGAAGAAGGAGATTGTCAGCATACTCCAGCCATCCCACATTTAAACCTCCTTACTTAATTGGACACACTGACAAAGTGTGTATTGTAATCATCCAAATAAAGGTTAAACGGTATTGGGGCCAATATGCATCCCTGTTTTACACCTCTTAGTGGAGATCGTTTCTGTAACTTGCCCCGTCCCATCAATCGTATTTTCAATTTAATGTCAGAATATGACTATAAACTCATTGATAACAAACCAGCAGGGATGTTCCATGACACCAATTTATGACACAGATGATCTCTTACAATGGTATCAAAAGCTGCAGTGAAATCAATGAATACACAATACACAGTTAATATCTGCTTATGCCAAGTGTTCTCCACTAATGTCATCAGGGTGATCAGATTATGTGATATAGTGCACTAATAGATCCTCCTTTGTTGCGCCAAAAACAACAGTTCCTTAATAATGAAATGCTGCAATTGTATTGTTTATTCAAGATGAATTTTATTTGTATAATCATTCTTAATCATTCTCATATATATGATTACCTTGTTGTCTAATTAAATTGAATTACTTTCATTCAATTAATTCCTAGTTGGATTGAATTACATTCATTCAATGTGTATCTTCTTTTCCAAGTTTATATACGTTCATTCAATCCTCACTTTTCAACTCTGTATTTGCTTTTTCTGTCCTCACTTTTAGTCTCTCTGTTTTTGCTGTTTCTGTCCTCACTTTAAACCTCAACACGTGTTTCCCCGTCTCCAATTCTGACGGTTCATCAGGCGGCTTTCTGTGCTGTTTCAGTTTTGGGGCACATCAGGTATCCTGTACAGTATTCATTATTTGAACATTATTGGTGATAAATAGCTTTGATTCGGTGCAAGTAACCTGTGAGAAAAATGGTTCATATCAGCCTATTGTAGCCAGTACTTAAACAGGCAATTGAAATGACTCTATGTGCTTACTCACTTACTTGTCTGTTATTTCTTTTCCTTCCTTGTAGTTATAAGTACATGTAGCTTTTTTCTTTTAGTTAGATATAGCAAAACATTTTCTGTTACACTTCCACTTAATAAATTGGGTTTGGATTACCAATAATACAAGTGGGGTGACATGAATGAATTTCTACATCTCCTTATCTTCGATTTTAGGTGGTTTGTATTATAAATGTAGACATTTGTTTGTGCCAATTGCACAGAAAAATACCATTGCCATATTTTCTTACCTGAAAGTTGGGTTGAAAAAATTCTATTTTTATCCCTTTTGTTGTGCTTGCGGTAAGATTGCTTTGGCACAACAAAAACTGCCACAATTTATACTCACGTGATGATGCGGACGTATACACGTTTGCGTCATTACGTTCCTGGGCATTTTGAATTGGGATGTGTCCTGTTTACTCGTTACCTTACATATCAAAAATAATCAACACCATGAAACAATGTTATAGCAATTCATATTGGGTTGTCTTGTCTTATCTTTATGATAATTGTTTCAAATAGCAGTTTTGACAGTTTTATTGTTGTCACGTATAACTAAAGTATAGCACATTCTACGGTTAATCGCCCAATTCATTTTTTGGGATCATGCTAATTACGATGTTCGGGGTGTCGAAGGCCTTATACTTAGATATAGATTTATCATTCATTTTATTCTCATGATGCGATTTTTGATCTTCACCAATTGGTTCAGATACTCAGATTTTTGACTTCCTGTTTCTTGTTGTAGTAAAATGTTGCATATACACTCAAAAGGTTGTACATGATTGGCATGCACAGTCTTAGTATTCCAGTGCACCTAATTCTAACAAAGTTTCTGTCCTTTCTAGACAACGTAAAATGTGCTATACTTTAGTTATAAGTGACAACAATAAAACTGTCAAAATTGCTATTTGAAACAATTATGGTAAAGTTAAGATGACACAACCCAATAGGAATTGCTATAACATTGTTTCATTGTGTTAATTATTTTTGATACGTAAGGTAAACAAGACATATCCCGATTCAAAATGGCTGCGTACGTGATGACGCAAACGCGTGTACGTCCGCATCATCACGTGAGTATAAATCACAGCCATTTTTGTTGTGCTGAGGCAATCGTACCACGAGCACAACAAATGGGATAAAAACAGAATTTTTTCAAGCCAACTTTCAGGTAAGAAAATATGGCAATGATATTTTTCTGTGCAATTGGCACCGACAAATGTCTGCACTTATAATACAAACCACCTATAATCAAAGAAAAGGAGATGTAGAAATTAACTCATGTCACCCCACTTGTATTATAGGTAATCCAAACACAATTTATGAAGTGGAATTGTAACAGAAAAACCTTTGGTATATCTAACTCAAAGTAAGCTACATGTGCTTATAACTACAAGGAAGGAAAAGAAATAACAGACAAGTGAGTAAGCACATAGAGTCATTTCAACTGCCCGTTTAAGTATTGGCTACAATCAGTGGCATCGCCAGGAATCAAATTTAGGAGGGGCACAGAGGGGGCCAAAGGTAAAAGTAGGGGGGCACAGACAAAAGTAGGGGGAGAACATGGTCACTGCTTGTCTTAAGTAGGGGGCACAAGGGGGGGCACAGGGTTTCACGGGGGGAGGGCCCGGCCCCCCCGCAACCCCCCTAGCGACACCACTGGCTACAATACGGTGATATAAATCATTTTCTCACAGGTTACTTGCACCAAATCAAAGCTATTTATCACCAATAAGGTTCAAATAATGAATACTATACTGGATACCTGATATGCCCCAAAACTGAAACAGCACAGAAAACCTCCTGATGAACCGTCAGAATTGGAGACAGGGAAATACGTGTTGAGGTTAAAAGTGAGGACAGAAACAGCAAAAACAGAGAGACTAAGGCCCTCATTACGACCCAGGCGGTAAGTTACCGCCTGGGTCGTACCCTTACCACCATGGCGTAAACTACGTTTACGCCATGGTGGTTGGCGGATTTACCGCCCCATTCCAAGGTGAGTGGGACGGTAAATCCCCATTTCCCATTTTACCCTTCCCCATTCCCATTTTTGCCCCATAGGGCATAATGGGAATGGGGAAAGGCGCTAATTACGCCACCGTAAATTACGGTGGCGTAATTAGCACCAAGGTCCCTTTGCAGCATGGGTTTTAACGCCTGCAAAAAGCAGGCGTTAAAATCACCATCCCGCAAAGGGACCTTGGAATCAGGCGTTAAGGGTCGGCGCCGTTTACGGCGCCGTAAACCCCTTAACACCTGGGTCCTAATGAGGGCCTAAAAGTGAGGACAGAAATAGCAAATACAAACTTGAAAATTGAGGATTGAATGAAAGTATTTAAACTTGGAAAAGAAGATACAATTGAATGAATGTAATTCAATCCAACTAGGAATTAATTGAATGAACATAATGCAATTTAATTGGACAACAAGTTATTCATATATATGAGAATGATGAAGAATGATGATACAAGTAAAATTAATCTTAAATAAACAATACAATTGCAGCATTTCATTATTAAGGAACTGTTGTTTTGGTGCAACAAAGGATGATCCATTAGTGGGCTATATCATTCAATTAGAGTTCTGGACAGCCTCAGAACATAGTGGATCCAAGTCTACTGCCGAAAAAAAGGAAAAAAGGGAAAAAACTCACAAAACAACCAGTTTAAAGAAAACAAAGGCACTCGCCAGTTGCTGCTTAAGGCTGTAATTTCTTATAATTTTTGATCAGATTATGTACTGTACTGGCTCGCTTCCAGTTTGGTTAGGATTCAGAATGTTGTTAACCTCAATCCACTGTTTTAACTCATCTAGCAAGACACGTGCAAATAACTTAGCTGGGATGTCCAACATCGCCAACAGGCGATAATTCCCCAGGTTCTTACAACAGCCCTTTTTGAAAATTGGCAAGATATTACTATCTTTCCATGATACCGGTACTACCCCAGTTTTGCCAATACTGTCAAACATTATGAGCAAGTCAATAGCCCATAACTACGGATTTCGGTTAATGAGGGCATTACCGGTCCCATCTGTGCCTGATGCCCTTGAGGAATTCAGACTAGCTATTCATTTTGTCACAACTCCAAATTTCAGATTGATTCCAAATTACGGTCTCAATTCCTAGATCAGTACCCAAACCTAGCTCTACAATATATGTCCACCTCTTCTTCTGAAACACTATTAATGGGCAAAGCCCTTTATTTTGACCCATGCATTATCTTCCATAAACCCCATATATCCTTCTGCCTAGAGCAAAATGCCATTTGTCTCCAAATATTGTTATAGTTCTCCTGTTTATCTTCTACGATAATCATGTAATCAAGGTCATTATGAGAGAGTGTAATGATGCTATTAGTATTGTGTTGCAGTGGTCTTTTAGCTGCCTGAATTTTATCATTGAAGCTACCATTCAGACCCATGTTAGAACATTCTTCACGACTTCTATAGTTTTTCTCATTCAGGGCCACATCCATTAAAGAACGTATCAGACTTTCAAAGATTATATTCAACTTGGCCTCATCACCAGACACACTGTCTTCCAGAGAAATAATGAAATGCCTCAGGGCTGTTCCAGCCCTGGTATGTGCCATTTCCAAACTTGTTGTATTCCATCTAATATAGTTGTCACCATTTGTGACACAATTGTCACCACTCTCATCATACCATTCAATTTTCATGTTTTCATTCAACAACACACATAAAGGCAAATGATCACCCACCTCTCTATTTAACACAGCCATACATTTTACTAAACCCAAAGTGACCACATTGACAAATATATAATCTACTAGCAGTACCACCCAGTGTTGCACGGGTCTGTAACTGACATGCACGTGGGGGGTCTACTAGTGCCTTGTGTATGTTTTATTTTGTTATACATTTCTATTTTTGAAAAATCGCAAAATTGCCAATCTCCCTAAATTGCATATACTCATAGCACAGGGCTGGACCCCACCCTGTGCAGGGCGAATAGGTGGGGTTGGTCAGATTACACTATCATCAGTACACCCCACATTGGTATGCCGACCTTGGGTCAGCATTTCAGCCCACCAACTGTTGTAGGGCTGGCGCCAACAATTGTAATATCGGCCATCTCCCGAAATCGCCTACAGCACAGGGCCATATCCCACCCTGTGCAGGGTGAGTGGGTTGGGTTAGTGAAATGTCTCCTTCGCCAGTACACCGCAGACTGGTATGTCAACCATGGGCCACAATATCAAGCCCTCAACTGTTATGGGGCTCGATCCAACCCTGAAGTACAAGCACACTTTCACAAATATATATATATATAGACAGATGGTATTCGCACTCTTACCAATGACTTGTGTATTGGCTTTGTGTTCATCCCCGCTACAGTGACCATTTAACATAATTAAGTTGTTCAAATAAAGTGCTTCAGCCCAAACTGTGCCTATATGATTTAGGGGCTTTTTTTCCACATAGAAACGGAGGTCTTACTATTCACAAAACAATTTAACCCAGATGATATTTTTGCATTAAAATCTACAGCCACCAGCACTGGGGTATGTTCTATTACTTCAGAGAGCAAACTAGTCACCATCTTTACATTGTTTTCATGAAATTCTGCACTGGGCGGATCATACACATGAACAATTAGTACATCCTTCATGCCATCATTCCCCATAGGCACTATTAGGGTTTCAGTCATATTTATTATGCGTTTACTAGTCCATGGGTGTCGCACAGATAGCATTAGGCCTCCTTTTGGTCTTCCTTTGGGGCCATTTGTGGCCAATGCTTGAATGGTGGACTGCCCATCAAACTGTATGGGGTCAACATGGCAAGTTTCTTGTGGTAGCAATATGCCAAATAGGTTGGTGTTTTTCAATAAAACACCCTCATCAGAAAGGTGAGAAAGATTTCTCGTATTACATGATCTCAGTAAAACAAATCCATACGGATCTACTCAAAAAGTGGGACTGAAAGGTTTTAGGAAGTGATTGCCAATAACCCTCCAATCTCTGGTTCCCATTTATTGACATGATCTTAAACATACTTAGATAAAGAAGGAACCCCAGGTATGCACTCATAAAAAAATATCTGAGTGCTGCCTCTATCTGTTCCCGGGTGGGGGTTAACTGTGAACAAATGGGAGATAGAGACAGGTCTGATAGGGTGGAGAACTGGAAGGGGTATTATTTCAGTAGTTAAAAAACAATGTAATCAACATAAACATAAACATAAACATAAACATTCGGCATCAAAACATGAATCGTCTAAAAATACATCATTGCTAAAAGACCAAAACATAGGTAGATTATTCATTGGTCCTGAACATTAGCAGTCTGCCACCATGGTGGCCTGGTTATCATAACAAACATCAGTTATAAATTCACTGTTCTCTTCTGGTTTACATACAAGGTGAAAAACCTAGAATGTATACATGGAGCTCTGTGTTCATTTGCAGCAATTTGTTTCTGTATTGTCACTTTACAGTTTAATGTCTCAACATGTTTCAGTTCACAATGGCAAAATATGCGGAACATTCATCAGGAGTCAGAACCCAGTATTAGTAAGAGTATTCAGTGCACTATAGTGCTTGTGAAGGTTTCAACAAGGAATTTCTAGGTGTCCTTCCCCTATCAAATAAAACAAAAACAAAGAGCTAAAGTAAGCTGCTGTTCCTAGATTCTCTAGTGTAACTCTATATATGAGGGTGACACCTAAGTAGGCTGGTAGTTACCTGCATCAGTGTGTTAGAGGGCAAGGCCATTGCGCGTAATGGTGGTCAGGTCTCGAGTGCGTCCTTCCTGGTGCCTGATTAATGGAGAAAGCATAAGAATATGCTTTATACTCGCTAAAATCAATTCAAAAGGGGTAAGAACCCCATGGCTACAACAGACAATAGAACCAGAGGATTAATGGCGAGTGTAAAACTCACCTTTAGTGGTGGTAATATGTGGTTGCTAGGTCCAGGTCCTCATAGTGGGTGATCCTAGGGATATATGGTCACTGGTCGCTTTCCCCACTTGCTGAGCTGCTAGCACCTTCGTGGGTTTTTCTTACATAGAAGCTTGATATGCCTATATGGAGAGCAAGATGTAATTCCCTGAATACACTGCAACTGTGTGTTTACTCAGGCATGGTCAATGACAGTGTACGGGCATATTTCCTTAATAGAGTCCATGCATTATGGGGGTAGAGTAGTCACGGCGTGTATCAGCTACATGGGTATTTGGGAGCACTATTGCGCATTGGCAGCGTGGCTTTGAGAAATTAAAACAAGCGTGCATCGTCAGCCCTGTGTATGGCGCGTGATCGTTTGTACTTTCTATCAATGTGGTGCTATGTAATCGCTCACCTAGAGTTACGCTCGGTGTCTGTGAGAGCCAGGACACCGTGTATTCTGCAGCTGTTGCTGCGTTCTGGCGGTCTGTGTCCCTCATATTTGGCAACCATTGTCATAGCAACATGCACTCGTTTACCCGTGTGGCCAGGAAGGGGCCCGCATCTCCGAAATTTGCTTAGTTAGTTTTACAAGTGAACATGGTTAGCCTCTCTTAAAAATATCATCTTCGTCAACCAGTATAAACTCTAGTATTCACTCTGAAGTGAACCAGATGTTAGAGGCACGTTGCATCGCTTCTTCCACCTGGTCCACTGTTTTAGTATCCTCAGATATAATCACTCAAAGTGGTACCACACTATGAAGCACTCTAAGAACGGTAGCTCTATTTAACAGAGGGTGCTCATCAATAGCAGAGGCCACCTGTAGTTGCAAAGCACTATGTAATATCACGGATTGGCCCCTTGGTATCACGCCTAGATCGTAAGGCATCTACAGGCACTTGGCAGGCTTTGGCTCTTGCTAAACCCGTGTCATTATCAATATTCTGTGACGTGACATCCTTCTGCTTTTTCTGCCCCACTAGGTCGTAATAACTCCTCCAAGTCCACTTATACATCATCCTGCTTTCCTACTCCCACGTGCTGTTTCTTTTTTCCTACGTGCAACACTGTTCCCTTCTCCTATTTCTAATCTGTTTGTATTCCTCTCGCTATTGTGCTGTGTCAGAAAATAACGTATATCACTGTTCTCTTGATCTAATTGGTGGAGGATCTTTCAATGCACACTCTTCAATTCTTAAAGACATGTCCACTACACGACCACCCTCTTTTAAATGAGCTTTCTTTTTCTTCTTCTTCTTCCCGTTAGGAGGAGCAGACGACACCTTATCCCTATTAGCCTCTTCTTCAATTAACCACAATTAACACAACTTCTGAGGCCAGATATTCTTTCCTTAATGTACCTTTCCTATTCGTCCCATACATAACTGTTCGAAAATCTAACCTGCCAATCCGTATGCTTATTAGAGTCTGTTTCACCACCTTAACCGTTCTACTACTCACTACAATGTCTGTATTCCCAAAAGTCCCGCAGATGCACACGTTTCCCCTAGTATTTCATGGTGGCACCCCATCTCCTTTGTACCCATACGCACCAAACTATTCAGCTCAAATGTGCCCTTATTTTGAATATCTGGTGTCACAGCATCCTTAGTTCTCAACCTCTTCAATAAAAGGGATTGCACATCTAATCTTCGTTCTAAATGATCACATTTTTCCACCAATAAAGATATTGAATTCTCCAGTATAGTAAACATTGCCACCAAGGAACAACTCGCAACACTTCCCTGCGAAACATTTAGATTGCATTCCTCAACTTCGCCCCCACTGATCAATAGCGCCTGGTTATCTTCATACAGTGTGGGATTGCAGCAGAGCTGATTCCGTGATGAGGGAAACACGTGGATGTCAATAGCGTCTACTATAGACACTATTGACTACTATTGACCACTATAGCTTGAGGCTGTCTCCCAACATTGTTTACAGAAACGTTTATTCTGAATTAAATAAATGCCAAAGTCAATGCTCAAAAACAAACAAATGTTGAACAACTGAAAAAAACTTCTAAAACAAAGGTGCTTCTATTATATAATTCATCATTGTAGATTGTTCGTTAAGTTCTGAAAATCCTTCAAGAGTAGCACACCGATTTCTGCCGATCACCTAGAATAGCTTTGGCCACGTGCAGGTGGTGAGTGGAGATGTACAGTGCTGGTTGATACCTGATCTGGCAGTTTCCCTGGTTATTGGGTGGTTATTGGGTGGTTCACAAAGGTGATGGGAACTATGGTGGTCGCTGTGATGGTAACTGGAGCTGCTGAGGGGTAGCGGGTAACCGTTAGCCTGAAGACCACAACATCCTCTTGGCATCCGCTAACTTCAGCCCCATGCTATACAATGGTTATGCTGTACATAAACTTTATGGAGCTGGCCTTCAAGCAGCCAGTGTTTTATTTTTTTATTTTAGTATTGGTCAACCCATTCTCCACTGCACTGTGATAGCTGTGACTGCATTATTCCGGCCAATCCAAAACAGAACTCAAAATCCCAAGAGGAGACAAACGATCAAGCAAAACAGAGACGAATGTGTCACTGAGATCTAACAAAATCAAAATGGATGAAAGCTTGTGATGCTGTGCATGGTGAATTGAGCCAGAAACTGTCAAAGAGTGTCACAGCATCGGATGACAAACTACAAATAAACAGAGTGTATAAATAAACAAATGCATTGCGCCTAGACTTCTGATAACTGCTTGTGACAGGAGATTTGGCACCAGCAATAAATCATTTATCATCCTCTGGTATAAATTGTTGTATGTTCACAATGTTTTCATTTGAATAATGCCGCACACTGCAAAAGGAGCAGTATTTAAACGCTCAGCTTTGCACTGGCAGTTGGAGAGTGAAACAAGAGGCTGTTCCAAAACAAGAAGAAAAACATTGCATCGCGTGATCCAATTTGTTATCAGACTGCGCCATGCCTATTTCCTTATCAGACTGTCTGCAAATTTGAAGATGTAACATGTGTGCTAGCTTCTTCGAACCCAATGAAACTGTTTTTTCACGAAAGATATATATATATATATTTTTAAGGGAATCAAGAAGACCGTGGCCTGTGCCACCAAACTACTGCTTTCCTCAGAGGTAGATTTCTACAACACTGAGTGTAAGACTGATATGTGAATGCCAATCTGCCCGCAAATCCCTCTTTGACGAATGGGATTTGCAGGCAGAATGGTACGCCAATCGCTGTTTTACACGCAAATAATTCCATGAATCAGAGCCTGTTTTACCCATCAAGTGATCTTAAGTGGTGTGTCATTAAGCGAGTCGCTGTAGAAGTATTATGGGTTCATTAATAAGCGTATTATTTAAAATATGTGGTGTGAGAAGTATTAAATAGTATTTGTAGAGGACTATGATGGGAAATACAGGCTCCTAGGCACACCACACAGCACAGTGGGTGATCGGCGCCCAACGCTATCCTTGCAGTCACCAGTCTAGGCAGTGTCAAATTAATTGATGGGAAGGGTGTACGGTTGGTGCATGCGCTCCCTTTAGGGGCAGAAGAACTCTTTTTGTGCGCTGGCCGCGGCAGTGGCCCTGGATTCCGACTCCCTATGTTTTGGCTTGACCATGCTCGGCTGGTTTGGGAGACGTTGTTATTATTTTTGTAGACTATTGCCATTTTCAGTCATTTTTCGCCTGCTTTTCTGGATGTGCAGGATTGGACTGTTTTAATGTTTTGCTTCTCCCTATCTACATTTTTTGTTTTGGAGTGACTGGTGTGTGTCTCTTAACAATGTGTCATGTTGCCTGACTTTCATTTGGGCTGTCTTTTTGTATCACCAGTTAATTTCTTCTTGTTGGGTTCTTGTGTTCTTTTTTCTCTCATGTTGCATTTTGCTGTATCATCTCACCTTTGCTATCATTGTACAGGTTCATACATTTTTGTAAAGTGCCTTTGTGCAGGGCACCACAGAAGCAAAATAAACACAATACAAAACAACGTGCCCCTTTGTGCTTTTGCAACGGGAACAGTGCCGACATATACACCAGTGATGGGTGAGGACTCCCTGAGGCAACTGGGCAGGTGTTTACGCTCCACTAGAAAACATCCAGCTCAACCGCAGGAACCATCAATGACTTGAGAGGGGGTGCACCTGGCAGATTGTGCTTGCGATGGCCACTAACTTATTTCAGGCAGCTGCCGCAAAGCCTAGGCTTTTGATATGATTGGTTATTTATAACACGCTTAATACCCAGAGTTTTCTGAGCACGGACCTGGGGATCGAACCTGTGGTATTTTGCTTCCAAGGCGAGCACGTTGCCCCTAAGCTACCCGCCCGAGACAACAACAATGAGATGGGAAGGGAGACATGTCACAGTGAAATTCCCTCTTGCCGTCCGACACTGTTGTTTGCTAGGGGGGAGGCTTACACGTATGTGACAAAATATCTCTTCAAGGTAAGGGGGCTCATTCTGAGTTCTGCCTTAATGTTAAAAAATCACAGTAACAGAAAAACAGCCACATTTGCTGCTCAGTCACATTTCAAGGTGCCATTTGTTCTTGTTGATTTCCCCGACGCTATTTCTGCAAAAAAATGCTGATGATTCCTATGATGCTAATTCTTGCCCCATAAAAAAAACATTAATTTGATCATGTTGCAAGGTGAAATGCCGCCAAAATACTGGTGAAACAGTCATTCATGCCAAAAAAACAGTGCACTTACCGCCACCTAGTAGGTGGATGTAAATGCATCCAGGTGATTAAAATAAACCTACTGGAGCATCCAACCGGTTCCAAAGGCGTAGTCAAGACCCATACATTCCCCAAACACACGTCTAATCCACATGCATCCCCTAGCAGTGGTGGACTGCGGCATCCACATTCTACCATTCCTAGGACTATAGAGGCGTGTGCACTTCAGCAGCCAAGGACAGCAGGAAGTCAAAGGCAGAGGGGATGTCTGATGAGGAGGCCACCCATGCCTAGTGTCAGACCTTCCCCGGGACACTAACCAATGAGCAATGATCAATATATATAGCTCCTGAAGCCGGACACCATTTCAAACCAGCTGACATTGATCCAGCCGAACGTGGAGAGTGCGATCAACAACCGAGCTGTAATCTCACCTCTGCAGAAGCTGTTGGCCAATCGCAACTTCTGTGCCACAGGCACTTTCAACACACAGTTAGAATGTCGCATAGGAAGTCCCAACAAGCCTTCTAAAAAGTGCTAGTCCAGGTGTTGGATGCACTCATGAAACATTTGAAACATAATTTCCATGTCCAGCACCCCAGCCATGTTTATGCCACAAAGACATGTTTCTGTGCATGGACCCACTTTCTAATGTGATTGCAGTCTTGGACTGTAGGCCACTGGCGTTGAGGGGACCTGTGAAGCCCACGCAATAGGCGAGAAAGCCAAGGGGGGCCCTAAAGGAGACCACAGTAACAAGCATTATTACCCAGCTAATCATCACCAGAGACATTGTTTCTGTGTCTAATGAATTCAGCAAGCAACAAGACAGTAAGTAATGTTCTGCTCAGCCAGGCATCACAAACAAAAACTAAGAACGTGCTTAATTATGTTATTAGGATTTCCCTGGGTGACTGCCATCACTCATTTAACAATTTGCATCCGCCATTCAAATTGGTATATGTTACTCATATTTTGCAGACATTTTACTATTAGGGAGAGTATTGTGTAAAATTATAAAATGGAGATTAAACTGAAACTGAGAGAATAACAAGTATCCTGGAGAAAGAGATACAGAGGGGGAACCAGCTATAAGACAAGTGATGTATTAATCTGTGTGTGTCCTATGGGCAAAGATTTACAAATTATGTGTGTAGTATAATATGAGAGAGAGACCGTGGCAGCTTTGTGCTACAGTTTAAGGTGAAGAGGTGAGGTGATGTAATTAGTATGCGCTATGTAGCAGTGTGAGAAGATAATGTGGGCGGTGGGGTTTGGGGGTAGCCCGAGCCAGAAGTGCCCAAGAATTAGGGCCTCATTACATGGAATGCGGTAAGGGTTTACCGGTATCGGTAAGGGCACCGGTACCGGTAAACCCTTACCGCCTTACTACGAGGTCCCTTTGCCGGACCCGACCTCAACGGCTGGTTTTAGCAGCCGTTAAGGAACGGGCCCGCAAAGGGACCTTGGTGCTAATTACGGTACCGCAATTTGCGGTACCGTAATTAGATCCTTCCCCATTCCCATTGAGCCCTATGGGGGCAAAAATGGGAATGGGGAAGTGCCTTGGTGAATGGGGAATTACCGCCCCCGCTCACCTTGGAGTAGGGCGGTAATTCCGCCATCCACCAAGGCAGACACGATAAAATTCCGGCGGCAACCATGGCGCTAATAGCGCCATGGTTACCGCATACCGTGTAATGAGGCCCTTAGTGTTTTTCTTTATTATATGTATGCACTGGAACGTGGCAGGGGATGTGGTGATATTACTATGAAGAGTATTTATTGTGAATAGAAAACATTTTAAATAGAAAATATTTAGGGGGTTTGCAGACTTCAGGAATGTGATTCTTGCGTATGATATTTGGATGGGAGTTGTTAAGGAAGTTCTCCAAAGGACTCTAAGTAGAAGGGAATTTCGTTAGTTCAAGTATATCTTTGTAAAATATTTTTTCCAGTTTATGAGTTAAACAAATAGAGCTCCACCATGTTCTGTGGGAGTGTTGTTTCTGGTGTTTCCAGTGAGATGTAATACATTGGATTGCTGCTTTTAGAAACGTGTCTAGAAGCCTTGTCTGTTTGGAGGTGAGAATTGAATCATTGTTATCTTTGCAAAGTGTGTTAAGGCAGAGTTCTTTTACTGTAGGATTTATATGATTTTATTTATCTCACTCCAAAAAATGGATAATCGTGAGCATTCAAAGGACTTACGTTCTAGGGTACCTGCAGCGTATTCACTGCATCTCCAGGAGTATGCGCTCGGATCGATTTTGGCTTCATGCAATCTTTCCAGAGTCCAATGAGCTCTATGCAATAGAAAAAAAAAAGATTTGGGGATTTTCTAGCCAATCGTTTTGCTTTATTTAGCCTTCTGTAGATGTGTTGCCATTGAGTGGGATCTGAGTGGATAGCTAATACGTCCATCATTTTTTTTATGGGTGTGGAAATGGTGGTTTCCGTTTTAATGGAGAGCATATTTTCTCTGTAAAATGCACTGGCCTTGTTGAGTTTGCTATCCATATTAATGGTATCAGGATGGTTTATGGCCGCTAATTGGGCATTTGTTTTGAATTTGGTGAACAGTTTTGTTAGTTTCAGATAGTTCCCAAATTCCTTAGAGGAGAGCACATATTTATCTTGGAGTACTGAGTTATTGTCCCAGATTTGATGAACATCGAATATCTTTTTTTCAATCCATATGTCCCAAAATATGTTTTGTTTTTTGTTAAATTTTATACTGGGGTTGTGCCATAATGAAGAGGGAGAGAGAACAGAGTAATGTAACCCAGAATTCTTAGTGATTGATGACAGAGTCTTCATTGACGCAGTCATAATTGGGCAACATTGTGGTCTTTTAAATTGCACATACTGAGTTTGCAATTTAATGGAAACAGATGTGAGAGAGCTTGCTCTATTTGTAGCCACTTCATCATCTGATTTATTTGTGCCAGTAAAATGGCGTGGTGATATGCCAGAAAGTTCGGAAATTTGACTCTTCCCTGATCCTTGCTGGCCTGTCATTTCTTTATGGATATATATGGTGGTTTGCCTTTTCCGCAAAAATTTGGAGAGAATAGTGTTCATGTCTTTGTAAAATTTGTTGATGAAAGGCATTGGGATCATTGTAAGGGGTTGAGTATTATCAGCGTGCTCATCCTTTTAATTGTGTCCAACCTGCCCCACCACGACTGATATAAAGGTGACCTGGAATTGTGTTTTCCCTCTATTCTTTGTATTGTGGCCTTTTGGACTTTGGAGATGGTTGAATTGATGTTGGGGGTGAAACCATTAGCTAGGTATCTGCTATGGTCTCAACTCCAACATAGGCCTAAATCATCAAGAGCAGTCTTTATGCATGTTATTGAGAGTGAAAGAAGTTCTGTTTTATCTTTATTTAGTTTGTATCCAGACACTTTCCCATAGTTCGCTATGAGCAATAATGCCCCCCTTAATGTGGAATTAAAGTCAGAGAGAAAAATAATAACATCAGCAGCATAGGCAGCCAATCTAAGATGGACATTTTGGGTTAGTATGCCCATAATGTTTGTATCTCTTCTGATTGACTCCAGCAGCGGTTCAAGAGACAAAATTTAGAGAAGTAGGGAGAGTGGGCATCGTTGTCTGGAGCCTCTGTTTAGGGGGAATAAGTATGAGACAGTGGGCCTCATTATGAGATGGGCGGTAAGGGATTACCGGCACCGGTAAGGGCACCGGTGCCGGTAATCCCTTACCGCCCTACTACGAGTTCCCTTTGCGGGTCCTTTCTTAACGTCTGTTTTTTTCAGGCGTTAAGGACGGGACCCGCAAAGGGTTCTAGAGCTAATAACGGTACCGCAATTTACGGTACCGTTATTAGCGCCTTACCCATTCCCATTGGGGCTCAATGGGAATGGCGAATGGCCCTGGTGAATGGGAATTAATGGTCCTGCCAACCTTGGAATGGACCGGTAATTGCTCCATCCAGTTTTGAACTGATCTATAAAAGGATAGCCGATTCCATGTCATCTTAGTGTTTTGAACGTAAAATTATATTCCAAGTGATCAAAACGCTTTTTCTGCGTCTAGGGCCATAATAACTCTAGATTCTAAAATATGGTTAGAGAGAGATAATGGGCCTCATTACAAGATTTGTGGAACGGGTTAACGGGCTCTGCTAATGGAGGTGGATCCGTTAAACCCGCTCCGCGAAATTACCAGGTCCACTCGCGAGGGGAATTGGGAGTTAACAACAGGCCGGTCGTAATCGGCCCGTTGTTAGCTCCCTCTCCCATTCCCATTGAGACCTATGGGGGCTCAGATGGGAATGGGGAAGGCCCGGGCCCGGGTTCCCAGAGGAAGGAATTACAGGGCCCTCCGAACTCAGAATGGCCTGGTAATTCCCCATTCTGGGAACCCGGTAAGAGAGCCCGGTTTGGCGGCAGCCATGGAGCTAAAAGCTCCATGGCTGCCGCCAAACTCGTAATGAGGCCCAATATGTCTGCTACTAATCTAGTGTTATCACTGCTGTGTCTGCCTTTTATAAATCTGACTTGGTCATTTTATATGAGAAATGGGAGAGATTGTTCTAATCTAGAGGCAAGGATTTTGGCGTAGATCTTGCAGTCAACATTTATTAATGATATGGAGCTGTAGTTTTTAGGGTCAGTAGGATCTTTGCTGTTTTTCGATAGGACAATAATGTTGGCTTCCCTGAAGGTCCCAGAAGGAGGTGCTTTATTTCGAAAGTGATCAAATAGGTTTAATATTTTAGGTGATAAGTTGTTCATGAAAGTTTGGTAGAATTCTATTGGTAGTCCGTCAGGTCCTGGGAGTTTAGGCTCTGTAAGTCTAGATAATTTGGTTTCATTTTTGGTATATTGTTTAGAAAAAATGTATGTCTTCCTGGATGTTGGGAGTAGGGTAGCTTTCAGAGGAGTAAAGTGTGTGGTAGTAATCTGCAAGCACCTGAGCTATATCTGAATCTCTGGTTCAAGACTTGCTCTTAATGGACCCAATTTGTGTTTTTTCTTTTATACCTTTTAGGTATCTCACTAGAAGTTTGCCTGCTTTATTTGAGCCGCCACAGTATTTTGACTTTATATTTCATAATGTCATGTTGGCCAATAGGGATGATTTTTTTATTGAACTCGATTTTTAATTTAATGAGTTTTTTAGGGTTGGTTCAGAGTTTCAATTTGAAATTGTTTGTCTGTTTAATTATGGTATAAAGGTGTCTTGAAATTCTTTCTCATATTTCTTTTTTTTATGCGACTCTACTAATTATTTCACCTCTTCGCATGGCTTTGAATGCATCCCAGGTACTTTGCATCATAGTGAGATCTGGTTGGTTAATGGAGAATAATTCCTGACATAAAACTGCAATCCCTTTGATACATTCTGTATCTTTTAGTAGTGCTATATTAAGTCACCATCTTTTATTGTGGCTATCTGTGCAGTTAACGTCCACCAACAATGATACTGGTGTGTGTTCTGAAAGAACAAAATCATCTTATTCCTGATGCAGCAACTAGTTAGAAAATAATCTATTCTTGTGTAGGATTGGTGGGTGTTGGAGAGGTATGTGTAATCTAAGTCTTCCGGGTTCCAGAGTCTCCATATATTGTAAATATTATGTTTCTTTATCATTTTTAGAAGTGATTTGTGAGTCTTCCCACCCGAGAACCTTACTTTTGATTTCCTATTGATTTCCTATCGCTGTTTGGGTCAATCAGGAGATTGCAATCTCCTCCAATGATGAGATTACTGTCTGCAAGCGCCTCGCTACATGTTGGTGAATATATATTCATTATGTGATATTTGCTGCTGTTGATAAGTAATGAGCAGAGAAGCGATCTTCCCTCCGAATCCGACTCGGTATGGGTGATAGATGCCTTGATTGACGATTGATGAGTGTGATAACCCTGTTTTTCATACCAATTGCCTGAGAATAGCAGCAGAGATCGAAGGTCTTTTTTTTGTTTAACAACTTCATCCTCAGATAGGTGTGTTTCTTGAAGGAGGACTGTCCACTTTTAGTTTCTTAATGTGTGACAGGATTTCTTGCCTTTTATTCGGAATATTGAGTCCCTTGACGGTCCATGAGGTTATATTAAGTGTCATTAGTTATGCGCCATGAGTGGCTGGGTAAGACCTGACTGATCCACAACCCCTCATCCCCCTGGAGAAGTTGCCGCTCTGGAGTGAAGAAACCCAATTGATCCCTAGAAGGTGCTCTGCTATATAATCAGCTGCCAATTAGCAAGTAATGCCACATATTAAAAAGCTCTTCCATAATATATTTGTAACATAGTTCCTGCCTACCGTAGGGGACAGAGTGCCAGGATAAGATATAGGATATAAATGAGAGAGACAGTAGAATATAATACATTGAGAGAGTATCTAAAGAATAGCTAATGATCTCACTGATAGCCATAAGAGTTTGGGGAGCATAAAATGCCAGAAGATGGAGCAATGAGATGAGCAGCTCAGATCTGAAAAGCTTGACCCGAAAACTCCCTTCAACGAAGGTTGTAGGAGGAGGAAATAAGAATTTGATAAACATGCACAATAACAGTTTATAATAGCAATACATTATGCATACATTATACATTACACAACAAAAACCCTGAGATTGAGCTTTCCTTGCTAAAGGAGAGATTATAGCAATAAATATGATATTCTGCTTGGAGATAAGAATTAGTCATCTAATATTTCATGCTCCTGTTAAAGTATTTTTGAATGTACAGTAGATGGAAAAGTAGATGAATGGAGAGTAGTGGGAGGGTCAATAGGGTGAAGAGGTTCTGAATTACCGTACCTGGTTTGAGTGATGTGTGTAGGAGACTGGTAAGAGTGGGAGTCATTGAGAATGAGTGCCTGAGATTGATAGTGTGTGGTCAAGGGTGGGCAAAAAGGGGCAGCTGCGAGCTTAGACAGTGTGTGTGCAGCGAGTTACTAGGTGTGTGAGCTATGCAGATATTTGCTTATTATGTGTGAGAGTGGGTAAGCCTGGCAGAGAGTAACATGTTATTGAGGAGCCTCGATTGGGGTGCATGGAACACAGCAAGATGCGGCGAGAGCGAGCCTGTTTTTTATCTAAGAATACATAGAATGAGGCTAATTAGGAATGCAGTCTCTTTATCTTTATTGTTATCCATGACCCATTTTCCCAAGAGATTGGATATCAAGAAGAGATGTAACTGTAACTTGTAAATACATGTAGATAAATCTACAACATGTAACCAGCAAAGCCAGCAAACATACCTATTTGCAAAAATGTATAAAAAACTTGAACTTAAACATGCGAGTAGGGTAACTTAGGCTCAGCCTCTTCCTCATTCTGCCTCTTTCCTCCCTTTGCCCCCTTCAACTAATCCAGAATAGGACTGCAAGACTTATCCTTGGCTTCAAGCCCAGGGACCACATCCCTCCAGCCCTAACATCTCTCCACTGGCTCCTGGTGAGCGCAAGGATCAAATTCAAGACCATTTGCATCATCCACAAGGCTGCCTGGGGCGTGGGACCTCTCTACATCCAGCTTTCCCTCCCTAAATACCTCCCTGCCAAAGTCCTTCAGTCCGCTGGCTCCAGCTCTCTGCAGGTCAAACATTTCTCCAAGCAGTGAGTGGGTGGTAGATCCCTTTCCTCGGCTGGTTCCTCTTTCTGGAACGGCATCCCTGCCCCCCTCAAACTTAAGCCTGATCTCCTTAAGTTATGAAAACTTCTCAAGACCTTCCTTTTCTCCTCCTCCTTCCCTCTCCCCCTCGGTGCTAACACTCCCTCGGTCTGCGTGACTGGGGCCTGCTCCCTCCAGAGGCCAGGCCACCCCCCATTCCAATCCCCCCATCATCCCTTGCCAGCCCTTGCCCTCAGGCTCCCTTCCCCAGACTAGACCTAACCTGGTCTTCCCTGTCCACTGCACTCATCTTCCCTTCCGCCTCTCGTTCCCTTGGCACTTGCCGCTTTGTCCCGCCACCACTTACCCACCCCCTCCCTTTGGGCACTCCCACTCCTGCACTTCTTCCTCTACCCCCTCACCCCCATGCACTTACCACTTTCTCTTGCACTTGCACGGTAGGATTTTCACAAGGCCAATATAACTGTTTTTGTTGTCCTACTTCTTTCCCATGCCCCCACCACCTCAACTTGTCTTGTGGCGCCTGGAAACACGTGTGCATAGGTGCCATACAAATGTCCAATAAATAAATAAATAAATCATAATTCAGAAAGTATTGAGCATATTGCACAGGCATTGTGCTTCCTGCTTAAGGGCACCGGGTGGGGAGACCCCTCATATCTCTTATATCGTTGTGCAGACCAGTGATGTAAATACTCATTAAACATCCACTGCATGCATTTAATGCATGCTTCAATAAATACATACACGCAATCTATGCACACCTTGTATGAATAAGATATGTTTATAAATATGTCTTCATATCAATAATTTGATGTGTTATAGGAACTCAACAAGGACGTGCCCATGAAGATGGGACTTGATCCTGAAACGCGTTGGGCTAAATGTTTGGGTCCTTGCTTATGAGTTTAGGTGTTCATTAGGCAATAGGGGAACACAGATATTGTTCTATGCTTTGGTATGCGGGTTGTCCCCTTACAGTACCTATGCATTTGGAACTTTTAAATGTATTCCACTTTTACTAGCATCACACATGAACTGATTGTGTTCTGTAAATAGCGTTTTCTGGATGTCACTCAAGCCATACACGCTTGTGGCCAATTTTACCATGAGCCACTGTGCATGATTCCCAGGTTCCCCCCATGACACATGGTCTTATGGAACAGCACTCTAACAAAATACATGGACACACAGTGAACAGTGTACACCGGGTTTATGTAACTGGCCATATTTCCAATACAATGTGCACAGGGATGAGAAGGGGGAGCTGGCGGCACTGCAGTAGTATATTACCCAAGGCAGGCATACACATGCACATCCTGCCTCATGCATGTTGCCCATGACAGCAACAACAGCAGTGACATAGACTACAGGTTCAGTCACTTCTTACCCCTCTGACAATAGCCCATACAAAGCCACAATCATGTGTATGCGGATGAGAGCATCCTCAGGTACAGGAAGACAGCCAAAGCCCAAAAAATAATGTTCAAACTATGATCAGGATGTCAGCAACTAATAACTGTTGCAGGTGACTCTGGCTAACTACAACTTATGAGGCTCATGAAACCCATCAGAAACCCTCACATGCCAGACGAAGTGGACATTTGAGTTACCCTTTTGCAATATGCTTTGCATTGAGCACAATTTTGGACTCCTTAATGGACAGTTGAAGGTACCTTCACCACACAGATGGGGCCCTGATGTAGAGTCCTGAGTTAGTTATGAAAATCTTTGAAGTATGTACAATGCTACACAACATCTGCATCCCAGGAATGCTCCCATTCCACAGAAGGCGTCAATCGATATCCAGGTTTAGAGGAAGAGGATGATGTAGGGGATCACAGGCCACTACAGATTGCACGGATGTACACATCATCCATCGGGAACTAATTGACAACTTTTTTTGATCACATAAGCATGCACCCTACAATGGTCTGTTTTCCTTCACTAAAATTGCATCTATAACACGGGAATTGGCACTGGGTTTGTTTTTATTGTATGTTCTAAACCTCTGTGCCCTACTGTCTTTCTCATCCCCTACGCGTATGGCCTCCCACAACCCTCATCCAGAAACCCAGACCCTCCCACCACCTGCTTCCCAAACACCCATGTCCTCCAACTTCCATCATCTTCAACACCTATGCTGTTCCACCTTCCTCATCCCCTATATCTATGCGCTCCCAGCACTCTCACCACAAACCAATGCCCTCCAAACCACCCTCATCCCAAAGAGTAATGCCATCTTACCTCCCTCAACACCCATGCCCAACACCACCCTCTTCCCGAAATGTTATAGCATTTCAGGTATCTACTTATATGGCTGCTTACCAGATGCTGTCGCCTAATATGTGGAGTGCCTGACATACTGAGAACGCTTTGGTGGACTACTGACCAGTGATCCCTCCATGGAGGTGGCTGAGATGTTACTGGCAGAATTCCCAGTAGGACATTGTGCAGTGTGAATTTATTGGACCTCATCACTGTCTCATTAGCGGCAAACATAGACTCTGTCAATTCCTGCACCCAGTGGTCCACCAAAGTGATAGCAGCAATGCCACCAATGATCCACCGACACTGCCTCTCTATGACAGATGGCACCTTCTTAGAAGCTCCTAGAACAGCATCACACTTGACCTGTAGTGCCTCAGCTGTTCCTGGCTACTACAATGCATTTATTCCTAACACCATTCCATATGGGTTAGCCTCTCCATTAACACATCCAGGGTATGATGACACACCAGGGATTAAGGGCCATGGGGCTGCAAGCCCCGACATCCCTTATCATCCTCATCATTGACTGCAGCTGTTGACTCAATTTCTTGGAAATGGGGCCAGCGCAGGGCACAGCCTGAGGAAATGTGGGATGTAGTGATAGGCCTGGCTGAAATTGTAGGAAGGTGGGAAGAGTCTGCCCTAGCAACTAAGGGAGTGTGCGGATGCTACTGGTAGAAGGCAATGGCAGGCCGTCAGCTGAGGTTGTGGTGTTCACACTGGTGGTCAGTGTCACAGGAGTGTGGCAGACGTGGTGGTGGTGACAGTGGTTTACGTTGAGTGGTGCAGCAGAGGTGGTTGAACATACATTCAGCAATGTTCCTCTCGTGATGGCTCCCACAATGGTGTTTGGGACCATGGGATCTGAGGGGGCAAAGGTGCACAGACAGGATTGTTTTGATGGTACCATAGATTTAATTCCTGTGTGAACAATCGGGGCAGCATTTGTGGAGTTCCCACCTGTGGCTATGCATGGTTTGGTGGTAGCATCTGCCAAAGTGCCACGGGTGCTGACACTATCTTAATCGCTTAATCTGCCTTCAGTGCCTGTTTTGAAAAATGTGGGCCTGCTGATACCTGAAATGTTGACATGCTGAGTTTGAATATTACATACCTACACTGTTGGTGTGGTTGTATGCTAATCATGGAGAGCAGGGCCTGGATGTGGCAAATGGGGAATCTAAATCGGAATCCTTAAATGCTTGAGTGATTGGTTTCATGTTTTGTTGAGATTGCATTCCTTGTCTCTAGTTTCAGTTGCTGTGAAGCGGTCAAATGGACTTGATATATCTATCATGCTCAGAGTAGGCCTGTCAGACATTGGACCTAGGGCATGTTGTTGGTCCCTGTGGGGGTTGTTGTTGGCCATCATGGCTTTTCCCCTAATGTATGGTTAATGTGCATTTCACATTTCATTTTGCAGCTGCCTATTAGCAACAGGATTGTGCAGTTAGATGGCATTTTGTGCAGCATCTGGCGTTTGAGGCTATGGGAATCTCAGAAACGGTGCCCATGGTCCATCCTCCTTTAGGGCTACATGTGCATTCGAAACATGCTGTGGTGATTGTGAATGATTTGGGGACCTCAATGAAATTCCAGCGCACATGTAGATCTACCTGGCAAGAACACTATGGTGTGGTTGTGCTGTTCGTCACTGCCTGCCCTATTTTCAGTCTGTCACCTGTCTGAAGATGTATTTGATCAGCCCAGTGTGTTCCTTGTGTATATTGTGCATGTGCACCAGGCAATTCCCATTGACTGCTAGTATGTGCTTGGCACTCAAAGCAATTTTCAACATTGACAAGGTGATGTTCATCTACTCACCGGGTCTTCTTGACTGGTGGCTTAAACCTCTGCCACTCCCTTTCCCTCCAGGCCAACCATAACTAGGATGCTGCTGACTGTCTCCTCCCAAAGGTTGAGTTTCATGGCCTCCACAGTGCCTACTCCAGTGGCAAATTTCGCCTTGCTGTGGTGGGCTATGAGGCTCCAAACCCAGGCCCTGGGGTGATTTCACAGATTTCTCATGTCTACATCACAGTCCACATTGCATCACCTTATCCCATACATCTCACAAGATGGCTGCCTTAGTCTTGTGGTTGGTCTTCTTGTAGAAGGATCCACAGAATTCCTATGTTTTTCCCAGCACCCCATCAACCATTACTGTGAACTCTAACTCAGGGAGCTTAAGGTTCCACAGCTCCATTTCTAACACCTTGCTCCTGCTAATCCTCATCTATCCTGCCCCACTTGTTTGTGGCGTCCGTCATCTTTGGATGACTGCAGGAAATGTGTGCTTTTAGATGGATTTGCTTTTTCAAAATGGCTGCTACTGAACTTTCCATTTGGCATATGATGATTTTTCCATCTGGTACTATTTCTGGCAGTTTTGGAGGAATTACCATTCAGTAAATCCTACACACTTGCCTGTGCCTGATAGAAACAGTAATTCGACCGAAATACAGCAATATTTGCACTCAATAATATTTATTGTCGCCATTACCTCTTGACCCTTTCATATACTGCTATGGGACTCGTGTTATGGCAGTCATTTTGCTTGCCTACTTGGTGGTAACAGTATCATGAGCCCTAATGTGTTGTCTTTGGCTAAAATATCTAAAATAAATAGACTCAATAACAAAGTAAACGTTTTTTTTAAAAGAAAACCAACGGTTTATTTCTGTATGCATGCTTAGTGTTATTTATTATGAGAATGCAGCTTGTATTATGATATGACATGTAATTTATAACGTGCCTGTACAATAGTGTTTCACACCCCACGTAACCGTAAGAAGCAGGATTGCAAAATACAATAAGAGCATGAACCCATAGACCCAGGGTCCTTTAAGACGAGGTAGCAATACTAAGAGATAGATGGGAATGCAGAAGTTACATAAACATCAATAATTAAACCAACTCAGGAAGTTGGCAAAACTTGGTCTGTTTTATTTGCAATTGTCTAAAACAGGGAGTTACAACTGACATCAATGGACGTTCGCTCGATTTCTCTGAGCGTATATCATAAAAATACGTTTATAGCAAAAACCCATTGTAAGTGACGTCACACTACGTGGCAAATTATAAAAACCTACTTGGGGATGTGATAGGTTTACCGGGAACATCTAAGTAAATGTTCCATACTGACGGGGGAAGTGATTGGGTCTCTACTGTCAGGTGGGCAACTAATCACATCCCAGGTGCACGTCATCTTTCGTGTCACACTAATACTCGATACTCTATTGGTTACACAAACTATAAGGCTCTTTGATACATGGCCCTCTACCACTGGTTTGACACCCTTTAACGCTTCTGGAATATTCCACATGGTAGCAGCACACAGGATACCATACCAGGCGCAGGAAGGTACGGCGTGAGCATGCCTCCCCTCCTAATTAGCCCAACATCTATAATCACTATGTAGTCTGCCAGTCAATTAAGGCTTTGAACTTGGCCTTGTAGAAGCTCTCTGTGCCTGAGAATAAAAGGGATTATCTTTGGGTTTTGGTTTACCTCGACCAATGTCTATTTTGATCTGACCATGTGACTTGGGCCCGGGTTTTCAAGCTCTTTGCAGCATTTAATTTTATTAAATGATGAAATTTTGATGCCTTCAGTGTTTTTTCATTCCACCTCAAACAGAAGTTTGTTTCTTTGTCACATTAATGTAACTACTGGATGGACAACCAGATGATTGGGGAATTTGTATTGTACTGTATTTGTATTTTTAACGCGCCAAAGCCCAAGGGCATCCAGGCGCCGGAAGTGGCAGAAAAGCGGAGAACAGTTGACCACTATGAAAATTATTCTTTAAGTAAGAATAGGGCAGTTCTCAGCTGCTTTCTAAAGGCCAAGTAGTACTCTGTTGTGCGCATCTGTGCAGGTAGGGCGTTTCAAGCCTGTGCTCCTTGTAAATGAAAGACACGGCCATAACCATGGGCACGCTTGACGCAATGTACTTCTAGCAGGCAGTCATCAGATGATCGCAAATTTCTAGTGGGTTGGTAAACTCTCACCCTATCTTTCAAATAGGCTGGAACATTTCCAAAAACACACTTGTGACAGATGGACAGTAGTTTAAACTGTTTCCGCGCTGTGACCGGTAACCAATGCAATGTCTTTCATGCTGCTGACGTTGGTTCAAAACACTTCATCTGAAATATAATGTGAATGGCAGCGTTCTGAATCGTTTGTAGTCCTTGCATATCAGTCCCAAC
Source organism: Ambystoma mexicanum (assembly GCF_040938575.1). Lineage (NCBI taxonomy): Eukaryota > Metazoa > Chordata > Amphibia > Caudata > Ambystomatidae > Ambystoma > Ambystoma mexicanum. Next base: position 517,556,728 of record NC_090939.1, read on the forward strand.
AGGGCGTCGCAGTAGTCAATGCAAGGGAGGATTACCACTCTGACAAGTTTGGTAAGATTCTCTACGGAAACCAGTGGGGCCACTTGTCGTAGCACCTTACGGAGATAATTTGCACTTTTGGTAATGGCAGCTACGTGGACATCGCTATCCAGACCGTCTTCCAAATAAGTGCCCAGGTGTTAGGGAGAATTCTCTTCTAGGGCTAATTTCCCTTACCTATAGAGTCCCCCAGCAGCTTTGCTGGATTTGAGGGGTTTATTTTTTTTCTCCCGCTAAGAGTGAGAACCTTTTTTCCCACTCTTAGACAGATTGCTAGTATATGTTTTAGGCTATCTTGTGTGCTTATGGTCTATGGGGTTTTTCTCAACCTCATAGGAATCATCTTTTTAACATATGTGGTACACAGCACCCTCTGTGCCGTACCACAGGGGTGTCGTAGTGACCCCCAAACATAGACTCCGTACCCTGGGACTGACTACTGTCTCCCAGGGCATGTAAAGTCCCCATTGACCTTACAAGTCAATAATTATGAACTAAACCAGTACAACCCATCTTACTATGGAAGTACTGGAAAGGGTTAATAGTTTTTCCCTGGTGTTCATTTTTGAGGGGGTACCGTACAGTCCCTCTCTCAAGAGTTTCTAGCTGGTTGCAGTGGTTACTGCCGTAAATATTCAACCGTGAATATTTTCCTATGGGATTGTCCCATTCTTCGAGGCTACCACTTTTACTGACAGCCTTGAACATACTGCCGGTTTATTTTAATATTAACTTTAATCCGGTCGTTTTTTTTTGCCAGAATTTTAATAATATTTCTTTCTCGTGTCTTTCTCTGAAATTCTAACCTGGGTCGGGGATCCTTTGTTCGTCCTTTTGGCGGGCTTCTGCACAGAAGCTCTCGTCTCGGCGCCACTGAGTCTGGGGTAGACCGGATGTGTGGGAGGGGGAATATGCACCCTGGACAGGGTTCCCTACGCAACCCAAGTTGCACTCTGCCTTGATAGGCTGGGGAGTTCTCCCGCCGGGAGAGCCACCCCACTGTGTGAGTGACAGCTAGGCTGTATGAATGAGAGTCTTGCTGCATAAAAGCAGGGTCCTGAGGACTGGAGGACAAGACGTTGCCACTGAACTAAGACACCGAAGAGGAGAGAAGCTGCAGACATTTGCAACGACTGAACCACTGGTGAAGCCCTGCTGCAGATCCTCACCACTTTTCTCCAATGACTTGAGAAGATCTTCCTCTGCAAGAGCCTTCTTCCCTTGAGCTGGTGGGGTCAACCAGTTTGCCAATCGCCTTCCAAGACCTGCCTTGGTCGAATCGCCAGTGCCCTGCACTCGGAGACCAGATAGCCAGGCACCCGTCCACCACGAGCACCATTTAAAGGAGCGAACCTTTTATTTGTTTTGGCAGCACCGCAGCTGGTTTTATCCTTGGACAGTGCAGTAACTCGAGCCTTCCTCCACAACGAGAGTCTCTCTTCCTCGGCTGGATCTCCCGAACTGCAGAAACTGCCAGGAACTACTGCCACCGCAAGAGCCTCTTCCTCTTTTAAGGTACATTGTTCCGCCAGGCCTCCCGTTTCAATGGGTAGCGCTAAAGGTGTTTTCAATCCTTTGCCTGCCTACTGGGTTGACCGCCCCTATCATCTAACATTGTCTTTCATCTTCTGCAACCACTTTTTTGAATTGTTAAACAAAGACTTGACTGCAGCTACTAGAACATTTTCATCCTGGGCACATTGCCTTGTACCACTGACTCTGGCACAGGCCTATTTACTCTGGCTAAATCTGTTACAACTGCCTTCTCTAGATTGCTTCTCACCTAGAAATGTGTTGGTGCACCTAACTCTTATAACCACCTTTTCCTTCCCTCTTTTCAAACTTGTGAAGTGCCATTTTTCTCAGTTTTCACCTCAGTATAACATATGCTAAAGTACTGCCTTGCCTAACTTGTTCACAAATCTAATTGGGAAGTGTTGCTGGTGTGTTAAAGAGTCTAATCCTGTATAACCTGTTCTTTCCCTCCCTTCTGAGAAATTGTTAGAGTGCCATTTCTGCTTGGTTTACACTGTGCCGTTTTGCTCAGTTTTCACTCTTGCTCAAACTTGTCTACAATTTAGATAGTGAGTTGTGTATACTTTTCTTGACTGATTTAACTTGCTTTAATAATAGTTATTTCTGTGTGAACATCAGAGTGTGTAAAATAATAAATATATTCTTTTTGATACAAAGCTTTGTTGAGTGTTTCCTTGTTCCATAGTACTGAAGCCTGAATGTATAAACCCTGAATACTGCTCATCTCTCTCTTGAGATGAATCTGAATACTTATCCACAGCTACCAACTAAATCTTTGTGGTACAGACTGATACCAAAGGAGATTTTCTTGCATATACCTGTAGTCTTAATCTTCTGTAGTGCTCCCTAAGGGAACTGCACAGGATTCTGCCTAACACCATGGTTTTAACCTTGCGCACTACCATAATCTGACTGCCATCAGTTTCACAACTGGCATACACATGACCCAGACTATCTCTGGTTTGCCGAGGACCGAACAACATCATTTCGATCTTGGCCGTATTCCGGCAGAGCCCGTTCGTTGACTTACAACACTTGATGGACTGGTAAACTGAGTCCATCATCGATTGGTCCTTCTCGTAATCCCCACAGATGTCCAAGATAAGTTGGAAATCTTCAGCGTAGTTACAAAAGAATAGATCTAGCGACTCCAGGTCTTTACACAGTGGAAGAATGTAAATGTTGAATAACAGGGGGGAAAGACAGGCCCCCTGTGGCACACCACGAGTAATAATTTCCACTTCAGACGTAATGTCGCTCCAGTGGAGTCACAAGTGGCGGCCCTCAAGGAATGACCTAAGCCAGCTAAATGTCTCCATGGAGCGACCCCCAACTGTGGCCATCCGTGCCAAGAGGATTTTATTGTGCAGCAAGTCAAAGGCTGTTGATAAATCCAGTAATATCAGCAGCCCTGACTTGCTATTTTCCAACTTAGACAGCATATGAGTCTGTAGGTCGAGCAATGCACTCTCAGTGCCGTGATAGCTCCGGAACACAGACTCTTTCCTATGTAGGATACCCGCTCCCAAAACGTATCATGGCGGCCGCTGCACTGTTTTCTGGGGCAGAGCTGGAGTTAGCAGGAGTAACCACAGGGCTTCTAGCAGCTTGGCCAGTCTTGCATGCCTTCTCCAGGAGTGTGAGACGGTCAGTGGACTTCTGTCAGGCCTCGGCTATGGCGCTCAGCACATTGGCAACAGCCATGAAAGGAAGTGCACAACACTAGGATCACGCCTGCACGTCCATGCACGGACTCGCACGGACTCACTACTTCCATTCGCGCCGGCTCGTTCACGCCAGGTGACGGAATAAGAGCATTGAAAGAACTACAGTCCTTCTGGGAAGTGTAGTTCTTTCACTCGCTCCCTCACGTGTGTACTGAGTACGGTCTCGGATTCTAATCACACATAGTGGCAGTTACAACAGCCAAGTTTCAGGTCAATGTAATTATGCTGGGTCCTGGCAGAAATTCACAATCAAGTTAAAACAAGTAAATCAAATTAAAACCTCCCAGGCTAATATATTCAGGGAACAATTATAGCACCAAGCCAATACCTATTTCTGGGTGGCAGAATTGGCAGTCTGGTTTAAATACTCGCACAGACTCGCTAGTTCTGTTCGCGCGAGGGGACGGAATAAGAGCGCTGAAAGCACTAAAGTCATTCTGGGAAGTTTCGTTCTTTCACTCGCTCCCTCATTTGTGTGCCGAGCAAGGTCTCGGATTCTAATCACACGTAGCGGCAGTTATAACAGTTAAGTGTCAACCAAGTTTCAGGTCAATGTAATTATGCGGCAATACACAATCAAGTTAAAATAAGTCAATCAAATTAAAACCCCACAGGGTAAAATATTCAGGCAGCAATTATAGCACCAGGCCAATACCTATCCCTCTAATTTAGGAATGACAGGACAGATAACCCAAGAGCATTTCATGTTCAGACTAAAAATATACAAATTAGAAAATGCTGGAACAGGAAAAGGTGAACATCAGAGAAGAGAGAGGAGCAGATAAGAAGAATTTAAAAATGATCAAGAAGGCAGAGGAGGAGGAAGATGAGGGAATAACATGAGAGAGAGAGGGAACGAGATAGAGAGAGATAGTGAGGAGCAGATGTAAGGGAGGTAAAGTAGGCAAAGAGGAGCAGATAGAAGAAGGAGGGGAGAACATTAAAGAGAGAGGGCAGATTGGAGGAGAAGGAGGTGAAGGAAGTAAGGAGCATCGGCAAAGTGCAGACAAGGAGAACATCAGAAACAAAGGGCAGCAGAAGGAGAGAATGTGAAACAGAATAATAAGTAGTAGGTGGGGGGAAGTCAAAGGAGAGAATGGACACTCAGTAAGGAGGGAAGAGACAGGAACAGTGTAACACCAGAAGCGAGGACGATTAGATATGTGAAGGAAAGAGAGGGGTTATTGAGCAGATGATAGCATGATAAAACATCTAGGAGAAGAGGAGGAGATATAAATAGAAGTGGGTAAATGTGGAGGCCAGAAAGTGGGAAAGGGAAAGTAAGAAGGAGGAGTCGATAAGGACTGGGAGAGGGCAAAGGAGACTGGGCTAGTCAAACCTGAAGTTCCTTTGAGAGAGCCATGTTTGATAGAATGTTAGTACTGAAAGAGGTTTCTGATGTCCTACAAGGGATTAAGTCTGACAATTCCAGAGAAACATGTGTTCCTGCAAAGGATCATCAATTGTCTGACACTAGCACATTCTACAGCCAAATAAGAAGAGTGGGTTACCGAAAATCCCAAAGGCTGTGAGTAACTTTGTATGTTTCCTACAAGGAGGCCAGTACCTGAGGGGGAGGAAGAAAGACTGAGGACCACAAGCCAGAAAATAACATTTTCATTTGTTTATGTTCTGTTGTTTTGCCACCAAATTATCTCATTGAAACCTAGTCCCCTTTTTTTCTGTTTGTACTTAAAAAAAAACCTTGCACGTTTGATCTTGACTTCAAGTTTTTTGTTTATCCCTTGGACTGTGACAGATATCACACCCTGTCATGTTGCTTCCAATCATATGAACTGGGTCAAAGGTTGCACCATAGGGGTAACCCCCCTGCCCTCTGTAGAGATGTTTACAATGTTCAGTTTCCGAATTTGCATTCTAACTGAGACTGTGAGCACTGTCAACGCTGCCTGAAATGTAAGTCTTGTACATAAACTGCACGATTGGTAATGCAGTGATTTTGAGCAGTATCAGGGATCCACATTCGATGTTAAATTGCCTGAAAGTTGCGAGTTCCAAGGTGGAAAGCTGCAAAAGGCAGCTAAGCAGGTTGAATGACTCGTGCTGGAATGTTATATATTCAGATTGTGTACACAATTGTTTCCAATTTCTTCAGAAAATGTGCTATAAAATGCACTTTTTCTGTCTGGGGAGCGATCAGAATTCTTCACTTCCCTTGGTAGGTTAATCATGTCCAGTGCAGGGGTCTGAGAAATTCTGCCTGTATTGAAAATCAAAAGATTGCACCCATGCCGCGGAACCATTTTAGGAGGGGGAGTGGGAGACGTAGTGTGGTTAGAGAATGTGCGTCAGAAGTACTCCTTGCGAGAAACATTTACTACTACTGGGGGGCAATCCGGCAGTTTCACTTCAGATACGTATCGTGGGATGCATTGAGGGATTATTAAGCATAGATTTAGAGGAAAAAACGAGCGAACAATTGGAGAGGGAACTGTGGGTGACGGTGTGGAATTAGGTGACGAATTGGGTGACAGATGGTGACGGTGTAGCAAGGTCACTAGGGTCCCAGAGCAGGAGGTGTTTTGGGGGGGTTAATTGAGGAGTGATATTGGAGGGGGGAAAGGGGGTTGAAATGGATATAGGATGTTGGAAGGAGGTTTTGAAGCTGGTCAATTGCAAAGATGGCTCAGGGACATCGTACAGCAGCAATCTTAACCTTCAGCCTCCTCTTCCATCTGCTCCATGTCTGCTTCCTTTTCTGCCTCATTTTTCGAGGGTGCTTTCTCTTCACTGAGGCAATGCCTTGTACATGCCATGCTATTTTTTTTCTTTTGTAAACGAAGAATGGCGAAGGAAGATGACCTGGCGGCAGCCAGAATTGATAGGATGTGTAGTTGGGGGCATTAATGTGGAGTAGGAAATGTAATAAGACAGGAGAGAGGGGTACTTCAGGAACATTGTAAACAGCAGTAATACTAACTACTATGAGGTAAATAAAGTAGAGATTGAGGAGAGGAAAAGGGGAAGCACCTGAGGCAGCATTATAAGAATCAAGTCACGCGGTCTAGAAGGCAGAGTAGAGGAGGGGCCCAAAGGGCAATATTGAGGCATGCTATAGGAAGACGCTTTGAGCAGTGGTCTAGGGGAGCTTTCAAAGAGCCTATTGTGCTCATTAAAGAAGAGTGCTATTAGTCACAGTTCAGAAGCAGCACTGTAGGTATGGGAGAGGGTACTGGAGAGGCAATGCTATGGGGTATTTATTACATGTCTTGAATATTGGTTTTGCTGACTTTTAAGGTGGTGTTTGGGAGAGATATTATTGGAGATATCTATTTGGGAAGGTATTTAATTGATTCATTTAAAATATTAATTAGCGATTACCAAAGGGTCACATTTTGCAAGCAGGTCACTTTGTGGGGGGTGCTGGCGATACAGGGAATTGATGGGGTGTGGTGGGGTAGGGGGTTCGTATAGCCGGCATTAGCATTTTTGGCTTTAGATAATGGGAGACAATAGGCCTCATTATAAGTCAGCCGGTCCAGATTTAATGGTGCCGGTAAACCCATAGTGGCACCCTTTACCAGACCAGCTCATTCTGACCCGCGATGCTGAAAACACTATCACCGCAAAGCCGGTGGCCATCCAAAACATTAATGTGCAGCAGGTACCGCCCCGCAGGCAGCCAGCAATACCCTGCATCAGTGCCTTACCCTGGAACCTGACCCCAAGTCAGATACATACATTATAACGGGCCTCAATCATATCCATCTTCACTCTCATTGAAGAGGACATCAGCAGCCGCATCGGCATCCAGACTGCAATCCCCCCATGCTGAAAGTGGTCTCTGTACTACACTTCCTCGCCACTGGAACCTATCAGCACACTGTTGGGGAGCTGCACGGGCTGTCACAACCTTATTTTCCAGGATACTGATCCAGATACTGGATACGCTGCTGTGCCCTGCGTCAGAGCACATTTCCCTACCCTGTACCCCTGTCCAGGTCATTGCCACCAAAGTGGCCGTCCATGCCATTGCCGGCATGCCCAATTTCATAGGTGCTTTAGATTGCATGCACGTGAAGTTGACTGTCAGACATGCAATTAAGGCGGTGTACCACAATCGGAAGCAATTCCACTCACTGAACGTCCAGATGGTCTGCAATGCCCAACAAGTCATCACGTATTGCTGTGCAAGTTTCCCGGGGTCCACATACAACTCGATGGTCTTGCAGAATTCTACATTGCCACGCTACATGGAACATTATGCGGGACAAAGCACATGGCAGTTGGTTGAGTACAATTGCCAAGGCATGCCCCCTGTGTATTGGGTGGGGGGGAATATACAGGCAACAATAGACAAGCACCAGACTCCAGACAGCTCACTGCGGTGACTTGGTCATTGCAAAATGACATGTCACGCAAAAAGAAGCCCTGCCTATCTCCATGTACACCCTAGCCATGGGGTGACACTACATGCAAATGCAACATGAGGATGTGAATGCTACCCCCGTCCGCCGTACATTTGCTACTGCCATGCACAAGATGGGCTCATCAAGTGCTGTGTGCAGTGGCCACATCTTTGCATTGATCTGTGTATGCCTGATGCATATCTGCCCATCACATCACAATGCTGGAGTCACCCACCACATCTGATCACATGTATCACAATGATTGGAACATGTTGCTGCCTAAAGTCACTCCTCAAATCTGAGCATCACAGAACCCAGCATGGAAATGTGATCCAAGTGTGCACAATAGATGAGTCAAACATCGGGTTACCAGAAAGGGCATCTGTGGACTGTATCTGATACAGACAGTAATACCACAAACAGTAACATGTGCCATTACTTTCACTCCCATGCAGGTGGTGCCGGATATGCACTCATGCCATGGCTGATGACTGTTAAGAATTTCAATCAGGCACACACCCGGGTCTCGCCTAGCATGTAATGCGCAAATGAAATACTTCTATTTTTGTGTCTGTAAGTTCAATATTCTGAATGATATACCACTCATATCACGCCCGTCTCACACTGGACCAGGAATCAGGCTTGTTTATAAAGGTACAGATTTATTTATTTATTTTAAATTCAAATCACGCATACATTTTAATATATATAAATGGGGCAGCTATCACCAAGCAGTGACAATAAAATTAAAAAAATAAGTAAAGCAATTGAATTCACTTATAATAATGCAGAACAGAAAACATAGGAAACCGATAGCGTTTAGGTTAATATTTCCCCCTGCAAAATTATTTAAAGCACAAATGAGCAATCCTACACAGATGTAAGAAAGCAGCAGGTATTCAGGAATGAAAGACAATGGGCCTCATTACACGGATTAGCTATTAGCACCTTGGTCCATGCCGGTAAAATACCGGCACCGCCTTGGTGGAAAGGGGAATTACCGCCCTATTCCAAGGTTCGTGGAGCGGTAATTCCCCTTCCCCCATTGCCCTTCCCCATTCCCATTTTTGCCCCATAGGGCATAATGGGAATGGGGAAGTTGCTAATTACGGCACCGCAAATTGCGGTGCCGTAATTAGCTCCCTGGTCCCTTTACGGGTTGGTTTTTAACGCCTGCAAAAAGCAGGCGTTAAATTCTCCAACCCGCAAAGGGACCTCGTAGTAAGGCGGTAAGGGTTTACCGGTACCGGTAAAATACCGGTACCGGTAAACCCTTACCGCCATCCGTGTAATGAGGCCCAATGTCTACAGTTTGAATGCAATCTTCCCTCCCCAAACAAGGGAGAAAAACATTTTTGTAAATTGACACTTTTTAAATTGACCGGAGAAAATGGCTATGTGAAACAATGCCAAAAGGGTAAAAATGCTTAAATGGATAGAAATTCTTAAGAAAGCAACACAAAACAGGTCCTAACACACATGAGCTACCAGATAAACAACAGCACACACCTTGGATCAGGATGGGAGTTTAAGAAACACTTTGAATGAGAAAGAGACACGTGTAGAACTTTTGAAAATGTAAATTCGCTGCAAAATTTCACTATGCAATGTTTGAGAAAAATGGGTCAAATACACTGTCCTGCGATGCAGTTTTTGGTTGTGGAGGTAGCTAAGGGTCTTAGGTATCAGTGTGAGTAGAAATTAGGTTTCTATCTATAGAATTGAAAATGAAAACAGAAATTTGGTTTTAAAAATGACAGAGTGGTTTTATTACACTATATAAATCACTATGAAAAAGAGAATGCCACCCATGAATCTCCACAGTTACTCACAACCGCTCGTAACTCTTCACGTGTGATACTCTAGTTTCTGTTTTGTATGGGAATTACTTTACTTAATCCAAATCACTAATGGGTTATGGTTTAATAACACAGATGAGAGAAAAATCAGCGCAAGGATGGTTCTGACAATATGAGAGTTCTGAAGTTAAAGATGGGATGGGATGGGTTGAGATTGGGATAAGACAATTCAAATATACTATGGGTCACTGTTATCCCTGTTGATACTTACAGTCCATGGTAATTAAGGTTGGACCATCAGTGTTCTGGTAATTGGATCGGCTTTACAGGCAGCAGACCACTTCTGGAGGGATCAGTCAGCTGGACGGTTCTAGTCAATTTGGATTGATCCTCAACTGGATTTGGAATGGATTGGCTCTTCTGGTCACTGGACATGGCAGATTAGCAGGATGCGAGTTTCAGCAGGCAAGCCTTAATTGTAGCAAGCCAGACTAGATCGGAATTACATTCCCTTAAGTTTGGGATGGTTGAATTTGGGCCTAGCTAACAAGAGTTCAGCAAATGCTAAGGCCTGGATTCTGCAAAGAAGTCTGGAATCAGCTGCAACATGAAGAGTTCTGGAGCAAAGCGCTGTGCGGAAATCTGGATGTGTTCAGGAAGCAGTGTGTGTCTATGTGTGGTGAAGTTCCTATATTTATCCTATCAAGTGACACCACAAGGTTTATGGTGTGGGCAGGATTTCAAAACACACCCCCATGGCTGTGAGTGGTCAAAGGCACTTGCCTTGTTCTGGTTGGCAGTCAGAACAGAGCTGTCATCTTTACAATGGGATTTAGGAACACCCACATTGATTTGAACCACAATTTAACTTTTGCACAAATGTACATTTCTAAAATTATGTGCCCTAATAAAATCAGACACATACATTACATATTTGAAGGGTTATTTTTACATTCAATTCCCATCTCTGTGTGAGCTGTCCTTGTCATGCTATGGAATTTTATCAATTTTAATCAGAACAGTTTGGCCTAACAATTTCTAATTCAATACATATCTGGGCGATGATCCCTAGAAGATGGGTATACAATATCATATTTGCAACATTAAGAGTTTTGCCACAATCAGTGTTTTGGTGTATCTTTGGTTCCTTATGCAGTAAGAACTCCTACCAAGTCTTCCTTCGCAGCATACACACATTTAACTCAGTAATATCCTGTCTTGGAGTGCTGGGATTTGTTTGCATGAAATACATTTTGCTGTCACTCAGTGAGGCCTGGTTTCTTCTGACTGCACTGGAAGATCTGTGGTTTCAGCACACTTTTCATTTCAATAGTTCACTTGGAAAATAACTGAATTGAGCACCAAAACAGCACTTTGAAGGTTGCAATTGATTGGGAAAGCTACATTTTAAAGGCATTTTCGGATTTTAGCCCACTTCTGTGGCCTTGCTTCATGAGACCGGTAACAGCATCCACTGACATTCAGTGAGTCCTGTTTTTACACCAACTTTGACTGTGTGTGGTAGGGGTGTGCAGCCTTTTGTGATTTATGAACCATGCACAGTTTTGCAGATTTGGCACGCACAGAGGTTAGCACATCCATTTTTGGCAGTTTCTTTCCCCCTTTGGCAAAGGGGTGCAGTGGGGCGCATTGGCATGGGTAAAAATATCCCTAGAGGAGTGAATCATGGGCCCGATGAAATCGACTTTCAAATCTGACCAAGGCAGTGTCATCCCCGTCTTTTGGAGTGGAGGACAGTGTGTGAGTGATGTTGGCTGAAATTGTGCACACACAAGACACCCTTTCAAGTATTTTTCGAGGTCCTGCCCTATGTGAGGCCAGTATGCAACCTCTTGCAGGATTTCTAATGTCGTATGAAACCCTTGATGACCGGCTGTAGCGTGAACTAGCCAGGAATGTCATATAGGGGTTGCCAGAGGTCGCAATTGCAACCTCTGTGGTCTCCCTTGCGACCTCTGTGATCTCCATTGCGACCTCTGAAAAAAAGAAAACAAAGGGGTGTTTTTATATTTTTCTTTTGGTAATGCAAGTTCCTGGGCTGTGGCTAGCACCATGTGGCTCTTTACCATGTGGCTCTTTACTTCTGGAGTGGCTAGCTTTCTTGTTCAGGCTCCTTAAAAAAAGAAGAAAAATAAGAAAATGAGTGCCACAAATCTAACACTTTCAGCACTGACCCTAAATAAGAAATAATAGGAATACCAAATAATAAGCCTCATTACGAGTTTGGAGGTAGTCATGGAGCTATTAGCTCCATGGCTGCCTCCAAACTGGGCTCCTTTTCCGGGTTCCTGCAATGGGGACTTACAGGGTCATTCAGACATAGGAGGACTCGGTAAGTCCTCTTTGCAGGAACCATTCCCCATTCCCATTTGAGCACCCATAGGGCAATGGGAATGGGGATGGAGGTAACAACGGGCACATTATAAGTGTCCCGTTGTTACCTCCGTCTTCCCCTTGAGAGACCCGAAAACCACGCCTGGTTTTACAAGGCGTCCGATCCGGGTCCTGCGATGGGAACCCTAATCAGCCCTGACGGAATGAAGGGGGCCTGTCCCGTACCAGCCCCCTTCATTCCGTGAGCGCAAGCCTCGTAATGAGGCCCAATGTGTCTTTCTGGAATTCTATACAATAATTGCTAGACTCATTAAAGGTTTATTTCAGACACACTTCAGGGGGTGAGTCACTGATTTAGTCTGTTCTTAAACGCCTCAACTCAGCCTTTCATCCTTCTGAGGTCGATAAATGAGTACCGACACAGGTTGGATGAAATTGGATGTATATTTTTTCTATATAAAGCGCTTTAGCGTAAGTGCTATATAATAAAACATCATTATAATTTGGTCATGGACGTCTGCTTACATTCACAGTAATTTGGTAATATGGGCCTATACACACTGATCTTAACGATACATATGGCGATCCATTCTTGTATGAAATGTGCATCACATTATAATGATATCGTAACCTTATTTTTCATAGTGTACAATGCTATGTCGGGAGGATAGCTCAGAGGCAACATGCTCGCCTTGGAAGCAAGATGACACGGAGCAACACAGGTTCGATCCCCGGGTCCGCGCTTAGAAACCTCTGGGTATTAAGCGCGTTATAAATAATCTATCATATCATTATTGATGCCACTTCCTGTTTTGTCGACGGGTGAAAAGTTGTGTTCAATCGATTCCAGTGATATCACTTTGGGGTGGGGTCAAATGACATAACTTCCTGTGATGTCATCAGGGGGCCAAGGGTTGTGTTATGTCACTTCCGCTACCCCAGGCATTTTGGTGAAATGACGTCCCTGGACTTAGCATCAGGCTTCAGAATGAGTTAGGGACCACCCAGTGGTCACAGACAGTTATGGATCTCCTCACCAACAAACCGTTTTGGATTCGGAACATTTTTGGACATTTCATCAACATTCTGAGGTCCTCTTTTCCAATGCAATCGGTATCCATCAGGGGAAAGTTCTCAGGGTCCTCAATGTGTTGATAAAACTTACCAATTATTGGATCCCCTTTTTGAGCTTTCATCAAATCAGCATCTGGGGTCTCCTTACTCCACTCCACTAGACAGCTGAGAGTTCATTGTGAGCATTTGTCTGGGACCTAGTGATAGCAGAGACCCCCTTGGATGCTCTGGTTTTGGCCAGCTGATCTGCTAGGTCATTTCCAGTTTTGTCTGGTCCCTCTACTTTAGAATGATCCTTGATCTTTTTCCGGTAGATGGTCATCCCGATAGAGGTGACCAGATCATCAATATTCTGTATTACCTTACCATGTTTTAGTGGTTTATTGTTAGCACATAGCATGCCTCTGGTTTTCCAATTAACCAGGTGCTTCACGAACCCGTTCCAGACATAATCTGAATCAGTGATTTTGACCAGTTTGTGGAGTTGGTGTTAGACAGCAGTGAGGATGGCTTGATGCACAGCCATCAGCTCTGCCACTTGACAACTATGGGGACTGATTTTGTACCCAGTGGAGGGTTCTGGGGCTTGATTCACCCAGGCATTCCCCACGCCGGCCACTAGTTCTTTTTCTCTGTTGTTGTCAACATGATAGGAGCACCCATCCACATAGACCGTGGGCATTACCTCACACTTGTCTTCTTCATAGACTTTGTGTGGGGAATTGAGGTATGCCTCCATGTTGTCCTTGATTTTAAGACTTTCGTCCTCGAGACAGTTTTCTTGGGCACAACCATGCACGTCAGCCAGACCTTGCGCAAGGGGACTCTTCTTGTTTTGGCCATATCTGACCTCCACAGGAAAGCCATGCATTGAAAGAATCCAGCAAGTAATTTGGGAATTACTCACATTTCCGGCCCAGATTCTGTCACTTTGAAGATATTGCAGAGGCTGGTGTGGAGTCTCCACTATGATGTGTTCCCCCTGGATAAACGGTGGTAATTCTTCAATGCCCACCCCGTTGGCAGGAGTGCCATATCACAATCATTGAATTTTTCCTCCACAGAGGATAAAGTCTTACTCGCCTAGGAGATGACTTTATTGACCTTGTAATGCCTTTGGTATAATACTTCGGTCAAGCATGTATTTGAGAACCCTGTCTCCAAGAAGAACTCCTTGTTTTTGACAGGGTAAGCTAGGGAAGGCGCTTGTGAGAGCCTTATTTTGAGTTGTCTTACTGCCTCTGCTTGTACTGGACCCCACTCCCACTTGACTCCCCCTTCAGCAGGGTTCTATGTGATTTCATCGCCGCACTTTTCATCGCAGGTTTTTTTGCTGTGATTTTTTTTCCGAAAAAAACATCAAATGTTCTTTTTTTTCTTTTTTTTACATCCCGAATACCCAAACCCATTTTTTAAAAAATGTACCCCCCCAAAAAATTATATGTTTTTTTTTATGAAAAAAAAATCACGGCAAAAATCCCTGCAATGAAAAGTGCGGCGATGAAATGACGGTATACCTTCAACAGATGGATCAGGGGTCTTGTGATCTCTGCGTTGTCCTCAATGAACTTTCCACTGTAATTAGTGTGTCCAAGGAGGCTCCTTAGCTCACGCAGAGTTGTGGGGTCTTTTAGTTTCCAGAGTGCTTCCACTTTCTTTTCCTGGGGACAGAGACCCTCAGGAGATATCTTATGCCCCAATAAATTGGCACGGTCCTGCACCTCTGTGCCTTTTGGAAAGATATTTTTGCACCGGCAGCCCTCAACTGTCTCATAACATAACGGATCTCCACAATGTGTTCCTCCACAGTTGATCTTTGATCAGAACATCATCTACATAGGCCAAGTTACCCCTTTCACTCAAGTCGGGCATGGCCTTATGCAAGAAGATATTAAATTCATTGCCAGAGTTGATGTATCCGAAGGGAGTCCGGAGCCAAGTGTACTGCTCCCCCGCAAAGGTAAAGGCCAGCTTGTATTTGTCCTCCCTACTGACAAGTACGGTCCAGTACCCATTGGTAAGGTCAATGTCAGTGTATACCTTTGATTCCTGGATCTGGGCCAGCCCTTGGTCAATGTAGGGAAGAGGCCATCGGGAAGTGTGGACCCGTTTATTTAGCTCCTTCAGGTCATCACAGAGTCTCCACTGGCCGTTTGGTTTCAAAATCACCAGCACCAGATTATTGAAGGTGCTGTGGACTGGACGAAGTATCCCACGGGACTCAAGGTTTTTAATTATTTCTGTGAGGGACTCCATGGATGCGAGAGGCAAGCAGTATTGCTTCACAAACAATGGAGTCATGCCCGGGTCCGTGGGAATTGTTGTATGGATTTTGGTACGAACACAGTCATATGAGTCCACCGCAAAGAGGTCCTGAAAATCAAAGAAAACTTGTTTCAACCTTAGACTTTGCTCGAGAGTCTCACAGCCATCTGCTAGGTTGACTCTCTCTTCATCCATTTGCCTGAAGCCCGGAAAGACTTCTGGTTTGGCTATATCAGCGGCCTCCTCCAGCTGGGTGGAGAAGTCCCTGGTAAAAGTACTAACTTGGACAGATGGCTTCAGGTGGGGAAAGCAGTCCTGGTGGATTTGAAAGATCACCTCATCCCTCCTGAAGTCACAGGTCACCTCTTACTTACCATAAGGGCATGAAGAGTTCACCAGGAAATTCCCCCCATGCCGGGTGAAGATCCTGTCTGGTGTTGTGTCATTGTCGCTATCACTGTCAAAACAGTCATTGGCATGAGTCCGATCAGTTCATTACCTAAATATATGGAAAAATGTCGGTCATCAACTGCCATTCCAATAATGGTGCCTGCACCCAAAGTAATACTCCTAAGGCCGCTGTTATCCACCACTATTTGAATGTTGTTGTGCTCTGTATTGACTAATAGTGTTTGGTTTAACCCCAACTCTTGTTGCTGGAAATGGGTATTGAGGTGGACGGTTCTATCTCAGTCACCACATTTACCCAGTCTTGATTAGGAAATCTTTGGACCCATTTTTCTTTGTCTTTGGGAGGAGTTCCCCCATCCCTGAAGGAGAAGATCCTTTTCCCAGAGTCCTCTGAGGACATCTCTACTTGAAATTGGAAGACACTAACCTCCTCCACAGAATGGGTCTTTTTAGGTCCTTTATTTCTCCTACCCGCCTTCTGTTCCTTAGGTTGCAGACTTTCTGGGGCAGGAGATTCAGGTTCCAGTTCCTGGGATTCCATGGGCTTTTAACAAGTGGGGAAGGAAGCTTCCTCTAAGGCTTTTCACCCTCCTCCTTTGGAACCTGTGGATTGTCAGGGTTCTCTCCCTGTCATTGCTCTGGAGTACCAGAGCCTTGATTTGTGGAGCTCTGAGCCGGCATGCTCATCCGAGGGTTCTGCTAGGCCTTCAACATGCGACCCAGATCCTGTGACAAGTTCTGGACCTGGCGCTTAAGTTGGGACACCCGCTCTGGCTGATTCGGGGGTCTCTGGTCCATCCTAGGTGGATCACGGAAAGGGTAACTGTCCCTTCTCCCATAATATCCTTGTTTGGGATAGTTCTGGTAACCCTCCACCCTTGGCCTCCCCTGTCCCGGATTGGGCTGTCTGGGCTCAGGAAAGTGGGGAAAGAAAGCAGGGTTGTTTTGCGGGTTGAAGTTTGGCGGGTACCGGGTAAAGAAGCTCAACCAGGCATTTGGGGGATTACTGCCCTCTTGGGGAAAGTTAGAAGGGATGTTTACTGGGTTGGTAGCTACCAGATTGGATCCCCCCCTTTGGCTGGGGGAGTCCACATATACCGCAGGATGGGTTTGTTGCCCTTGTAACTGGGGCTAATATAATCAGGGGAGTTAGGGGTCCCATTTGTGGGGTTACCTCCCGAACTACCTGTTTAGATTGGCCGGATGGCCTTCTGGTCCTTTGGTTAGAAGATGGATTCTCTACAGGAATATTTTTAGGCCCCCCCATTTCCAGATCTAAAATGGGGGCAACCTTCACCTCCGCCACCTTAGCAGGGGTGTTGGCTGGTTTGGGGTTGTCATTTGTTTTTTTATTCTCTACCGGTTTCTGCACTTCATAAATATGGGTCGCCTGTTCAATGACACAGTCTAGTGATCTCTTCTCGTGAAAGTCCCTCACCAGCTGGGTCATGATGTATTTAGGGAGTGCATGAAAGAAGGTATTAATGAACTCCCTACTGTCTTTGGGCACCTTCCTGGGGGTCTGCGCAAAGGCATGTTTTAATTCTTGTACAAATTCTTGTGGGGCCTGGTCTTCCCCACACTGCAGATTGTAGGCCGCCTTGTCAGCCTCTTGGGGGTTCCTATGTACAGAGAAATGTTTTAAGATGGCCGGCTGTAGATGGACCATCTTGAGTGGTTCTGATCCTCATGCTCCACTAAGAATCTGGAGTATTCAGTGGAAAATGTCCATTTGACATATTGGATGCAACTCTGGCTATCTTTCAGATGGAAAGTATCCATCATCTGCTCGTGTAACTCAATGTGCTGCCAGACTGAATACTTGGCATTTTGTGATAGGGAGTTATGAATGACGCTCCTAATGGCCTTGAACTGTTTCAGGGGATCTTTTAGTAGAGCCTTCTTAATTTTGTTGGCCTTTTTGGTCTAAGTCACCAGTGTCCACTCATTCTCTGAGTCAGAGGCACAGCTACAGGAGGTGGCTATCTGATCCTCTAGGCTCTCCCTCATTCTGCGAGCTTGGGAATGGCTGGCAGAATGTGGGGGCCTAGTTTCTTGATGCCTGTGGTGCTCAGAAGAGTCTTCTGATTCTCCCCTGCTCCCAGGATTGGCTGAGTACCCTTCCCCCAATACCCTAGCTGGGAAGAGGCCTTTAAGATACTCTTTGTGGGCCTGCTTTCCTGGAGTTCCCCACAAATTTGACAGACTGATACTTTGGTAGGTGGTAATTTTGAGGATCCAATTCCCTGATTCTCCCCTCACATGAGTCTTCCTGATCAGAGAGGCTACCCTTAACATTTTGGAATCTGTACAGAGACACCTGCCCATCCATTTCTGGGAGGCACTGATCTGTCAGTCCCATGTTGCCAATTCTGCTGAAGTCTACCATCCCCGTGGCCCTTGGTTCATATGAACCAGTGGACATGAATTCGGCAGAGTCCATGGTACTGAAGGGGTTAGAGTCCCTGATTGCAGGGGTCTGGATGTTATGCTCAAGGGTTTCTCTGTCCCTTCCTACCTCTTCATTTTCAGCCCCTATTCCCTGGTGACATGCCAAAATCTGACTCTTTTGCTCCTCTATTAAGTCCTTACTGGACTCAATGATTTGCTCTTGAATGGCTATCTGTTTGTGTAGCCTTTCATTCTTTTCACAGAAAGCCTCATTGTCTCTCTGTGCTTCCTGCCTGGTTTGGAAATATTGGGCCAATTTTTGCTACAGGAGACTCACCTCCTGAGTTCTTTCATTATTGGTCTAAGTGTTCTTTGCCAGAGCATCCTCCACCCACCTGGTGTGCTCTAGTAGCTTCTCATATTCGGTTTTAACTTCACTAAACTCCTGGAGGGCCAGCTTTCTTTCCTCTAACCTGGTTTTTAATTGGCTGACTTTCTGGCCTAAGGCGTCCCTCTCCTGACTTAGTGTGCCCCTCTGTTCAGCCAGGTTGTCCCTCTGTTTATTTAATGCACTAGATTTCTGCCGCTCCTCATCAAATTCCTCTTGAGAGTGGATGTCTTTAATAATTAATTTATTATTTTCCCCTTTCAAGGATTCTAGGTGATTTTGTAAGGTGACTATCTGTTCTGCACAGACTCTATTATAATTTAATTGATGCTCCAGTTTCTGTTGACTCTGTTGTAAAGAGTCAACCCTTTCCTGACACTCATCTTGCAGTGTCTGTAATTTGGTATCTTGCTCTGCCTTCTCTTGCTGAAGGAGGGCCAGATCTTCCTTTAATTTTGTCAAGTATTGCTTAGCTTCTGTCTCTGATTCTTGGCTCTTCTGGAGCCTTTGCTCTGCAAAGTCCAGATCAGTTTGGATTTTCTGTAGTGTTTCCCTTGCTTCTTTGCCAAAGCTATGTTATCTGCATGCTTTTCCTGTATTATTCCTATGTTGAGGTACAGGTAGGCCGCTATTTTGGCAATTTTACACTGCTCCTCTTTTACTTTTGGGGCCATGTACAGTTCACTAAGCACTTGGTGTAATGGGCCCTTGTCTTTGATTTCTTGTAGCCAGATCTGCTCATTCTGTTCTGGCCACTCACCCCTGACAAACAGTTTGTGCAGGATGTGTTCCCTAGCAATATTAATTTTTCCTGGGATCACCATTTCAGAAACATCAATTTCCTTATGACTTATTTTAGGGTTAATTTACTTTCACAAACATGCCTGATTTTTTGAATATTTATTTTGAGAGGTGCTTGTACAGTGTAGCACAGTATGCCAACCTAGCAAGGGGTCTGTACCCTGCAGGGTAGTATGCTGTGTTAGACTGTCACGGGTGGTATCTCAAACTCAGAATCACGACACGAGCCCCCAAAATCTGTTAAGGATTTCAATCAAGCACACACCCAGGTCTCGCATAGCATGTAGTGCGCAAATGAAATACTTCTTTTTTTGTGTCTATAAGTTCAAAATTCTGAATGATATATCACTCATATCACACCCATCTCAAAATACCCCCCAAGTCACACTGGACCAGGAATCAGACTAGTTTGTAAAGGTAAAGATTTATTTATTTATTTTAAATCCAGATCACACATACATTTTAATATAAATATATATGGGGAAGCAAACACCAAGCGGTGACAATACAATTGAAAAATAAGTAAAGCAATTGAATTCCCTTATAATAATGCAGAATAGAAAACATAGGAAAAAGAACAGTTTTGGTTTGTGAACCGATAGCGTTTAGGTTAATATTTCCCCCTGCAAAATTCTTTAAGGCACAAATGAGCAATCCTACACAGATGTAAGTAAGCAGCAGGTATTCAGGAATGAAAGACAATGGGCCTCATTACGAGTCCGGCGGTAACCGCGGCGATAAAACTGCCTGGTTACCGCCGGACTCGTATTACCATTCCGCCTCCGTGACTCCCGGAATAACCAGGGCATTACAGCCCCGGTGTCCCGGGAGTCACGGAGGCAGAATGGTGTTAATCCCCATTCCATTGAGTCCAATAGGACTCAATGTGAATGGGGAAGTGGAAACACCGGCACCATCTCGTGATGGTGCTGGTGTTTCCATGTCCGCCTGCAGGCGGGAGGTGTTCAACCCGCCAGGTCAGACCTGGCGGGAAGATCACCTCCCGCCTGCAGGACTCGGGATCGGGCGGTCCGGAATTAACAGTGGTGGTGGGTTTACCACCACTGTTAATTCCGGACCGCCCGACCCGTAATGAGGCCCAATGTCTAGAGTTTGAATGCAATCTTCCCTCCTCAAACAAGGGAGAAAACTGTTTATGGAAATTGACACTTTTTAAAATGACCAATGAAAATGGCTTTGTGGAACAATGCCAAAAGGCTAAAAATGCTTAAATGGACAGAAATTCTTATGAAAACAACACAAAACCGGTCCTAACACACATGAGCTACCAGATAAACAACAGCACACAACTTAGATCAGGATGGGAGATTAAGAAACACTTTGAATGAGAAAAAGACATATGTAGAACTTTTGAAAATGTAAATTCACTGCAAAATTTTACTATCCAATTTTTGATAAAAATGGGTCAAATACACTGTTCCGCAATGCAGTTTTTGGTTGTGGAGGTAGCTAAGGGCCTTAGGTATCAGTGACAGTAGAAATTAGTTTTCTATCTATAAAATTGAAAATGAAAACAGAAATCTGGTTTTAAAAATGACAGATTGGTTTTATTACACTATATTAATGACTATGAAAAAGAGAATGACACCCATGAATCTCCACAGTTACTCAGGGCCGCTTTTAACTCTTCATGTCTGATGGTCTAGTTTCTGTTTTGTATGGGAATTACTTTACTTAACCCAAATCACTAATGGGTTTTGGTTTAATAACACAGATGAGAGAAAAATCAGCACAAGAATGGTTCTGACAATATGAGAGTTCTGAATTTAAGATGGGATGGGTTGAGATTGAGATAAGACAATTCAAATATACTATGGGTCACTGTCATTCCTGTTGATACTTACAGTCCAAGGTAATTAAGTTAGGACCGTCAGGGTTCTGGTCATCGGATCGGGTCTAACGGAAGCAGAGCACTTCTGGAGGGATCAGTCAGCTGGGTGGATCTGGTCAATTTGGACGGCCCCTAAACTGGATTTGGAATGGATTGACCCTTCTGGTCACTGGACATGGCAGATTAGCAGGATGCAAGTTTTAGCAGGGAAGCTTTAAAGGTAGCAAGCCAGACTGGATCAGAATTAAATTCTCTTAAGTTTGGGATGGTTGAATTTGGGCCTAGCTAACAAGAGTTCAGCAAATGCTAAGGCCTGGATTCTGCAAACAAGTCTGGAATCAGCTTCAAGATGAAGAGTTCTGGAGCAAAGCGCTGCACGGAAATCTGGATGTGTTCAGAAAGCAGTGTGTCTCTATGTGTGGTGAAGTTCCTATATTTATCCTACCAAGTGACATCACAAAGTTTATGGTGTGGGTAGAATTTCAAAACACACCTCCACGGCACTTGCCTTGTTCTGGTTGGCAGTCAGAACAGAGCTGTCATCTTTATGATGGGATTTAGGAACTCCCACATTGATTTAAACAACAATTTAACTTTTGCACAAATGTACATTTCTAAAAGTATGTCCGCTAATAAAATTGGACACATACATAACATATTTGAAGGGTTATTTTTACATTCAATTCCCATCTCTGTATGAGCTGTCCTTGTCATTCTGTGGAATTTTATCAATTTTAATCATAACAGTTTGGCCTAAGAATTTCTTATTCAATACATATCTGGTTGATGACCCCTAGAACATGGATATACAAGATCAGATTTGCAACATTAATAGTTTTGCCACAATCAATGTTTTGGTGTATCTTTGTTTCCTTATGTAGTAAGAACTCCTACCAAATCTTCTACTGTCTAGCATGAGTTCAGATTTATAAGTATGTATTTTTCACTTGTCTACTTATTTTGGCTGCCATGTTAAATGTCAAAGTTCTGAAGCAAAATAAGTAATTTCCATTCAAAATCCAGGCCAGTTTTTTTTCTTACTTCCCAAGTGAGCAAATGGCCAGTCCTTTGAAGTTCACGGAGAAACCTCCTCCACATCCTGCCCCTCCTTTAGGAGGATGGGTGTCCAAGCCATCCTTTGTCCTTGTGTCAGCCATAGATGCATGGCTAATGAGGTCTTTGTTCTAAATATGTGGGAACCTCCAGCAGCCCTTAAGCCTTCCTGGGAGCAGCTTTATGTCATCATGAAGAGTCATCTTTCCCAAGCTGGGCACTGTCCAATCAGAATTAACCAGTTAACTCCAACTTGGTTACTTTAAGATTCACCTACAATCTTTCATTTAAAAGATATAAAATGAACTGAGTTTATATGGGGTGTTGACAATTAAAGGAGTTAAGCCCTTCACAAAAAACATGCTTCAAACAGGCGAAATGTGCGCATCTTCAGAGAAAAAACACATTTAAACTTAGCCTTTTACAATAGAGTTTCCTTTGTAGCATTCACACATTTAACTCAGTATTATCCTGTCTTGGAGTGCTGGGATTTGTTTTGCATGAAATACATTTCTTAGTTGCTGTGAGTGAGTGAGGCCCGGTTACTTCCGACTTCACTGGATGATCTGTGGTTTCAGCACACTTTTCATTTCAATAGTTGACTTGGAAAATAACTGAATTTAGCGCCAAAACAGCACTTTGAAGGTTGCAATTGATTGGGAAAGCTGCATTTTAAAGGCATTTTCGGATTTTAACCCACGTCTGTGGGCTTGCTTCATGTGACAGGTAATAGCACCCACTGATATTCAGTGAGTCCTGTTTTTATACCAACTTTCACTGTGTGTGGCAGGGGTGTGCAGCCTTTTGTGATTTATGAACCGTACGCAGTTTTGCAGATTTGGTGCGCATAGGGGTTAGCGCATTCATTTTTGGCAGTTTCTTTCCCCCATTGGCAAAGGGGTGCAGTGGGGCCCATTGGCATTGGTAAAAATGTCTCACATGACACCCATATGACAGCCATAAGACAGGCATGAGGAGGCCTACACCCGGGCACACATACATACATGTGGATTCTTTGAGCTGACCTTTGGACTGCTGAAAGCCAGGTTCCACTGCCTGAGCAGATCAGGTGTTGCCTTGCATTACAGTCCGGTGAAGACAGGGAAAACATTGGTAGCATGTGCTATGCTGCACAACATGTGCATACGTAGGAACAATCCACTGCCCCCGGACATCGAGCCAGCAGATGATGATGATGAAGACGGTAATGGGATGCGTACACTACCAGGCCGGGGTGCCATTGATGGACAATCATAGCATAGCACTCACACACAATTTCTTCTGACGTACCACATGTGCACATTCAGCACTTCATGTTGTAGCACTACAATAAATGTTTGCAATGCATATGAAATGAGAATATCCACTCATCATTTGCATTTGCACACCACTATATTGTTGGATTAACAGGGGAAACAGGATTGGGATTACAATGTAGACCACAGGTACCCACCCAACTCCCCAACGTTCCCACCCACCGACCAGTCTCAAACTGACAAACCCCACTAAAGCCCACCCCGCCTCCCCAACGTTCCCACCCACCGACCAGGGCCAAACTGACAAACCCCACAAAAGACCACCCCTACCCTCCCCAAATTCCCACCCACCAACCAGACCCAAACTGACAAACCCCACTGAAGACCACCGCCACCCAACGTTCCCACCCACCAACCCGGACCCCATCACAACTTGTGGACCAACAGTTCTACAATGCACAGCCTATTTTTGGCTGTGCTTGCACCCATGGTTGTCCCTCCCAGAGGCACCTGCCAGCAGCGATGGCCTCCTACGAGGGCTGCTGGTCATGGAACTCGAGGGTGTGCTACTGTCGGAGGCCACAGCAGGGTTTGTTGTTGGCACATGGCCCATGAAAGCCGGCTGGGCAACCAGCACTTTCTCAGCAATGTTGGACATCATTTTGTTGCCCTCCCTGACCTGCCGTGATAACACCATGCTTGTACTGGCAAACCGCCCGATCGCACATGAGAGGCGACGCACAGAGGTGGCAGTGCTCTCCCATTTCAGCCTTGACTCCTGGAACTGTTGATGAACAAGTTGTGTGAGACTGGCCTGGTGCTCCTCGATGCACTGTAGGCATGCACAGAGCTCCGGGATGGAAGGTTTGGAGGAGCGCATCGGACTATGTACTCCCAAGGGGCAGGTATGTTGAATGTGACTCACTTCAGCATTTATAATGTTGTGAACAAGTTGTTTACTTCCATAGCTTTGGGTCTGATATTTTTTTGAGAACCGTGCTTCTACTGAATTGCTTTCCAATGTTGCATTACTTAGTTCTGCTCAAAGATAATAAACATAAGCGTGTACTGTTGATAGAAAAGGTTATGTTGTCTTACAGTGAATTGTGTGTGTGCATTTTATGGTGGAAAGGCCACATTGGATCATAGCAGACTGATGAAAGTGCCATAGTAGTAGAAAGTAAGAAATACACTTTACCGCCATATTGGACCAACACTAAGATTCCTCGTGAAACTGTGGGGATTATTTTCTCATGGATGTTTATCACAAAACCAGCCAAAGAGAGGCCTGAGCCAACATCAAAGCTTCATTGGAGATGAAGCTGGGAAGTATCTCAGCTCATTTTGCGCACCTGTTGATCCATGCTGGTTGAGGCATCAGATCCACATCATGTGAATGTACTTTGAGCCGTTGGACAGTAGTGTTTTTTCACAAGACGTTACCTATTAAAAGTAAATAATACACCTTTTACCAAGAGGTTAGTAAAGGTTCCATTGGCCAATTTGCATCATGCCACAATTCAGACCCTCAAACCTGGTGGGGAACTAACGTAATCAGAAAGTAAACCCTTAGCCCTGTTCTGAATGTGCGAACAAGACCTTGGATGCTACCTCTGACCTTGACACTAAACCTAACATTAATGTCTTGTGGGACAACGAAGATGTGTAAAGATGTTAAGAAGTTGAGAGAGGTCTGGGCGAGACCACCTGGACAGACCATCAGAATAGCGCTATGTGTATCCCATCTGGCTCTCCTTACCCAAAATCCTCTGATTGAATCCTCACCCCTTGTGTGGGGAAAAACAGCCATGCCACTGTACAGAGGCATCTGTATAAAGGCATAGCTCAGGGCCTTGGACTGCAATGTGAGGATAGCCATTGAAATGTACACAGACATTTTAACTTTCAACATCAAATTCCCAAAGGACCAAAGCGGTTGACCAAGTCTGGAAAGAATGCATGCCAAGTAACTTGATTAATGAGGAATTCT
Source organism: Ambystoma mexicanum (assembly GCF_040938575.1). Taxonomy (NCBI): domain Eukaryota; kingdom Metazoa; phylum Chordata; class Amphibia; order Caudata; family Ambystomatidae; genus Ambystoma; species Ambystoma mexicanum. The sequence goes on from NC_090939.1 coordinate 517,582,035, forward strand.
GCCGGCCTTTTATACAGTGATGGTGCTCTTCAAAATTAGATTTGTTTGGTTTACACAAAGGAAAAAAGAAAAGAAAAAGTTTCAATTTAGGTTTGCCCAGAGACCGGCCTGAGCCTTAGTACTTGGAGATTCAAAAGTCCAGTGTTGCGCTTCTTCTCATAGAATACAATGGAGTACGTAATCATTGAGTATTTCTCGGTTTATTGTGGAGGAAAATGTTTTGTATGCAAAGTTCAAATGCAAAATATATTCTTCTTAAACTCATAAGACAAGTTACATTTCACTGATCATCAATAATCGAAATTCAAATTAAGAAAAGGTGAAAGAATAAAAAACATGAATTCGAGTGAGCTATTCTTGGGATGAGTTTTGACAATCCAGTTTCACTTCACTGTTGATCAATAGTCATTGTTCATGCTAAGTTCTTTGTTTTGAGTTGCCAATGGCTGTGGTTCATGCTCAGGGTTCAAATGAGGACATTAATCACACCTTATGGAAAACTGAGGGTATACATGAGGACACCAAATACACCTTATGAAAAACCATAGCATATGAATATATAAAAGGGAAAAATAAGGACATCAACCACTACTTATGAAAAACCATAACATATGGAGAGCATGAACCACAACCATTGGCAACTCAAAACAATCCAAATGGAGTAGCAAAACAAATATGATAGCACTAATCACAATCTGCATTTATATACAAGAATCCAATGAGATCACATAAATACTAACTCAAAGAACTTGAAACCATGAACAATGACTACTGATCAACAGTTAAGTGAATTTCGATTATTGATGATCCGTGAAATGTAACTTGATTGACTTATGAATTTGAGAAGAATCATCTTTGCATTTGAACTTTGCATACAAAAAAATATTTTCTCCACAATAAACCGAGAAATACTCAATTATTACGTACTCCATTGTATTCTATGAGAAGAAGCACAACACAGGACTTTTGAATCTTCCATACTGGAATAACAGGCTTTTCTGGTGTCGTGGATCAAATACCATTTGGATTCTGTGAAACATCAGACGAATGACCTCCTTTAACTAGATCTCAAGGTGATGGGTGTGACAATATGACTACTGCTCTACAGTGGTACAGGGATCAATAGTGCATAAAACAACTAAATAGCCACTGACTACAACTAAACCAGCAGTGATTCTATTCAGAAAGGTGAAACAGGCAAAGCCCGACAGCTATATCTCCTTTTCCTCTTGTGGTAACATTGGCCGAGGGCAGGCTATACTCTTCAGGAGAGGGGTGAGCTAGCAAAGAAGCTTTCAAACAACAATAGTACTGGGGTACCAAAATAAAAGTGTGTCCAACCAAGGCTCGATAAATAAAAATAGGATACTTTCATTAAATTAAAAAAGACACACAAGTCAAAACACCATAATCCTACCTTGTGAAAGAAAATGCAGAATATGCAGACTTTAAGATGAAAGAGGCACTCTGGGATTGAGGACAGGGAGAGACAGACAGTATTTTCTAAATCTATGCTTAAGTTCAATGAAGCTGTATTTAAAAACTCAAGGAGTTGGGTCTTGAATGACACTAGGGCCTTTGAAGCCAAGCCAGTGGGACAGAACCACTTCAAATATCTTTTAGGCTTGTGCTTTAGTCTCAAAAGCATTAATGCAGTCTTCTAAGTGCAGTGGGTCGAGTCAGTTATTTGTAATGCATCGTGTGTGTCAAGTCATTATAGTTGACTCGAGACAGTCCAGCGATGTGATGCGGTCATGCAGCAGTGATCGACTGGAATCAGCTGACGATCAGGCAGGTGATGGTCGAGTTGGTGTCTCAAAGCAGTCAAGTCGGTTTGATAAGGGCCAATGATGTGATGCAGTTCTACAGTGGCGATCAGCTTGAAAACAGCTGAATCTCAGGCATGTAATGGTCGAGTCAACATCTCTATAGCTTGAATTGGATCTAAAAGCAGGTATTGTCTAAAGCAACTTTGCTGGCCTACAGCAGCTCAAAAGCTACTTGAAAGCAGTTTAGCCGGTATGAAAGCAGATTGAAGCAGGAAACAGGGCACAGAGATGTTCCAGAGATAAGGGGAATCCTTGTTCTGCCCTTCGCAGCAATGAAGATTGCCAGAGAGCACTTGCCGGGACTTTCTACGGCCATGAGCATGTTAATTCCACTGTTAAGGCAGCAGGTAGGCCTAGTCTCCACAGCAGTTCATCCCAAATGTTCTTCTGGAATGAGGGAGGAAAGGGTCTTTCTCCCTCCATGGAGGCCTCTATCTTTTAATGATGGGTTGTGCTCTCATTGCATGCTTAGTTGTAAATATTTATTTTGCTCTCATATGTTACATCAATGTTGGAAATGCTTGCCTTCCCCTCATAGATGTGGGTGAAAGTATCAAGTATTACCATGTTTTCAATTCAGCATTTCCACTCATGATCATGTTGCATTTACTGCATGGCATGTATTTTTGAGAACATATAGTACATACCATATAGCGGATTGTGTTCTTGGCATAAGCACTTAATGCAGTATTGACCTCATGCAATAATTACACCATATGGTGATGTCCCCCATGTGGTGTCTATTCATAACGAGAGAGGGTGGTGAATTCATGTGGTAACGGCTTTACTGCTGGAACGATATTGCAGGGGAGAGCATAGGGAGATATTGGGACAGGGACATATAGTGGATGGGGCATTAGGGTGATGAACAGGTGGGCCCTGAGGGGAACCCTCATAAAAAACTAAGAGCAGAATATAAGAAAGGAAAAAAATTGAAAAGTTATTAAAGCTGCTGTCTTCAGCTGCATGACATTTAAAGTCAATTAAAACAGTGACATGGAAGCTACAAATGCACACAGAGTGGTTGCCTCTTGGGGTAACTTTATGAAAGGTGAAAATTACATGGATGGGACCGCCAGTGCTAGCACTTACGTGTTGTTGGATCCAGTGCATGCAATTTTAGACCAAAGTGCAAAAGTAAAGAGAAAAAACAGTAATGTCACCTTAACTCTTTACTTACAATCCGTTTTGTTAATACCACCTCAAAATGATGCTTGTAAAACATCATTAATAATGGATTCCTACGGGTTCATTCCTCCTTCTTTCAGCAGGTGGTAAATTCAGGCAGATTCCATAAAAATCCATTAGTTTTACACCAGCATTAACATTTCATGCAGGCGTAAAATGCTCAGTATTTTCAACACGAAGGAGGAAAGCATGGGGAAAATGTTAATTCCTGCTTCGCACCACTTCCCAGCCTACAATAAAAAAAAGGCCTAAACGCATTATGCCTTTCTTCTGTGTACCTTGCTTTACAACCTCTGTGCCTTTAATATTTACTATGATAATGACTAGCCTGGGTGATGATAGAATGTATGCGTCTCAGCTACAATCATTTGATTTATCCCTTAGAGACAAGATCGACGTTGTCTTGAATGTTTATTTGTCATTTGCTGAAAGTATTTTTTCTACAGCATAAAAACTATTAACCAATTTTAGCAAAATAAAATGTAAAAAACTCGAAAGTAAATGTGGTCCTCTTTTAACAAATGGTCCTTCTATCAGAATAGAGAGAAAGTGGCCTCAGACCAGCTTCGATCACAAACTATTGCAATGAATGATGTGCCCACTAGAAGTGCTATTGTTTATGATGCAGCATCAACATGACATTCTATCTATTGGGGTCATCTAGGCACGATTAGTGATGGACGTGTCTGCTTGCTTGTGTTTCTGGATGCCCCAGCGTTCAGGCTTGGCAGCCATGGGACATGCTCTAACTGGTCCATAGGACAACAGGGCTATTCCCGAACGTAGCCCCAACATGCTAGTGTTGGCCGTTTTTTTAGACCATAGTGGGCCACTATAATGAATTGCTGCACTGGCAGCTGGAAGTTTAGACCAATGTTACTGACAAAACGTTCTTTAAAAAGCACTGTCTAACACCTAATTGCCCAATACGGCCATTCTGGAGTGCTCAAACAGTGTTACAGGAAAAGTAACAAATTGCTCCCAGCTGTTTTGTGCCAATATTTAATTGGTGCCCAGTCCTATTTTACATTCCAGTCCGACTCTGCATGGGGACAATGCAATGCAACCAATAGTTATTTTCGCTTTGGGGAAGCAGTGGAGATTCTGCTGTAGTTTCCAGGTGTTCATTTCTGCCAGATCACAGTTTGTGCAGATGGGATGTTCCAGGGTCTGTCTCCATGTGCTTGGGCCAGACAGTGTGCCTGAGCAGTTGATCCTGCATCCTGTGATATTATGCAAATATGTGATCCTGTTTCTGTGCCTTTGACACACAGCTATATCTAAAAGTGTCATCAGCTGCGGATGTCTACCATCTGATCAGTCCACTGTTATGTGGCAGTATTTAGACTAGGCCAGTTCCGCACACACCTAGGAGTTAGAAAATGTCTGGTCCTGCCTGCATTGTGTTGGTTTTCAGGTCCTCTCTCTCTTAGGCAACCTGACATGTGTCCCCCTCGCAGGCAAACATGGCTACAGACCAAGACTGTAGAGTGGATAGAGGCAGGTTCTGGGGGCCATCCATCCTAGTCACTGTTTAACTGTTGTCATTCTTCTCTCCATAAGGCTTCTTTAGGGTTTAAAGGGCACCAAAGACTTTCTGACATTCAAGAAATCTCATTCCTGTTGCTAATTAGTTGTGTTATTGGGTGGTGCTGTAGGCACTGCCTATAAGCTGCAACTGTTGGCATAGTGAAGATAGGTGCAAGGTGGGATTTAAGGAGGGACATACAACTAGTTGGTGCTGTTAGATATTTCACACCCGTTAACTGCGCATGGCCATGCTATTCCCTAGAAGTATTCCCACACACGACCTGATCCCTAACCACAAAAACACATACTCTGGGAGCACTTTGGCCATACTTGTCCCCACGGCTATTCCCACCCACGATCTGCCCCTCCCGCAAACACACATACCCTGGGAGCACTTTGACTTAGCTGTGCACTGTTAAGGGGATGCAATGTGATGTCTAAGCAGCTACCTGAAAATAAATTGCTTGAATGAAGCTGTAAATCAGCTCCCAATGTCATAAAAATGTATTAACCAAATGTGGCTTCAGGCACTTGTTTTAGAGACAATATGTGTGTCCTTGCATCTGCCGCTTCCACTAAATTCATATTAAAATCATGCATTGGCAAAGCTAATAAGTTTGGCTCTTCTATAGACATTGGATAGCTATTTTCCAGGCACTACAATAACAAGTCTATGAACTAACGCCACTAGCCACCTCTTACCATTGTATGGCAAGGTAGTACATTATTGTACTGTAATGTCTACTGCACACCTACACAAAAGCCCAATATGTAGGTTTTATAAGTGTTTGTTGGAGCTGTTTCCTGGGCAAAACCTGTGTGCATGTTTATCTGTTTTTATTGTGGATGCATCAGTTACATTTGGTACATGATGCACAATCTGGGGGCAACTTTTTCCCCATTTGTTTGCTATGTCAGATCAGTGTTGCTTGCCAAGATGTGTGTGTGGGGGGTGTGTCATTCTTACGGAATTGCTGTTTTGTAATGTTTCTGTTTTGGAATGGATGGACAATGTATATTCCCATTTTTTGTCTTTTTTGAAAAGATAAACTTAAAATGCCCCTTTGTTCCTTGCATCTATGAAAGGTTATGTATATAAATCTCAGAGTTCCCAAAGCTCCAAATTGTACCTTTAGTCCAGGCTACACATTTCTCTAATTTCCAATCTTCATTTTTGCTTGGAAGGCTGTAAATCAACTCTCAAAGTAATACAAATGTCTTAACCAAGTGCGTCTTTAGCCACTTAATTTAAAATCAAATGTGTGTCCTTGAATCTGTCACTAGCGTTGAATTCCTGTTAAAAGTAAGCATTGGAAAAGAGAATAGGTTTGACTTTTGTATATGGATTGGATTTTGCCAGGCACACCCAGAACATGGCCATGTACTGAACACCATATGCCAGCTGTTACCATCAGCCAGGTGCTACAACAATGTAGTACCTTTTTTTGCATGCCTACACAAAAGCCAAAACTATTGGCTCTGCAAATGTGTGTTGAACCTGTATCCTGGACAACAACCTGAATGTATGTTCCTTTGTTTTTATGTTTGATGCATCCGTTTCTCTGGTCACTTGGTGTGCCTTCTGGGAACAACATTGTTCCCTCTGGTTTGCTACATCTCATTGTTGCTGCTTGCCAAGATCATTGTGTGGGGAAGTGCACTTCCTAAAGAATTACATCATGTGCAATGTATCTTTTTAGGAATGGGATGGACCATGTATACTCCCATTGTTTCCCTTTTGTGAAAAGAACTTAAGACGTTCCTCCAGTGCCTTTCATCATACAGTCCCCAAGGGGCATTACTGTGCCATTATAGACTTCTACAACGTTCTCCTATTTTCAGTCTTCATTTTTTCTTTGGAGGCCACACTTCCTCTCAAGAGGGGCAGGTATGACCCGCAGGGGTCCAGTTGTTTTCTTTGCAATTGCATGAGTGGAGCGCTTCTCAGTCACAAACAGGGTTTAGTCTGGCAGCAATGCTGCACTTATTCAAGCACGCACATTATCGGCATGTTTAAACGGATGTTTCATTTTTAATTTGCATTATGAAGCACCAAGGCTCTAATTTGGGCAGGTGCATTTTCACCCATGTCTGCTACCCTGTTCAAGTGGATGCATTGGTGTCGTAGCTCCATTTCCTGTTTGAAATGTGCTTGAAACCTGGCAAGTCTCTTGCGTTCTTGTGCTGCAGGGCATTCAAGTGCGTTCCCGGAACATCTGATGCCTGAAGGCATTGCCTGGCAAACACAAGATTAGGGTTAAAAGCAGAGACAGAGAGCTTTCCATTTTCAATCGAATGGCCTACACACAGCCCTGGTATACGAAGATAAGACAAGGCATTGGTAGCTCTGATCCAGTAACGTCGCGTAATTAAGCCCTGTGAACATGGCGCCATGTTTGCACAGATGCCACAGCAGGCCGGTGTCGTGCATTGTGAAGCACTAGAAACGATGTCCATATGCAGTGAGCAAATATGTGTGTCCTTAATGAAGTGAAAGGGTTAAGGCTGCCATCCACAAAGTTATTACTTATGCACAGTTTAGCAATGAGAATAAGTCAACACAAATGTTGTGTGTACGTGCTATATGGTACCCCCAGCAATACATAGCTAACTCGCTAACAAAAGCTGACATAAAAGCGTCAGTGAGTGAACGATTGAGTGAGTGAGCTAGTGAGTGAGTTGAGAGTGAAGGAATGTGATCATTCCAGGGACAGAATTGTCTAGTTGAGATTTCTTCCAATTCTGGGCAAACAAAGTTGGGGTTAAAATGTTTAGTTGACCGGTATCTATGTCACACTCTCACTTTTGGCCTACTGAGTTTGGGCCATGCCTAACTGTGGTTAATTGTGTAAAGATCTTAATTTTCAAATATGATGAAGCGTAGGGCTTTAATTGGGCCGGGGCTAGACGGGCGGAGGCATGACAGTCTCCAAAAAGTGCTCCTGAGCCCACCCAGGACTAGCCACAGTCAAGCCAACCCCTCAGGCAGCCCATTTAACCGAGCAGTGCTATACAGTTAAAGGGCTGCCTGCCGGTGTCAGCACTTTGTATTAGAAAAAAGAAAAGGCATTGTCAGGAACAAAAGGAGGGGCCAGGCAACCCAGACCACTTCCTGTTTCTGAGTTAAGAGCCAACATGCAGCTGGAAACCCTTTCACTCAAGGAGCCGCGTGGTCTGGTTAAAGGGTTGTCTGCGGAACCCCACTCCTGCATTTGAACCTTTAAACACAAGACTCCTTGAATGAAAGGGCTGCCTGGTTGGTGTTGGAGGCACAGAAGGAGAGCTGATGCGCACTGGTGTCACACCTTTGGTGCGCCCAGCCTCTCCTTTTGTTTCTTCACCACAGGCTCCCAGCCTTAAATTGGAACAAAAAGGAGGAACAGGGTACACTAAAGGTAATAATGCCAGTGTGCCTGGTCTCCTGCTCTTAAATGCCCCACCACCCCTTAGGTGAGGGTGGGGCTCTCGCTAGGTGCACACCTCCTAATGAGAGCCGCCTCAATTTAGCATCCCACTTAAATCACTGGTGATATGTAACTCTCACCCCTTATATCAATCAGGTGTCCCCATGCTGTTAGTTTCAGTTGAGCGTCCTTCAGCAGATCTTCTTTTTTCTTGGCACTGTCAGCTAAAATGTCTCTAGCTGTTGTCGTGATCCGCTGTAGACTCTGTACTGAGGAGACCCCCGGCCGGCCCATAGAGTCGGGGTTTGCTCCAAAAGTACTTTAAGACAAGATTGCTGCGCCATGAGATGGATGGGGGTGCAGATTTATTACTCCAACAGCAATCAATAAGGACAACTCAATGGTTAGGCAAAGAGAGTCCATTTAATGACAAGTACAAAAAACGGGGGGAGTCTTGGCAATCAGCAGTGATGTGATAGTCAGTCTCGCTTCAACTCCACTGATCTTCATACAAAACACATTGTTTATATGGAAAATTTGTCAAAAGTGACGTGTAACACTCAAAGGTTAATAAGCATTTCTATTGGTTAGGAAAAGGTAACTTTACTATAGGTGCTATATCTGTATATGTTAACGGAGTGAGGGATTGGGTAAAACACTGTCAGCTGGGTGTCTAAGCCCTTTCTTCAAAATGACTACGGTGGACATCACCAAATGTACGATGTCCCATTGGGTCTAATAACTATAGGACCCTAGAATATTTGGTCCATTGTGATTGGATTGGCACTAACCCCGTGCATACATTTCCACTTTGCTTAGCAGCACGCAGAATGGACAGCCAGGTGCAGGGTGCCCCCTCAGCTACCCGACCATCCTCCAATTAAGGTAACAATCAATCACTTCAGCAACAATGTGTCAATTATGTTACTGTTGTTGGCCTCGAAACTTCATCTTTTGCCTGAGAAAGTTCTGCTATCTTCTCCTGAGCGGATTCCATGCATAGGTGTGAACTCGTGTTTCTCCTCGCTCGGATGGTCACGTGATCAGACACCGTGAATTTTCCTAGTTTCTCTCGATGTGTACATTTAATTCTTATTCAGCTTGCCACCTGCCTACGCTTCCTTATCTTGACCTTTCAGAGGCAGGATATTCTGTTCTTAAGTTTCATTTAGATGTAGCTACTGTTTGTTTCTTCTATTGGTATGACCTTGGCTACTTTGGCATGAGTTGCATCTGCTGAGTTTCGATTCAGCCGTTTATCTTTGTTTTGCTAGAATATGAAGCTTGTCGTGCTTGGCCTCTAGTAACCTAAGTTGATTCTGCTTTTCGTGCAAAGTGGACTCACACTTACAATACTGTGCTTCGTTTTGAGGTAGATTATGTACAATGGTGCTTGCCGCGCTATTCTTCTACTTCGCATAGCAAGCCGTACTGTTTTCTTAGCTTTCTTGCAGTTTCAAGCATATGTACAGGCGTTAGCTGGTTGGATATCTTCATTTTGCTTACAACTTAACTCTCTTACATTTTGATAGCTCCCTATCACTATAAGCTCACAATCTCTTTTCTCATGGCGTTTTGTCTCCTTGTGTCATTATTTGTTCGTCATTTGTTCTATCTCTGAGTTCGTCCAGGCTCTTGTGACATCACCATTCGTATTCCATTCGTACTACATTGTTGCGAACACTGATGAGGTGAGGCTGAACAGCCCATGTTCATATGGGATTGCATGAAAAGCTTCTTCTGATTTGGCAGAGAAGTAATTCCCTCTTTTCAGCTGAGCTATCAGTTCCACAGATCTCTTCTTTCTCAGGTGAGCATCTGCTTTTGTCAAAATTCAGGTCACTATTCGGGATTACCAATGCTGGAACGTGGACGTTCACTATCGTGCATATGCCTCCCCAGTCTCTTGGCAGTCTGATGTATGCTTTGGATCCACACGCCCAATAATGGTCCATAATCACTATGGTTCTATGTACCATTCCTGGAGTGTCGAAAACTCGTCCACAGTTCTGATTCTCCCATCTTCCTTGTGCTGTTATTTCTGAAACAGATCTTTTGGCTTTCTAGTGGCACTATCTGCAGGGGTCCTCCTCTGTCTTCGACCCATGTGAGTAGTTTTGCAAGTTTTGGCCATAATGGCTTGCATCTGTTTCATACTATGTTGATGGTTGGCTCGTAGTGACCGAAGACCATCTATGCTCAGCATATCACTACTCCTTTCTCTCATCCGTCTGGTGAAAGCACTGTTCCCCAAATTTGCATTTGGCCTCTATTCTTCCATTTCCGAGCTGCTTCTGGTGTTTTTCCTTGGACATTTAGCTTCTGATTTGCTTCTCTTCTAATCTCTGCTCCTTTAACTCCAGGCGTCTCATATCTGATCACAATGTGTTTCGTCTTTCCATTGTTTCTTGTCTTTATGTCCTGGAAATAATCATCTTCATTTGGATCAGTTGCTTCTGTTGCCCATTTCAAAGAAGCATCACTACCCATGAACTGGCCTCTGGTCTTGCACATTGCTACGTGTGACATGCAGTGGGCTGTCTGGACATCAATTTCTACAGCTACAAAAACCTTGGACTTCCCCATGCTGTATGGTAGGAGTGCACAAACAAAGCATTCCCCTTCTGAACTTTGTCTTCCAACTTATTTCATGTGCTGGTAGCAAATGTTGTTTCCCAGATGTGCTGTGCTGTCCAGGTAATCGTTTAGTTCATTATCATCTCCATGCATGCTTCTCTTGATTCTTAGTGTTTTCCTGTAGTTGGCTATGACTACATTCCTGAATGCATCTGTATGGCTTTTTCTAGCTGGAGGATTCTCAGGTGTCCTGGTCCATGGTACAGGCCTTCTCATCTGCGCCATTTGGGTAGATCGAATTCTGGCAGCTCTTTCTCTCTCTTGATACATCTTTCTCTGTCGGGTTATAAATGTTTGTATCGATTCCGGCATTGGTCTAGTATACGGTTGTACTGTCAAACTAGTGCTTGTTCCTTGCATTGGAATATATATGCTTGGTAATACAGTCTCTGTAATTTTATTCTTCAGTTCCTCTTGTAGTTCCCTTGTTCGGGCTATGTGCGGAACTAATGAGCCTTGTGGGATGTTTTTACCCATGCATCCACGCCCTACAATAAAACTGGGCAGTAGTGGCATGGAGAACATCATGATGGCCAGAACTCCCCAGAGAGTGCACAGGGAAAACATGAAGAATAGGCTGCCACCCATTTTTGCCTATGTTGTGAGCACAGGAGGGCACTGCCTAAAACCACCAGTGGGCTACACACACAGTAGCCTGAAACCATTGGGAATGGCAATGCTGATTGCCAAAAAAGCAACTCAGAACTGTGGGAAATTCATTTTCTTAATCCTAAAAATGGTTGCATTATCAGTACTCACCACTATCAGAAAGCCGGTGTTTTAAAACCACCAGACTTTTGTGTAAAACTGAACAAATGAAACAAAACCAGACCAAGGAAAGACTTGCTAAGAGGTGGATACAATGTAAAACTATATTCTGAAATGACTTGAAGGAAGTAATTATTTAATGTATATGTAAAAATTGTCAGTTTGATTTAAATGTAGAAAACTGGGAACAAAAAGTGACATTTAGCTGAAACCTGGCTTAATGAAACTGGATTCTGCCTCACAAATACCCCCGACATGAGTCGAAACCTGCTCAGCCACTCCCCTTGCCAAAAGGAGTTGTCACCTCTCTGATTAGATTAGGGGTGGAGCAGCTGGGGACTACAGGGAGTTGAACAAAGGCCTGTCCTGGACTCAGGCAAATGTTATATTGGGGGGCCGTAAAGTGGCTTCCTCTTAGGGGAAACTGGGAGGGGCAGTGCCTCTGCTAGCAGCTGAGCTTGGGGGAAGTGGATAAACCAGTTATTCCACCCTGTGATGTGGGAAGCCACACCCCTTTTTGACCAGAGCATAATTTTAAAAAGATAGATAACTCATAGTGCGGACTTGTCAGAATTATATAAGTAATATCATTATTTTTGTGATTTTTCGGTGCACATTTTAAGAGGCGTTAGGACCCTGTGGTGCATTCTGGGGGGTTGCTAGCGGAAAATAGGGTCTCACTCCAAATGTATGCATGTTAAAAATCTGACACTTTATCATCTGTAACCCATACCCCTGGTGCACATTTGTGTAAAATCTGGAAAGGTTTAGAGGTCGTTATCTGGATGAAAAGGGGAGAATTCTGTCATCAGTGGACACGACATCGTACAAAGACAGGGATTGGATGGTTTGGTGCTACAGAAAATATGTTAACTGGACCTACAATATTAGAAAAATGGTACATAGATAAATATGTATTTGGGTCAGAAATAGATTTGTGTGCAATCTGACAAGGGGAGGTTCCTCTGACCATAAAACCTACAGCATCACTCTGACTCACATTTCCTTCCCCCAATCAAGGGAGAGAGGAGGAATTGGCCAATGATAAGTGAGAGGGGCAGGTTTAGTTATGACCAGGCACACACCCATTTTCAAAACACATAAAAAGAGACTGCTGGGACAGGTAGAGAGATTCAATTCCATTTGCTGCGGAGCATGCTGACCGATGACTTCACATCCAGAGATCCAGACTTCAAATCCATCAATCTCCAAAGACCAGAACTTTACTTCAGAACTTAAAGCAAGGGCCTAAACCCACAAACTGAGAACTCTTCTCAGCAGGCCTCAGCATCCTTAAAATCATTTGCAACTATTCCACAGCCGGGCGAGCTGTTTGAATTCTTTTGCCAAGAACAATTGCCAGAGACCAGACCAGAGATCCAGAGTGACCCAGACCGCTGTGAGCAGAACCAGAGAGCTGACCCAGATCACTGTGAAGTGCCGAGACCAGAACCGGGGTCCAGTCCAAAACCTGACCAGATCCGTGGCGAGGCCTATTTCAAATTTATATTGTGAGTACCTAGCAGAACTGTGCAGAACCAATCTCTTAGTTAAAATAATCTAATCCAAACTATTTTAACCTAAGTAGAAAAGCCTCCTAGAAATCGTGTCATCTGTCATTTGTAAAGCTGCACAACTGTCACCTGTCAATTCTGCAGCTGCAAGCTGTCACCTGTCATTTTGAGTTTACTTTAAATCCAAAAAACTACCTTTATTTAATCGTCCGTATCTCTGGAACCGTGTGGGCTAGGAACGAAATTTAATCTAAGCTTTCCAACAAGCCTAGAACCGACTTCCTACTCCTTATACTTTTGCAGCAATTATGATTCACGCACTCGCGAATTTACAGCGATTTGCGATTTTGGCTCAATTTCTCCACTTGTCAAAATAGCAGCTCCATTCTTTCTTTTGTTAAAATCCGTTTGCAACTTGGTAATAACTCATAAAGCATTGCTAAAGTGAGCCTGAACTAATACCAACACGCATCTCCCACTCACCCTGAATCTCTAGAGGGAATTAAAATCAGTTGGCACATTTTCCCATCCATTGCCATCACATCTAAAAAGCATTTTTTCGCCTGTGTTTCAAACTCCTACCTGTTTCCTCTAAGCTTGCTGGGGGGGAACCAAATTTCGTATTGTCTTTGATTGCATTCCTGAGAACTGTGTGCTCCTCTTTCCATCTCCTTCCATTTCTTACATTGCATAGGGGAGGGGGGTGAATTGCCAGAGAAAAAGTGATTATCTTATCTTTTGATAAAATCATATCAAGTATTTCTGTACTGCATTTTGTTCCTCATTGCTTTTCCCTTGAAACCATAAAAGTATGTTTGCTACTTTATCCATCCTATACTAACTCCTCATTGATTGTAAAGAAGTGTGCTACTGCCAGATTACCCATTGTTGATCAACATCATATGTCTAAGTGTACTATCAGATATTAATTTATTATAAAGTGTGATATATATATATATATATATTGTTTAAATTCTCAAATAAACCTTTTAATTTGCAAAACAAACCTACTTCTTGGCTCAGTGGGGTCAGGGGGATTCTAAGAGGGGGTGTTATACAAGGGTGGTCATCCAGAGTACTGAACTGGACATAAAGATATATCAATAAGGGTTTCCATTCAGTATCCCAGACTAGGCATTGACTTAGCTGTAGTGTTGAATTGAATCCTCTTACAAAGTGGGGGCTCGTCCGGGATTCCGGATTAGATCTATCACTTGTGCAGATTAATACAGTGTGCTAACTGACAAGATACATACATCCGGTCGGATCACCACGCTGTGTTACGCTGTAAAGCACTCCTCAAAGGAACGCTCTAAGGAAACGGTCTGTTTTGCAAAAATAAAATACAAACTTCTGTAAGTCAGGAAGGAACTCAAATTCCAGAATGACGACACTGGTAGACATCAAAATAGCCAGAGAGCACTTCTTACGTAAGCTATTTGTGAGAGGTGAGTGGACTCATCAGGACCAAACGGTCTGGTTGCAGGCAATCGCGCAACAGGTCACTGAAACAGGGTCAGATAAATGGGGAGATCAGGGTCCCCTACATGTGGCCCTGAGTGAATTATATATGGCTCCTAAAGCCAAAGATGAACATAATAAGATTGCCAGGATAGCGGCATATTTGTATCTATATATGGGAGCCATGCAGGACAAATGTGCTGAAGGCCAAGATCTGGCAAATAGGCAACAGGTGGCGTTAGAGAAGGCCCAATCTGATCTGGACTCTTCTGAGCAGAGGCTGCTCAGGAGCCAGGAGTCAGAAAAGGACAGCAGACAGTACATCACTAAAATAAAGGAGGATATGGATGTGCTGCAACAGGAAAAGGCGGACCAGGATACCAGATTTCTGGCCTTGCAGAAGGAGTACCAAGAAGGTTTGGACTCCCTACTGCAGAGCCAGAAAAAGCTGGAGCAACAATTAGATTTCAATAGGGCATGTGCCGAGCAGGTAGTCACCCTGCAAAGCCACCTAGATAGTGAGAAGGCAGAGAGCAATAAACTGATTTTGAAAGACCTGGATACCCAGGCAGAGTTTGACCAGGAGCACCAGAAAGCTGGTGCCTTCCAAAGGCAAAGGGACGACCTGGCGGCACAGATGCAGGCTCTTAGTCAGGAAAGGGATACCTTAGGCCAGGAAGTCTGCCACTTAAAAAGGAAAATGGAAGAAAATCAGCTGGCCCTCCAGGGACTGGGTGACCTCCAAAAAGAACACCAGAACTTGTTAGAGCACACCAGGAGGGTGGAGGATGCTCTGGCAAGAAAGGAGCAGGCCAGTAGGGATGGGACTGAGGAGGTAACCCTCCTGCAGCAGAGACTGGCCCAGTACTCCAGGACCAATCAGGAGGCACAGAGAGAAAATGAGGCTCTCTGTCAGCACAATGATAGGCTCCAGCAACAGGTAGCGATGCAAGAGAGACTGATAGAGTCTAGTAAGGCCTTAACTGAGGAACTGAAAGCGCAGGCTCTTGCATTGCAACAGGAAGCAGGGGCGGATAGAGATGAGGTTCGCTGGGAAAGAGAAACTCCTGAGCATAACCTCAGGAGCCCTAGTACCAGAGGCCTTCATCTCTCCCAGTCCATGGACTCTGCCACCCCCATGTCCCCTCACGCACATGAGCCCAGGGCCACGGGGATGGCAGATTACTATCCAGCTAGAAGTATTGGGCTCATAGGCCAGTACCTCCCAGGAATGGATGGGCGGGTATCCGGGTATGGGCACCCAAACACAGTGCAATTTAGTGGGGAACCCCAGGAGAGTAGGCCCAGTAAGGGCATCCTGAAAACCTCTGCCCAGTTAGGTCAGTGGGGGGTACCCATCAAATCCTGGCAGCAAGGAGGGGTCTGAAGACTCCTCTGAGCATTACAGCACACAGAAGACCAGGTCCCCACATTCTGCCAGCCAGTCCCAGGCTCGCAGAATCCGGGAAAACCTGGAAGATCAGACGGGCACCTCTGGGAGCAGCGCTTCTGAGTCGGAGGATGAATGGACCAGGGTTACCTGAACCAAAAAGGCCAATAAGGCAGAAAAGGGCCTTGCTTAAGGACCCCTTAAAGCAGATCAAGGCAATCAGGAGTGTCATCACTCCTTGTCATAAGAACGCCAAGTATTCCGTTTGGGAACACTTGGAGCTCTATGAGCAAATGATGGAGACTTTCCATTTGAAGGACAGCAGTAGCTGCATCCAGTACGTCAAATGGACATTCTCCCCAGAATACTCCAGTTTCTTTGTGGGGCTGGAGGACCAAAATCATTTAAGATGGTCCACCTATAAGGCGGCCATCTTGAAACATTTTTCTGTTCACAGAAATCCTCAAGAGGCTCGCAAGGCAGCCTACAATTTGCAATGTGGGGAGGATCAGGCCCCACAAGAGTTTGTGCAAGAATTAAAGCGTGCTTTTGCGCAGACCACCAGAAGGGTGCGCACGGATAGCAGAGAATTTATCAATACGTTTTTCCATGCCATACCCAAATACATAATGACCCAGCTCATGAGAGATTTTCATGAGAAAAGATCTTTAGACTGGGTCATTGAACAGGCTACCCGGATCTATGAGGTGCAGAAGCCCATCGTAAATAAAAATAATGCGCTGAAAAACCCCAAAACCAACAGCACCCCTGCTGCTGCTAAGGTGGCAGAGGTAAAGGTGGCCCCCGTTTTAGATTTGGAGATGGGGGGGCCTAAAAACTGCCCACACCAAATAATTCACAGCCCAGAAGGCCCTCGGGCCAGTCACAGACAGGGAGTCGAGGAGGTAGTCCCACAAATGGGGTCCCCCGCCCCCGTGACTATGTAAGTCCCCGCTACAAGGGAAACCAACCAATCCTGGGTTATGTGTGGACTCCTCCAGCCCAAGGGGGGGATCCAGCCAAGCACCTGACCCGGGGAACTTCCCTCCTAACTTCCCCCAGGAGGGCAGAAATTCACCAAATCCTGGGCAGAACTCTTTACCCAGGTATCCACCCAATTTCCAGCCCCAAAATCATCCATCCTTCTTTCCCCAATTCCCTGAGCCCAGACAACCTAATCCGGGAGAGGGGAGGCCAAGGGTGGAGGGGTACCAAAATCTTCCCAACCAGGGGTACTACCAGAGAAGGGATAGCTACCCTTCCCGGGATCAGCCCAGGGGAGAAAATAGAGCCCCGTATCAGCCTGAGCGGGTTTCACAACTTGAGCGCCAGGTCCAAAATATGGCACGGGATCTGGGTCACATACTGAGGGCTCAACAGAACCCTCAGATGAGCATGCCACCGCAGAATGCCCCAAACTCTGGACCTGGTGCTCCAGAACAATGACGGGGGCAGCACCTAGATAACCCACCGGTTCCCAGGGAGGAGGCACAAGGGGAAGGGGGGTGTAAAGCCTTGGAGGAAGCTTCCTTCCCAACTTGTAAACAGCCCCTGGAAAACCAGGAACCAGAAACAAAATCTCCTACCCCTGAAAGTCTGCCACCCAAGGAGCAGAGAGGAGGTAGGAGAAACAAAGGACCCAAACAGACCCACTTTGTGGAGGAGGTACAGGTCTTCCAATTTGAGGGAGGGGGATCCTCAGAAGATCCTGGGAAAAGGATCTTCTCCTTCAGAGATGGGGGAACTCCTCCCAAGGAAAAATGGGTCCCAAGGGATTCCAATCCAGACTGGGGAGATGTGGAGACTGAGCTACCGCCGCCCATCATCTCATCCCAGAACCGACAATACCAAAATCCTGTGGTTCAAACCCATCCTGGTGACTGCCTCCAAAAAGGGGATGGGGGCGGCCCAGAACCGGAACCAGGGGAACCCACAATGGCTCTGATCTCCAGTTGGCAACTTTTTCTTTCAGATTCCCAAGGCTCTCCACAGAATTCTGCCCAAATCTCTTCGCTAGCAATGTCCAAAACCAGAAAGTTAGCCCACCAGTTGTCCAAAAATGTGCATTATCTGTGCCCCCTTGAGGAGAAGGAGGGAAGATACTATGCCCCCGTACAAGTACAGGGGCAGGGTACGATTTTGGCACTGGTGGACACTGGATCCCAAGCTACCCTTCTGTCCAAAAGGGCCTTTGAGGAACTAAATGCAGGAAGGGGGGAGAATTACCGAATTCCTCTCACCTCTCTTCCTGGACAACTGCAGAACTTTGACGGGAAGGAAATTCCCGTTGAGGGGACTGCAGACTTGGACATTAAAATTGGGCGACACAAGGTGAAACACCCGGTCATAGTAGTGACTCCAGAGGGCACCCCTTGCTTACTAGGGAATGACCTCCTGAGAAGGTTGTCACCCCTAATAGATTGTGTAAACAAGGTCCTCTGGACCCAGACTAGCCGACCCATAAAATTAAAACAGAGTGTCAACCATGTTAGTTTAAATGGCACCTGCCACATGGTTGAACAAAAATCTGACCAAGTAGAATTTCACTTCCAGAACAACCAAACTCCAGACGTGACAGTAATAGCAGTAGGACAACAGACTGGTGATGGGGGGGTCCTCTCTATTTCTGAAAATCAACCTTCCTTCCAGTTTAAGGTGGTATTCCACACTGGAAGGAAACACTCTGAAATGCTTCACCAATCCACAATCAGAAACTCCCACTCCTATAGTCCAGAAAGTTATGAAGTCAGCTCAGAGCCTGGCTGATATTCAGCAAATTGGAGAGCAGTTGATCATCCCTGTTCAGTTAAATGATGGGAAGGACTCTGTTCTCGCTCGAGTATGTGTGAACAACGGTAAGAGCTTCATCAGCGAAGCCATGTTCCGCCAACTCCCAAAAGATCCAGCCATTCCCACATTCAAACTGATAGACAAATGGGAAATGGACCTGGAAGCACCTAATTCCAAACATCTCCTGCCAAGCAGGTGTATGCTCAAAATCTCTATTGGCAACAAGAGCATAGTCCATAATTGTTGGGTCGTGCGAGACGTCACTGCCGCCTTTTACTTAGGCAGTGACATTCTCAATCGCTTTGCCATTAGTTTGGACCTAATAAACTTCAAAGCTTGGTCCC
This sequence comes from Ambystoma mexicanum, assembly GCF_040938575.1. Classification (NCBI taxonomy): domain Eukaryota; kingdom Metazoa; phylum Chordata; class Amphibia; order Caudata; family Ambystomatidae; genus Ambystoma; species Ambystoma mexicanum. Next base: position 517,600,890 of record NC_090939.1, read on the forward strand.
GATTAGCGGATAATCCCATGGGCTTTGATGATCCAGAAAAAGCATTTAGGTCAGCTCAATTGCTACCTTATGCAGTTGAAATTCAGATCAAAGAGGAAGTCACCATCCCAGAAAGGACCCGAGAATTCTCCCTGGAAGTGAAAGTTAAAAGAGGACAAAAATTGAAAAACCCTGATGCTTATATTCATCTAAATGCTTCTCTCCAACAGCAAGGGTTAGGGGTAAACCCAACACCATTAGTCAACATAGAACATGACACCATTCCAATAGAGGTGGATAACAGCGACTTAAAGAGTATTACTCTAGCCGCAGGCACCATTATTGGAATGGTGATTGATGACCGACATTTCTCCATTGATTTAGGAAATGAACTGTTAGGACCAATCCCCAAGGACTGTTTTGACAGTGACAGTGAGGACAATACAACACCAGACAGGATTTTCACCCGGCATGGGGGGAACTTCCTGGTGTACACTTCTTGCCCTTATGGTAAGGAAGATGTGACTTGTGACTTCAGGAGGGATGAGGTGATTTTCCAGGTCCATGAGGGCTGCCTTTCCCACCTGAAGCCTCCAGTCCAAATCAGCACTCTGACCAGGGACTTCTCCACCCAGCTGGAGGAGGCCGCTGAGATAGCCAAACCAGAAGTCTTTCCAGGCTTCAGGCAGATGGTGGAAGAGAGAGTCAACCTAGCTGATGCCTGTGTGACTCTGGAACAGAAGCAAAAGTTGAAACAAGTTTTCTTGGATTTCCAAGATCTCTTTGCGGTAGACTCATATGACTGTGGTCGCACCGACATCCACACCACAACAATTACCACGGACTCTGGAATGACTCCAGTGTTTGTGAAGCAATATCGCTTGCCTCTCGCATCCATGGAGTCCCTTACTGAAATAATTAAGAACCTTGAGTCCCGGGGAATAATACGTCCAGTACACAGCACCTTCAATAATCCGGTGCTGGGAATATTGAAGCCAAACGGCCAGTGGAGACTCTGCGCCGACCTTAGGGAGCTCAACAAACAGGTCCATACTTCCCGATGGCCTCTGCCCTACATTGACCAAGGGCTGGCCCAGATTCAAGGGTCACAAGTATTCACTGCAATAGACCTGACCAATGGATACTGGACCGTGCCTGTCAGTAGGGAGGACCAATACAAACTGGCTTTTACCTTTGGGGGCCAGCAGTACACCTGGACCCGGACTCCCTTCGGATACCTCAACTCCGGCAATGAATTCAACATTTTCCTACATAAGGCCATGCCCGACCTGGGTGCGAGGGGTAACCTGGCTTATGTAGATGATGTCCTCATCAAAAGTTCATCTGTGGAGGAACACATAGCAGAGATCCGTTATGTTCTGACACAGTTGAGGGCCGCCGGAGCAAAAGTTTCCTTTCAGAAAGCACAGTGGTGTAGAACCCGTGTTAATTTCCTGGGGCATGAGATTACTCCTCAGGGTCTCTGTCCCCAAGAAAAGAAAGTGGAAGCACTCCAGAAACTGAAAGACCCCACAACTCTGCGGGAACTAAGGAGCCTCCTTGGACTGACTAATTACAGCAGAAAGTTCATTAAAGGCTACGCAGAGATCACTAGACCCCTGATTCATCTCTTGAAGGGGGGTGGTCAAGTGGGAATGGGGTCCAGAACAATCTGAGGTGGTAAGACAACTCAAAAGAAGCCTCTCACAAGCGCCTTGCCTAGCTTACCCTGTCAGAAACAAGGAGTTCTTCCTGGAGACAGCGTTCTCTAATACGTGCTTGACGGCAGTATTATACCAAAAGCATGACAAGGTCAATAAAGTAATCTCCTATGCGAGCAAAACTTTATCCTCTGTGGAGGAAAAATTCAACGATTGTGAGAAGGCACTCCTGGCAACGGTGTGGGCATTGAAGAATTACCGCCCGTTTATCCATGGGGAACACATCATAGTGGAGACTCCACACCAGCCTCTGCAATATCTCCAAAGTGACAGAATCCGGGCCGGAAATGTGAGTAATTCCCGAATTACTTCCTGGATTCTGTCAATGCAAGGCTTTCCTGTAGAGGTCAGATATGGCCAAAACAAGAAGAGTCCCCTCGCGCACGGTCTGGCTGACTTGCATGATTGTGCTAGAGAAAACTGTCTCGAGGACGAAAGTCTAAAAATCAAGGACAACATGGAGGCATACCTTAATTCCCCACACAAAGTCTTTGAAAAAGACAAGTGTGAGGGAATGCCCACTGTCTATGTGGATGGATGCTCTTACCATGTTGACAACGACGGGGATAAAGAACTGGTGGCTGGCATAGGGAATGCATGGGTGAAGTAGTTCCCAGAACCCTCCGCTGGGTACAAAATTGGTCCCCGAAGTAGTCAGGTGGCAGAATTGATGGCTGTGCATCAGGCCATCCTCACTGCTGTCCAGCATCAACTCCACGAACTGGTCATAATCACAGATTCGGATTATGTACGGAACGGGTTCGTCGAGCACCTGGTCAACTGGAAAACCAGAGGCATGTTATGCGCTAATAGCAAACCCCTGAAACATGGGAAGTTAATCCAAAACATTGATGATCTGGTCACCTCGAATGGGATGACCATCTACTGGAAGAAGATCAAGGGTCATTCCAAAGTAGAGGGACCAGACAAAACTGGAAATGACTTAGCTGATCAGCTGGCCAAAACCGGGGCCATCCAAGGGGATCTAATCGAAATAGAGTCCCTGTTGGGGGAAATCCAGGTCACTGCTATCACTAGGTCCCAGACAAATGCTCACAATGATCTTTCAAATGCCCAATGGAGCAAGGAGACCCCTGATGCTGATTTGATTACAGCTCAGAAGGAGGATCCAATCATTGGTAAGTTTTACCAACACCTTGAGGACCCTGAGAACTTTCCCCTGACGGACACAGATTACATTGGGAAAGAGGACCTAAGAGTGTTGATGAAATGTCCAAAAATGTTCCGAATCCAAGACGGTTTGCTGGTAAGGAAATCCAAAGCTGGCCATGATCAGTGGGTGGTTCCTACCTCATTCCAAAGCCTGATGTTAAGTCACGCCCATGATGCGGCCACCGCCGGTCATAGGGGGTTTCACATAACACTGGAAATCTTAAGAGAGGTTGCATACTGGCCACACATGGGGCAGGACCTCGACCAATACTTGAAGGGGTGTCTTGTGTGTGCACAATTTCAGCCATCATGCCTCACACACCGTGCGCCTCTCCAAAAGAGAGGGGTGACACTGCCATGGTCAGATTTGCAAATCGACTTTGTAGGCCCTGTGATTCGCTCGTCTAGAGGAAACAAGTACATGTTGACCGTTACATGCTTGTTTACCAAGTGGGTGGAATGTCTCCCAGCCCCAAACTGCAAGGCAGAAACAGCAGCTGCCCTGATGATTAACCACATCTTTTCCCGTTTTGGTCTACCTCAAAGGATTGACTCAGACAGAGGTAGCCACTTCACCAGTGAAGTAATGACAAAGATGTGGGAGATACTGGGGGTCAAAAGAAAGCTACATATTGCTTACCGGCCAGCTTCTTCTGGAGCAGTGGAGAGATATAACCGAACCATTGTGAGCATCTTAAAAAGGTTTGTGGCAGATTCTGGGCCAAGTTGGGATATCCGACTACCTCTGGTCCTAATGGCCATCAGATCTACCCCTTCATCTGCAACTAAAATGTCACCATTTGAGTTGATGACGGGACGCAAGATGGTGCTTCCCCAGCATTTGCTCTACAGGACCCAAGAGCAGACACTGATAAATGCCTCCACAACTCATGAGTATGTGGAGAATTTAAGGAAACACCTTCAGCATGCTTTTGCCTATGCTCAGCGGAATCTAGAAAGATCAGCCGAGAGCATGAAGACCCACTATGATTTTAAAACTACCTGAAAGGAATATAAGGTGGGTAATCGGGTCTATCTATACAATTTCCAAAGGAACCAGGCCAAACAGCGAAAATTCTTGCCTACATGGAAGGGACCGTTTGAAATTATAGACAAAATCTCCCCTGTGGCCTACAAGATCTGCATCCCCAAAGGCAGTCTGGCGGAAGGGGAAGACAAGTGGGTCCATATTAACCAGCTAAAGTGTTGCCATCCCAGGCACACTTTGCAGCAACTGGAGGAGTCCTCTGCAATACCAGAGGGGACCGCTCCAGATTAATTCAGTTCCAACCCTAAAATATCCCACATATAGTCTCTAAAATATTATACTCTTGTAAGCCACTGTCTTTGAATGATAACTTGTATCTCAAAAGTAAAATGTTAGGTATGTTAAAGTATAAAATGTATATGTCTGCCACACCATTAGTAGTGATGGAAAAATGTCTACGAATAGGTATTGCCGCTTTTCCTTTGTCGTCCTAGGAGAAAGAAAACCTGGAGACTGGCCAAGGAGGACGATCCAGAGACCGGGAGCAGAGACCCAAGGGGCCCGGGGTACCGCCCAATCCTCCCATCAGGACCAGCAAGGAGAGCTGATTGATCGACTGGAGGGAGGAAAAGATGCTGAACTGTGCCACCTATGGAATTGGAAGAAGATGAGGCGAACATCCCAGATCTTGCGAGTTCTATCAGTGAAAGGACAGAATGGCCATCGCAAGAGGGGGGGCTTGTGGGATGTTTTTACCCATGCATCCAAGCCCTACAATAAAACTGGGCAGTACTGGCATGGAAAACATCATGATGGCCAGAACGAAATTTAACTTTCCTCTGAAAGCTTAGAATCTAAGCTTTCCAACAAGCCTAGAACCGCCTTCCTACTCCTTATACTTTTGCCGCAATTACGATTCACGCACTCGCGAATTTACAGCGATTTGCGATTTTGGCTCAATTTCTCCACTTGTCAAAATAGCAGCTCCATTCTTTCTTTTGTTAAAATCCGTTTGCAACTTGGTAATAACTCATAGAGCATTGCTAAAGTGAGCCTGAACTAATACCAACACGCATCTCCCACTCACCCTGAATCTCTAGAGGGAATTAAAATCAGTTGGCACATTTTCCCATCCATTGCCATCACATTTAAAAAGCATTTTGGGCCTGTGTTTCAAACTCCTACCTGTTTCCTCTAAGCTTGCTCGGGGGGAACCAAATTTCGTATTGTCTTTGATTGCATTCCTGAGAACTGTGTGCTCCTCTTTCCATCTCCTTCCATTTCTTACATTGCATAGGGGGGTGGGTGAATTTCCAGAGAAAAAGTGTTTATCTTATCTTTTGCTAAAATCATATCAAGTATTTCTGTACTGCATTTTGTTCCTCATTGCTTTTCCCTTGAAACCATAAAAGTATTTGTGCTACTTTATCCATCCTATACTAACTCCTCATTGATTGTAAAGAAGTGTGCTAGTGCCAGATTACCCATTGTTGATCAACATCATATGTCTAAGTGTACTATCAGATATTAATTTATTATAAAGTGTGATATATATATATATTGTTTAAATTCTCAAATAAACCTTTTAATCTGCAAAACAAACCTACTTCTTGGCTCAGTGGGGTCAGGGGGATTCTTAGAGGGGGGTGTTATACAAGGGTGGTCATCCAGAGTACTGAACTGGACATAAAGATATATCAATAAGGGTTTCCATTCAGTATCCCAGAATAGGCATTGACATAGCTGTAGTGTTGAATTGAATCCTCTTACAGCCTACTATCAGTTGTGTCTGTATAGCGAGTTTCTCAGTGTTGGCTCTTGTTTTCTTAAGAGTTTCTGATATAACTGCTCCTGTTGGTTTTTGTCTTAATTCTTGTTTTCTCACAACATCTGCTGTGGGGTTTCTTGTGTCAGGCAGTCTCTTCTCCCTGCTGCTTTGGTGTGTGGTTCTTAAGTCATTAACAGTAGGCCTGTTTCGTGTACATTCAGTGTTTGCATGCGTGTAGTTGTCAGTAATGTTACTTCATATCCCTTGCCGACCCTGTCTCCGGCTTTTTCTTTCGTTCGTTACCACAAGTGTGTGTTTTGTATCGTTGCTAATCACATCCATTTCATGTTCATTCACTCCCCCGTCAGATCTTCTAGGGACTGGAATTACTATATAAGGTCTGGGTGCCTTTGTAGGTTTTATGCGTGGATCATAAGGTGGGTGTACTGAAATTGGGACGCTTTGTGCACCAATAAAGAATGCAGTTCTGATTGTTAATGACAGTAAAACAATAATGAATATGATGCATAGGTACATTATGCCCCTGTAGGTCAGGCAACAGCATTTTCTTCCAGAGTAGCAGGGTTGCCTCTCTTCTTGTGGGAGGACCAGATTGGTGTTCTGGACCCCCATGTCGATCATTCAACAAATGTCAGTGTTTATTGTTTCTGTGTTTTAAGAGTGTCCAGTACTTCACAAGTGTCCCCCCTCTCATGAGTTTCAAATTGTCTCTTTTTTTATCAGGATACAGTTCCTTTGCTAGACTATGGGAAAAATCAGACGTAAAATAACATTTTAGTGAGTCCTGTTACTGTGCATGTTCAAAATAGGTAAGCTCCCAATACACTCCCCTTATTTGCTTCAATACTGAGGACATGGTGTATGCCGGTTAATACGAAGGATTAGGGACAAAAATAGCAACAAATATGACACGTGGAGTTCTTGGCACCACTTTCTTGATCTGTCCCTCGGCAGAAGGTTCTTAGAATCTCCTCAGATAGCTCCTCTGATGGTTAGAAAGTTCCAATTGGAGTATGATTCCGTGTAAGAGCATTTCCATATGTGCAATATTAGCTGGGTCTCTGATGAAAGTGAGGACGTCAACATCGATTGGTCTCCCCACTAGTTCTGGAAAATCAGTGACTAGGCGAAAGAGAACATTATGGGCCAACCTGGTGTCTTCTGGTGACAGGGACATCCGTCCTGCCCTGCTGAGGTTCAGGATTATGTGTTTTCTCCGAAATGTGGACAATGTCTGCACTGTCCGGTCGCATGGAGTGCAACCAGAATTACTATCTTATTTAAAAGATGGCTTAAATGTTCTGTATTTGCTGGATCTCGAAGAAAGGTGAGTGTGTCTGTTGTTCTTCCGATAAGAGTCAGACAGTCTTCGTTTATGGGAAAGAACAGTGTGTTGATGAGCTCATCTATTTCCGCCTGTGTTGGGATCATTTGATTCTTTCTCTTAGTACTCAGGGAGTAGGATACATTGTTCAGCAATGACAGTGAGGAGTTGCCTTATTGTCTTTTCATTTTCAGAATCTTGTAGGAAGTCAGTGACACTGGTGAGCCTCCCTACCAATGACGGGTATGATCTTAGCACTAGATCAAGGTAGATTATTATGTCCTTTGTGATGTGTCTACTGTGGGATAGCGTAAGTGATTCCGAAGAGTGTCTCAGTATTAAACAAATTGGGATACTGTATTTGCTTCCAATGTAAGTGTCCTCGGTCAAAATTTGGTATACTCTTTTCTCAAGGCTTAAGGGTGCCTCAGTCCAAAGTTCAAAGTCATCCGACTGTGTTGTGACTTGTCCGTGAAATTTTCTTCATCAACCTGCAATTAGGATGCACAGAGTGTCTGTTTTTTATGTCCTTATCCCCTTCTTTGCTTAGAGGAAGTGTTCAATTTAAGCCATAATTTGCAAAAAGTTCTTTGTCTGGTTGGTCATGCGTCCTTCTCCCGCGTCATGGATCTCGTCTGCACGTGCTGTGGTTCTTCCCCATCGCTCGTCGATTCCTCTCATTGGGGTGCAGGCAGGGGGCCTCCTCCGATGTAGGGTTTTATATCGCTGAGAAAAATCAAAGCTCTCCTGCCTTGTAGTTTCACTGCGGACGGAGTGCAGTCCTCATCTGTAAAAGGACCATTGAACCTTGGCTCGTCCCACTTTTTCCTTGTGTGATTCCTCACAAGGACGGCATCTCCAGGGAAGATGGGTGGAACATGTAGACCTTGAACTTGGTCTGTTGTAGTGTCTCCTTCTGTTTTCTGTGCTGCACTGCACCCTTTTCGTCGTCGCTGCAGCGGGTCTGAAATTACAGTAAGGCAAGATGTCATGCAGTTCAGATAGTTTTGCATTTCAGACCCTAAAACCTCTCCTGTTGACTGGGCATCACATCTAGTTATATCACAGGGTATCAGAGGAGTTCTCATTCTTCTTCCTGTGGCTATCTCGTGTGGCGTAAAATGATGTGTGCACCTGTGCTGATCTCAGTGGTCTAGATGCTGTATGTTGTGTAAAGCGCGAGGACAAGTAAGCGGGTGCAGCATTGTTTTGTGCCTTGTGTGTTAGAACAAGTGTTTTGAGTGAAATACGGCGTGTAATGGGTAGCCAGTGTAGGTTGCGCCTAGTGGAAGAAATGTATGAGTGCCTAGGGATATTGAGGGCAGCCCTAATGGCATTGTTTTGGGTGACCTGAAGTTTGCCAAGGTTTCTTTGACTAGTCCCTAAATAGAGGGCGTTACAATAGTCAATTTTAGACATGATGAGGGTTCTGGCTAGTATCAGGCAATTGTCAGTAGTGAGGAAGGGGCGACAAGCTGTGATGAGTTTACATATGTACGATGAGGCTGAGGCTACTGAATTGGTTTGTCTGTTGAGAGAGAGCATGGAGTCTAAGTGTTTTCGTGACGTTGGTGACTTTAATGAAATTTCCATCAATAATGAAGGCGTTATGTTTAGGGTCAAGTTTAGTGAGTTTTGGCTGAGAGCCTAGGATTAGTAACTCAGTTTTTTCATCGTTAAGGCAGAGCCCGTGGTGTGCCATCCAGGCCTGGATGACTGAATAGACTGAGTTGAGTGCGTAGTCACATAGTCACCAGTGATAGAGATGAGTATCTGGGTGTCGTCAGCATAATTGGTGTAAGAGACACCCAGATAGTCAAGAATATCAAAGAGCGGTTTAGTAAACACGTTGTACAACGTGGGCGATACGCAGGAGCCTTGCGGGACTCCGCAAGGGACATGTGCTGGATCGGCTGCGGCAGAGGCGGAAAAAACCCTCATAGATCTATTTGCCAGAAAGGGGCTGATCCAAGAAGTAGCTGCGTCGGAGAAGTGGGCGGCTATCTTGAGGTGATGGCAAAGGATTTGGTGATCGACCAAATCAAATGCGGCAGAGAGGTCAAGAAGGAGCAAGAGAGCTAGTTTGCCCTTGTCTTTCAAGTCCTCGATTTGGGTTTTTAAGTCGATCAGGGCTGTCTCTGTACCATGTCTTGGACGGAATCTGGATTGTCTAAGTCCTAATAAGTTGTTGGTCTCCAAGTAATCCTAGATTTGGAGATAGGCTGCAAGATACAGAATTTTAAGTAGGTAAGGCACTGTAGTGATCGGCCTATAGTTGGCAGGATTGCTGGGGTCAAGGTTGGGTTTTTTGATTAAGGGGATAACCCATGCATCCTTAAGGTTGTCGGGTACTGTGCCCGATTTGAATGAAGAATTGATAAAGGCGGTAATGAAAGGTGCGAGGTCATGAGCTGCTTCCTTTACGACCGGCGCGGGGATAGTTATCAGTGGGGGTTACGACAGTTGTTGGTGCCAGAGGAGAAGTGGTGTTTTTGTTTTTTTCCATATTGGGGACGCTCATATGATAGGACCAGTGATGGCATCTGGAAGCTAGCCTTTGGTTTCTAACAGAAGTGTCACATGGTTGCTTCGGGAGGTTAGGTAAGGTTAATGTACTCTGAAGAGATGGTATATGTTTATGCGTAGCACTTGATGCGTTGCTATTGTAGAGGCAAGAGCCAAGCCTGGCATTCCTGGTGCTAGTGGGGCATGGTTGGTTAGGGGTAGGTTTGGTGGTGAAGTGTTGTAGCCAAAGGGCAGGTGCATTTAGGTAAGGGTTAGCCATGACGGCGGTGCACCCGGTAGGTTAGCAACCAATGTGGGCTGCATGGTTTTGTGCATTGTGGTTGAAGATAGTGTGTGGTGTCGGGCAGTAGTGTGGTAAAGCTGTGGGCCAAATAGGGCAAGGATGGTGAGCAGTGCGTAGGAGGTGAGTTGAAGGTTAGGCCGAGGTGTAGACTTTAAGGCGCAGGTGTGTGAGGCTAGGAAATGCAGGTGAGGTCTAAGGGCACAATACATTGTAGTCTAGGGAGTCAACTAGTAGTTACTCTGGGCAAACCGGGAAATAGTACAGCAGATAATACCTAGCAACCTAATGCAGCAAGGTGAGTCTGTCAATGTCTAATATTGATTAGCTGTTACATTCGACATGTAATAGCCTAGGCCGGCACAGTGAGTACAGGTGTTTAGCAAAGACCGAATGTGGTCACACATAAAAAGACCTAAGCAGCATCCTAAGTGCAAATGCTAAGCAGAGACTCAACGTTGTTAGACATAGAATTACAGAGCAGGCACAATGGGTGCATATAGCTACCAATGACTGAGTGTAGTTAGACAGGTGAGCAGGGGACGCAATGAGTATATGTACGTTGTATAGGTACAGAGTAACAAGTGCGTAATGACTCGGGGTACAGTGATTAGCAGTACTAGGGGTTAGCACTCAAATGTGCACTGGAGGTGTACAGAGGATGGGCCCTAGTAAAAATTGCAATCCAGTGTACACGAGGCACGAATCAAAGTCATAGGCAATCAGTGAATTAGAGGTCCGTTTAGCCAGTAGTGCAAAGACATTTTTCTAGGACGTTATAACATGCAGAGCATACAGAGCTGAGAGGCTTTGCAATTGGTTTAAGGACGGTAGTTATTATGCATACAATTAGTGGACAGCCAACAGTAACAGTGAACATAGAAAATGTGAAGCAGCTACACTGGGCACGGAGAGCACAACGCTGCAAGTCAAGTGAAAGTCAAATGTTCAGGGCGGTCTGACGTAGGGGCGAACATGTAACAGGTAAGTGCAGTGCCTACAGGGCACTTAGCAAACACTCACCCAGATGCATACTGTGAGGGTATCTGGATCCTGGGGCAACGTCCATGGCCCCTGGCTCCGACAGCTCATGACAGGCTTAGGACATGCAGGATAGAAGTTCATATAAAGAATGCAACATGCTCGGTTAAATTCGGTATAAACCAGTCTTCTGTGAGTGTTGCTGCTAGGTTCTCTTTTGTCTTGTGTGCCGGGTAATGTAACTGCTCCAGCACTATTTTTAATAGGGCTACAGGCATTACTGGTTTACCAGTGCTGTCTTGTCGCCACAAGATGTCAGAGGGATTTAAAGAACACCCTCGACGTTTCCACATATTCTTCTCTTCCTGCGGTGCCTCCCCTTGGAGTTCCATTAGCTGTGTTTGCCCCAAATTACTGTAACTTTCAGGTGCAGTTCGTGTAACGATCATTCGTTCGTTGGTATGGATAACTTCCACTTCCATGATCGCCTCACTTTTGGATGCCATACGCTTGGCTTCCGTGTCTGCTGCTTGATTTCCATTTGAGATAAAAATCTGTCCCTTTCGTGGGGACGGCACATTTCATGACCGCTATGCCCACTGGCAGCTGTAGTGGCTTGATCAGCCTGTCCAATAAGGCTGCGTGCTGCACTGGCGTGCCATCCGCTCAGAGGTAGCCCCTCCTTTTCCAGCGCGCTAAGCCTGCGTGCACTGTTGACGTCACATAGGCGGGGTCACTGTACACCATTACTTCCTGGTCTGCGTGATTCTCAATGGCGAGTATCAACTGAAATAATTCTGCAGCCTGTGCTGAATAATGATATGTTATTCGTGCACTAAGAAGCACTCGAAACTCTCCATTTGTTATGTGTTTCATCACAGCAACGCATGTGTATCTTTGCCCATCATTTTGTTCGATCCTTGAGGACCCATCAATAAAGACAATCTCTCCTCCTGCCAAGGCATTTTCTTTCACCCTGGGGATTTCATCATAGAATTCTTCATAATTTGTACAGTCATGTATGGGCTCTCCTTCAGTGACTGGCTGTGCCACGAACATAGCTGGGCTCACTATTTTACACCAGACTATTTTAATCAATTGATTTGATATGATCACTTCATAAGCAGAAGCTCTCTGAGATGTCAATGTGCCCTTTGGTTTCTCTAGAGTGGCAAATAGCGAGTGCTCGACATACAACGTCATTGGGCATCCCACTACAATGGTTGTAGCCTTCTCTATGGTGAACGCTGTGGCAGCTAAACTTTGTTCGCACGGGAAGTGGCCTCTCATCACTGGGTCCAGATTCCTGCTGTAATATGCCAGGGGCTTGTACCCCAACAAGGTTCTTTGAGTGAGCACTGGCGTCATAACGCTGCCATTTGTGTGTGAAAACAGATAAAATTCCTCTGCATAATTGGGGATCCCTAGAACTGGTGCCGTGCAAATGGCTCTTTTGAGTTCAGCAAACCCTTTCTCCATGGTCTCAGACCATTCGATCTTTTCCTTCATCACTTGGGCCTTCTTTAGGGCCTGAAGTAAAGGCTTGGTGTAAGAGCTGTAGTCGAAGACCCATGCCCTGACATAGTTGCATAGGCCTAAAAAGCTCTGCATCTGCTTTATCGTGTGTGGCTTAGCCATGTTAAATATGGCTTCAGCTCTTTCTGGGGTCACTTTCTTTCCTTCATGTGAGATCATCTGGCCTATGTACAGCACTTCTTGTTGACAATATTGTAACTTTTCTTTGTCAATTTTATATCCCTTCTCAGCCAGTATAGTCAATAGCTGAACAGAATCTTGCCTACATTGCTCTTCTGTGGTGCTGCAAATAAAGATGTTATTCACGTATTGCAGGACAACACTTTCTAGTGCAATATTGCTCAAGTCCATCTGCAGGACTCTGTTAAAGATAGAAGGGGACTCACAGTACCCCTGTGGCAGCCTCGTGCTTTTGAGACACATTTGTCTGAACGTGAATGACGTCAGATCTTATGAGTCGCGGTGCAACAGGATTTTAAAAAATGCATTTTTCAGGTCAATCACTGTGAAATACTTTGCCTCAAAAGGTATATTACATAGAATTGTAGCCAGGTTTGGGATTATAGGGAACTCGGCCTCAACAGTATCGTTTATTGGGCTAAGGTCTTGAATTAGTCTCCACGACCCCCCTTTACTTTTTTTCACAGGGTACACTGACATATTACATGACGACACTGACCTCACTAAGATGCCTTACTCTATCATGGCAGAAATTGTCTTAAAAATCCCCTCATCTGCCTCTCCAGACAATGGATATTGTCATGCCTTGGGTAAAATTGCTCATGATTTCAGTTTAATCTTCACTTCTCCAACCCCCTTCAAGAGGCCTACGTCATAGGGTCCTGTAATCCATACTGAGAGAGGCACCTTGGCCATGTCGTCATCAAAATATACAGGACGGGTTTGTGCCAACATCATTCTCTGAGGTACTTCTCTTTTAATCATCTTTACCCAAAAGGTGAGTCTCACTTCTACCATTGTCTCTCCCATATCTGTTTGCTTTTCAAACTGATCGTCATTGGTGACGTCAGTCAATTGATATCCTTCTTCGATGGCGATTACTGCGCAACATGGTCGGCCCTCATCGACATAAGCATCAATCAAGGCCACTCTCTCTTTCACTGTAGACATATGTATCATCAAGGGAAATACTTGTCCCTTCTCCTCATGCATCGGTATTCTGGGTCTGAATAAGAACTCATCAGGGGTTCTCATGATTTTGTCTGCAAGGCCTGGCACCCCTGCCATAAGCACATGCATACCATATGCAAATATTTCTGGCTCTAATTGTATAGCCCTCATGGCTGAGTGTCCTGGTGATGCTCTGATTATCTCACATACATTTGAATAGTGCATTCCTGGAGTCGAACATACTATGCCCATCTCCGTGAATGAGATAGTCATGTTAAACTTAGTCATTAAATCTCGTCCCAAAATGTTTACTGGTGTCTGACGTGAGTAGAATAAGGGCACATTCATTTTGCACTCTCCTATAGAGACTGGGAGTGCATTTGTAAAGGGAACACGACTCATCGCTCCTGTGAAACTCTGAGTATTTATGGCCTTGGAAAACTTGCCTTCACGTATGGACGAGTGTGTTGCACCGTGTCAACTAGGAAGGAATATGCTATATCCCCTACAATGACATCCACCCTAGGTTCCCTGTGAGGGTCTGGTGTCACTGATAGGATAGAACACATTAGGGTTCCCAGTGAGCTTACTAGTTTATATACAAATTTGGCCCACTGTGTTCTGGTGAATTTCCCCCATTTCCATTGTTACTCCCCATTCCAGGGTTCGTGGTCTGCCCTGTGCCCATCGTCTGCGATAGTTGCAGCGGTGCCTGTTGGGATTGTCCTTGTGGAAAATTCCCCATGCTTTGCGGTGGCACACCTTGTTGCGCTCCTGGCACTTGTTGCTGCACCGTGTGATTCTGTGCCCCACCCTGCTGTAAAACTACAGGTGGATTTGCCATGCCTGCTCCTATTCATTGGCCACTCTGCATCATGCCTAAATTTCTGCATGTGCGCGCCAAATGCCCTGTCATTCCACAAAGCCAACATACTGGCGGCGGTCGGATCATTAGCCTATTTGACATATCTTGGTTACCATTTTGCACATTTTGAAAACTTCCTTGATTATTTTGGAAACCTCCCTGATTGCTCTGCCCTCCTCTTCCCCTAAACCCTCTTCCCCTGGGATAAAACCCCATATTGCCTTGATTATTTTGCTGTGGACTAGCCACCTGCTGCATGCTTGCTTCAGCTGTGCTAGTTATCATGGCTCCTTCAAGAGCATATTTTGCCAATTTCTTCTGCACCAGTTTCGCTTCCTCACCCTTTCGAGTTGCTTCCTTTTTGTGATTCTTTTCCTGCAGCAACCTACAATAATGTGCAATGGCCAACTGTATTTCAGCCCAAGGCTTGGCTTCAATTCCCACCAATTTCTTGAGTTGTTTCTGTATCGGCTCTGGCAGCCCTTGGCACAATATGTGGTAAAACACAGGTATAGATTTCGTCCACGATTCATGAGTCTCGAGCACCCATGTGTCTTGCAAATTTTGTATGTAAATTAACGGATCTTCAGACTCCTTCATCTTCTACATCATTATAGCTCCCATATCAGAAGTGTTTGGGTAAAGCACTTGTAGCGCATTACGTACTGCGGCTCTACAATTGTTAAATGGAGCTCTGTCATGCGCAGTATTAATTGTGGTTACGCCAGGGTAGCCTGCTCGTGCCCACATGTCATCTGCTCTCTCACCAAGTATGCCGATTAAGAGACCTTTGATATCCCCTATAGCTAACGTGTTCCCTCCTGACAATTTTATTAACTGATGTATCCACTTTCCAGCTCCCGATGTCAGCATTGGAAGCTTATTTTTCAAATGTTCACGATCCATGGGTGGCCATGGTATATATTGCGGTCTTCCACCCGCCTTCTTGAGCAACGGAAATTGGAATGTGTAGCCCTCTCTCTCTTCTCTCATTGTTGTCCTGTCTATTGCAGGGGTAATGTTCCTGCATCATGTCTACCTGGTAATGCCCTTAGTCTGTCCACATAGGGTGGCAAAGACACCCCCCTCTGGCCGTGAGATACTTCTTCATATCGGTCAGGCTGCGTGGCAGACTCTGTTGCCCTCTGTGCAGATTCGCTATTGTCTGACCACCTTCTTCCTTTTTCCCTCGAGAGTCGCCTTTTGCTCCTTCCCTCTTCCTCATTTTCCTCATGCTCCTCCCTTTCGGAGTCAGACATTGTCTGTCCCCAACTAGTTTGACTTCTCGTGTCCTCTTTATTGCTACTTATTTCTAATCTATCCAGGGATAGCTCTCTATTCCCACTACTTCGGGAGACATCCTCAGTGTCATACAGCAGAGTGCTCTGTAGGTGCTCGTCTTCCCCCTCCCCTTGGGGTATTTGTTCTAGCCCCATTTCATCATATATTCTATTGATCGTTTCTCCGATGCTTCTGGTGTCGAACACATAGTCAATATTTGCTCTAGACGTGCCTGGTACTGAATCGTACTCAGGAAAGAATTCTTTGATGTCTTCCCAGTCTACAACTGGAGGGTTTTTTTTAACCTCTTTCCACAGATATTCAAGATTGCGTGCTCTCTGTCTTCACTTACATTCTACCTCGTTATGAAATTCCTTGTGTGTCCTCGTCTCTTCTTTGACCCTATCTTCTTCCTTTCTCTTTTCAGTTCTGCGTTCATCTGCTCTTTGCATTTCCTCAGCTATTTGTCTTTTCATTCTTTTCTCACGTATCCTTTGCTCTTCCACTAACCTTTGCTGTTTCTTTCTGTCTTGATTATTGGCTGCTCTTGGGTTGCGATTAAGCTGTCTCGCTTGCTCTTCGGGATATAGCTGTTCTCGCCTTAGTCTGTCTTTCTTTCTTATCCTTTCATCTCTTAAAGCCTTCTCTTTTCCCTTTCTTCGTGTCTCGTCGAACCTCTCTTTTTGTTTCACGTCATCAATGCCTTTGCCATCGAATTTCAATAAAATGTGTCCTCCCATCCATTCGTCTTTTGCGAATGCTATCTCATCAGTTCTATCTTCGCTTCCCTTCCATCGCTTCCCATCTCTGTCTTTGTCGAGAGATGCACTTGTCTGTGCCTGATCTCTTCTTTCATCATCACGTCTCTCATTGTCCGTTGGGACTGCAGAGGTAACCTACTTGTCCTTATCTTTCCCTTGATTTTTGTCACGGCTATGTGTATGTGACTCATATGCGGGTTTGCTATACCCCGTGGCTGCTTTAAGTTCTCTCAGTGGGTATAATCCCTCATGCTAACCTTCTTCAACTTTTGTTTCGGGTGGGGCAGGTGGCGTGGTAGGTGTCTCACCCCCTCTGTGCATACATTAAGTATCCAATCTGTTGGCGGCTCTTCCTCCATTCCCTGTTCATACATTTTCCACAACTCAAGAACAGCAAGGCGTTTTTCTAACTTTTTGCCTGTTTACATGGCATGCAAATATGTCGTCATATGTTGTAAGACGGCTTTAGATAAAGACCCATTTTGTGGCCATGGCCTAAACATCTTTTGGGCGGTACCTTTAACCCACTCGATACTATATTTCTTTAGCTTGGGTGCATGTTTTGGCAACTGCTTGCATAAGTATGCCAATGGAGTCATGTCTTCCATGCTTAAATCTGTTCCCTTTTCTCTTATATAACACTCGTCAACGTTTCCATGTGGGTTTAACAACTTCTAACAATATGAGCGAGCACCAAACACTGCAAGCTCCAATCCAATTTTTCGCAAAATGTTATACCTTCTGTTTAATTAAAAAACATCAATTCATATGTGATTTTATCTCAGCTATCCAATTGCACAAAATTCAAATCTGTTTTCTTTAAGATTTTTGATATGACATCACAACAAAAACATATAAGACAGAAACTTGACAGACTAGATAGACACCAGCTGGACACAGATATCTCTGCCTCTAATCATTACCCCTTCATGATGTGTAAACATACCCCTTTCATGACGTCTTTAAACGTTGCGGTAGTCTATTTGTTCCCAATTATTTGGGACTCTGGGTACACGTTTCTTCTAACCGTTTGTATTAAAAGCGTAGGTATAAGGCAAATCCTCTCACTTCTCGGGTGTCTGCTCCGGTATCCTCTCTTCTCCGGTGTCTGCCCCGGTAACCTTTATTTACTTAATTATTCCCCAGTCATTATCCCCTTATATATATACAGTCTTCTCTACTTCTAACTATATTTTAGTTTTTTTCTCCCTCCTCCCTCCATTACCTTTTCCCGTTACTTGTTCTAAAGCATGCACTTTTGCCAGAACATTAGTCTTTTTCACTCACCGTACACATGGTTCTTCTCTGGACCCTCTGGATCACCGCCTTTGTTACCGCCTTCTTCGACTTTTCACCCGCTCAGCTGGCCGTAGGAATGGGAAGAGATGCATGGGGAACACGGTTCCCTTCAAGCCCAAGTCTGCAGTATTTCTCTTTAATCTATCACTGTCTACGGGGAGCTTCACGGTCTACGTGGCCAAATGGCAAAAGACTTGTGATATTGCCGAAGACCTAGAGTTACTTTAATGTCGATGGTCAATAGGTGTCTTATTCAAATCAATAATCGATAACCATCATATCTCTGCTACCAAGTGTACTGAGGAGACCCCTGGCCGGCCCATGGAGTCGGGGTTTGCTCCAAAAGTACTTTAAGATGAGATAGCTGCACCTTGAGATGGATGGGGGTGCAGATTTATTACTCCAACCCCAATCAATAAGGACAACTCAATGGTTTGGCAAAGGGAGTCCGTTTAATGACAAGTACAAAAAACGGGGAGTCATGGCAATCAGCAGTGATGCAATAGTCTGTCTCGCTTCAACTCCACTGAACTTCATACAAAACACATTGTTTATACTGAAAATTCGTCATAAGTAACGTGTAACACTCAAAAGTTAATAAGCTTATCTATTGGTTAGGAAAAGGTAACTTTAATATAGGTGCTATATCTGTATATGGTAAAAGAGTGAGGGATTGGGTAAAACACTGTCAGGTGGGCGTCTAAGCCCTTCCTTCAAAATGAATACTGTGGACGTCACCAAAAGTACGACGTCCCATTGGGTCTACTAACTATAGGACCCTAGATTATTTGGTCCATTGTGATTGGGTTGGCACCAACCCCATGCATACATGTCCACTTTGCTTAGCAGCATGCAGAATGGACAGCCAGGTGCAGGGTGCCCCCTCAGCTACCCGGCCATCCTCCAATTAAGGTTACAATCAATCATCACTTCAGCAACAATGTGTTAATTATGTTACTGTGGTTGGCCTCAAAACTGCATCTTCGGCCTGAAAAAGTTCCGCTATCTTCTCCTGGGCAGATGCCACGCGTAGGTGTGAACTCGTGCTTCTCCTCGCTTCTCCTCGCTCGGATGGTCACGTGATGCAGACACCATGAATTTGCCTAGTTTCTCTCGATTTGTGCATTTAATTCTTATTCGGCTTGCCACCTGCCTACGCTTCCTTATCTTGACCTTTCAGAGGCAGGATATTCTGTTCTTAAGTTTCAATTAGATGTAGCTTCTGTTTATTTCTTCTCTTGGTATGACCTTCGCTCCTTTGGCATGAGTTGCATCTGCTGAGTTTCGATTCAGCCGTTTATCCTCGTTTTGCTAGAATATGAAGCTTGTCGTGCTTGGCCTCTAGTAACCTAAGTTGATTCTGCTTTTCGTGGACTCGCACTTATAATACTGTGCTTCGTTCTGAGGAAGATTATGTACAATGGAGATTGCTGCGCTATTCTTCTACTTCGTATAGCAAGCTGTACTGTTTTCTTAGATTTCTTGTGGTTTCAAGCATATGTACAGGCGTTAGCTGATTGGATATCTTCATTTTGCTTACAACTTAACTCTCTTACATTTTGATAGCTCCCTATCACTATAAGCTCATGATCTCTTTTCTCATGGTGTTTCGTCTCCTTGTGTCATTCTTTGTTCGTCATGTGTTCTATCTGTGAGTGCGTCCAGGCTCTTGTGATGTCACCATTTGTCTTCCATTAAGACCTTTTTGGTTTCTTCCGGGACGGTACTTAGGCAATCTTCATTGCGTCTCATTTGTTGGTAGGGTTTTCTCAATGGATACCTTACTGTCCATGGTTGTCTCGTTATTGGTACTTCAATAGGTGTTGCTCTTCTGATGGGTACTGGGCAGAGCCCTACTGCGGCTCTCTGCTGGTTTATTTGTTCATCATATGTCACATATTTTGGTGTGAATGTTCCTGGTACTTCAAAATGGATGATGGGAGTGCAGGCTTTATTTGGGACCTCCTCTACAACTCGATCATGTGAATTCTGTTTACCTGCACTCCTTTGTATTAACTTTGGCAGATTTGCCTTCCCAATTTTTAAATACCTCCAGGTTAAAAATCTCGACCCAAATATAAAGAATGTTAAAAGATTACTTTCATCCTGCAGCGTGTTTTCTTATAAGTGGAGAGAGACCCCATACTCTAACTAGCGGTTCCTTCTTCCTACGCATCATACCTTTCTCCACCACCCTTCTTGAGTGTCTAACTGTTTTGTTACCAACATCCTGATCCCTGCCAGATCTGCCATACGATTCTCTACTCCCTTTGAAGGGCCCGTTTTCTGTCGCATTCCGATAATTTCCTCTCAATACGCTTTCACCTGCATCCATGTCCGCCTGCGCGTCTATGTCCGACTATGTTCATTGGTAATGATTTATCAGCATGCAATTTATTGTCATTCTTCTGATCTGGTCATCATAACACGTTATTTTAAGTAGTGTCTTTGAAGTTTGTGGAGTCATGTTTTTAGTACTCTGATCTAGATATGTAATGATATCGTTTGCTGTCTTCTGCATTCACCACTCCTCTCAAATGACCCCAACTATCTTATGCATAGCTTGAAGTATCTCTTCATTGTCTTTGTTCATCTCATTTGTATACAGTAATTCCATAGGGATTCAATGTTGCCAGATACCAGAATATGCCACACAACATAATTTCTGTATTTCAGGTTAGGGGAGTGCCAGGAAGCACAGCTGAAAGTTCTGATAACAATGCATTCTGGATTTCTGACCTAGTGATTGCACTCCACCACCCAGATAACATTTCTATTCAGGTATTTATCATCTGGAATGCTACTATTGAGGTTGAAGATAGTTGCTTGTTAATAGATCTATCCATCCATCCTCATGTCATACTAAGAGCCCCAAAAAGCAAGACCTGTGTATTGTATTAACCACCTTAGTTAGGACATAGTGGGTAGTGATATATAATTTTATTTTGCAAAAAAGTGATCTCATATAGAGAATCATTTGTTTCTTTCATAATAAGAGCCATATTCTGGAAGGGCTCAAGCCACAAATGTTTGCGTCCAGATGGTTCCTCTTAAAATCAGCATTTTACATAGAACACAATTTATTGCCATGAAGTCTGCTCGCTTGCAATCTGCAGAGCGCGTCCGCTGGAAGGCCGGGGCAAAAAGGTTACGCACAAAAGCGCAGCGTGCTGCGCCCCGGCTTCTGGCACCGCGCTCTGGAGACCGCAAATGGAGCTGGAGGCCAGAGCCCGCAGCAGGTAAGTTAGGGAGGGGGCAGGAGCAGGTGGAGGGGATTACAGGGGGGATAGTGGCTGGCGGTGTGGGAGGGACCCGCCTTGATAAAGAAAGGGAGAGGGCCATGCTCAAAAGGCTGCACCAGCGGAATACAGCCTTTTATGCGGCAATCTGCACATCCAACCTTTTGTGCGCGACCCTTAGACATAGGGGAAATATTTTGGTGAAAGTTGTGAAGTGCATGTATGGTGTTTGGGGCTTTACATTACAAATGGTAAATAATAAAAGGTGATACAAGGAGTATAAATAATGAAGAACGATTAGTTTGAACTATCCTAAAATGCCTTGACTAACAAAGAGTAAGGGACAGGTGATACATTATAAATTTAATAAGAACAAAGTGTGAGAGTATTTTATTGGCCTCGATTATAACTACGACCTGGAACCAATATATTCTGTGGATATATTTTCTGATCGAAAGTTGTGTTTAAGATGTGTGTTGTATGCTCTAATAGCAGTAAGTGACTGCATATGGATGTTCTGAGGGACACTGTGTTGGTAGTATGAAAAGCACACTCATATCTGGCCTGGGAAACCTTGGCAAACTATGTGGCGTTAGCAACTCATCCCGCCGGTCACACTGGGGGCTAACAGGGAGGTTATCCCCGGTGTAGCCCATGGAACGGTTACTTATGCCATTAGCACCCCGGGTTACCAAAGGGTAACCCGGAGTGCTAAAAAAAAGTATTTTCACTCATTGAACGGGACGCCGCGCGCATCCCTTTCAATGAATGAAAATACTTTGCCAAGATGGCTGACATAGTTGTAGAATGTGGGGCTCCATAAAGAGCCCCTTTTCCATTATCATGATCCAGGGAAGCTGCAGCAGTAGCTGTGGGAGGCGCCACTGCCACAATCAGGTAAGTGGGGTTGGGAAGCGGGTTAGGAATATTTTTTTAAAAATAAAGGGGAAGGGTGGGTGTCTAGAAGATGGCAGAGCGTGGCGGGGAGGCAGCCAAAGGGTTCCATGGAATGCGGGCTGAGCTCAGTTATCAGCCCGCGAACCAAGGACACTGATTTGCTGCTCCCACGCCCCGGGTGCTAATGAAAAGTAGATCCTATTTGCATGAAGAGATTGTATCATACACTGGCCCGACTAGTCAAGATTTGCCAAGATGCCTCAACTTTACGATGGTGAGGTTTGGACGCGGGCACTTGGAAGCATATATGTCCGACTTGCCCAAAAACTAAAGGGTTGTGGGAAGGTTTAGATAGGGAATTCAACAGGACACTAGGTCGTACAGTAGTATTCACAGGCCCATTGGGGCTTTTGGGGATGTAGCCTAGTCATATCCTTGCAATATGTGAAAGGGAAACAATATTGTTTGGCTGTGTATTGGCCATGAGTCCAATGACAGTGGGAACGCCTGATTGCAGAATGAAGTAAAAAGATGAATCATATAATTAATGCCGCTAGTGTTTCTCAAGGAGCTAGCTAAGAGAGAAATGTGTCAAGTTGTTGAGTAGTTCTTGTATTTAAGAACAGAGCGTCATTACCGACAGAAATGACTTAAAAAGTAGGTAATACAAGAGAGCAGAGGCCGCCCTAGTTTAAGGTGCCTTTCATAAAACATTTTTGTATTGAATGATGTATGCAAGGCGGTGAAGGATTAAGAAAAGGTACATAAACAAGGAACAGCAACTGGAGGACATTACAACATGTTTTGCATTAAGAGCCCAAGGCCAGAATTTACAGTTCCATATTACCTATTACATATTATTAATCCTTGCATTGTTAGCAGAGATAGCTTTGAACGCTGGGGTGGTGGTGGGGCATTCCATTGGAGTGAGGTAGGCGAGGAAAGGGAGGAGGCACATGGGTGCAGGGGGCAGATAAGTTGCGAAGAGTCAAGCACCAAAGAGTTCAAGAGGGAGGGTACAATGAGATGCATTCAGTGAGCTTGTTGTGGCAAACACATGGAAGGAATTTTGCAGATTTAGAGAGTGGGTTTACATAGATACATTGTGCATGTTGTCGCTAGGTATAGATGGGGAAGGGTCTGGGTAGATTGAAAAAAGTGTGTTCCAAAGTTATGCACTCTGTTGAAAGTAGCAAAAGAGTAGAGCAGCAGATCAAGAAGTAGACTTTTGCAGTAGTTCTGTTTGCTGAGCACAAGAGTAGCAGTAAGGGTGTTAGCTGAGTGCTGTGTGAGGTGTGGGCCGATATCTGATGTTTAGCAAGTTGAGGCAGACTGCAGTGGCAAGCAGGGGAGTTGCTAGGTCTAGAAAAGAGACCCGGGGCTAAACTGATGTCAGAACAGTTGGGACTGGGGGCTAGCTAGTCTTTTGGATGTAGCTCCTGAGATTCTATCCGGGGCTACAAACAAAAGATCAGGGGCTATAGCCCGCTTAGCCCCCCCTAGCAACGCCCCTGGTGGCAAGTGCTGTGATGAACAGATACAACTTCAGATCACTGTCAAAGAGATCCCCAGCTCTGGAAGCCATGGGTAAGGAGCTCAGGGGAGAAAGAGATGGAAGAGGGGAGAGTGGGGATAGCTTTGAAATTAGGGAGAAAAATAACTTCTGTATTTGAAGAGTTTTGCATGAGGCATCAAATAGCCAACCAGTGGCAACTGCCAGTTAGGCAACTGGTTATATGTTATGAGATTGCAAGGATGAAAGACAGGAAGGAGAAGATCAGAGTACCATCGGTCATGGGGTGATAGTTAAAGTCCAAGTATGCAACTTAGTTTGCCAAGAGAAGTCAAAGAGTTAAGAGAAGTGGGTCCAGCACTGATCCTTGGGGTTACACCGATGGGAAGAGGTGTTGGGGAAGAGGTGCCGGCATCCTACTAAATGGGGAAGGATTGGTCAGAGAGATATTGGGACGCAACACTGAATATGGTGGCCTTGACACTAAGGAGAGAAAAAGTTTGAAGGAGGGAGGGATGATCCACAGTTTCAAATACAACTGAAGTTCCGAGAAGATGAGAATGGGGAAAAGGGGAGAATGCTGAGCAGTGATGAGAGAAAAGACTCCATAGATGCGTGCAATCTCAGTAGAGTGCTTGCACCAGAATCCAGATTAGCGTAGAACATCAAATTAGTGCCACTCAAGATTCTTAATCTGCTTTCTCTACATATTTGTGAGGTTATTTATAGTTGTGTTTGGGTGGGGGGATTATGGGAAATTTTAATTTTATGTTGTGTTTTCTGACTATAATTCTGTTGTGTAGCATTCTGGGCAGGAAAAAGCAAAGTGTAGATATATGTAACTGCATTTTTCCTTGGAGAAGTGGGCAAAATGCTCCAGTTTCCAGATTTCTATTGAAATAGCAATATCTGCCCTAAACAAAAAGCCCTTTTACGTAAAATAAGGTATCCATAACTTTGCATATCAAGTTTTCCAGATCAATAATCATTGGAATTGAGGAAAAGTGTCATCTGTGCTTTAACACCATTGCAGCCTATAGTGGGAAGAGGCAATTTTAGTGACACATATACATAACATCATCCCAGAATTGAGGGGTTCCGTGATTTCTAAAAGGAAATCCTATGATGCACTGCCCAAAGACTTAGTCTGATGTGCAGTAAGTCCCCCAAAGGAATCCTGGTTTGATGGACTACATTATGGTATTTGCATCTACAAGGCTTTCACTTGAAAGCCCCGAAGCTGCTCACTGTACATCTTAGCATCTCTGGAGGACTATGATCCAACAGAAGTCAAAACGTCAACAGACTTGAACTCCACCGGTGGAGGAGGGAAAGAACCAGAAGACAGACTGGCCTTCTCTGTTTAAGCCTCCAAACGCTGTAACCTCTGTCCTGTCAACACCAGACTCGCCCTCTCTCTTCTACGTTTTATTAAGGAGCACAAGACCTTCCTCTTCAAGGATTGACTCTTTCCTCATGCCTAGATCCACAAATCCTCCACTCCCAATGTACCCCGAGACTGGGAGATCTCCTCGCCTGTGCTTCCATCCTGATTGCTTGACGATTACTTGTGGCTAACATGTCCATCCTCCTCTCCTTGTTTGCTCCCATCTCCCCTGTATCTCTGTTTCTCTCAAGTATCCTTGTTATGCATGACTTGAAAAGGGCTCGGTTGCCTCCCAAAACTAGGTCACAGATCAATAAATACCCTATACATGACAATAATAAACATGATTACTTTATGAGAGGACGTATTAGTTATTTGAACGTCTAACAAGTAATATTGTATTATATCTGGTCGATGCAAGAATGCTGTAAAGGTGAACGTTTTGAAAATGATCAGGTCTTCCTGAATTGCTTTACAGTTTCAAGTTTACTCCTGAAGAAGGGCAATTACACACAGGGTTGGCTCTGCTGCCTCAGTAGGGTACCTCATTTCTGACCTCAAATATTTGACTGTGGAAGTGTTTTCACTGGCAGGATATGCTGACTGTGATAATAAGCAAACCCGATATGTGTCAGGATATCTGTAGCTGGATGTCAAGAATGGATCCGGTACAACTCGTTGGGGCCATCTCATCAAAGCCATTCTCCTGCATTGCTGCAACTATTCTATGCAGAGCAAGCCCATCATATGCTCCCTCCATACCCCCACCCCTTCCCCAACTCCCAAACATTATGACCTAACCCTGCACCCCTGCTAAAAATGGCATGAAAGAATGCAGCAAAATGGCAGAAATGTATGGCCCCCCTACGAGTTGGGCCTGTTCCATCATGAATGATGAGGAACTAAATAAACTGTTCTTGATAGTACAAATTGCTCAAGTCAGCAGATTCTCAATATACATGCCCAGCTTCTGGACAAGAAGACTTCAATAGGCACTGCAGGAGAAGGAAAATATGTCCAGTCTGTGGAGTTCTAGTGTCTTGTCAACTCCGTAATGCACTTGTTAGTGCCATGCTCTCACTGCTTGCATATATTTTGGAGAATTGTGGAAAGAGCATGGCGGATATATCTTTTGTTATTGGTGGATAGCCAGCTTTTGGGAAATCAGGGCGAATATGGGTGCAATGCAGGCTGGGTGTTCGTTAACAGCCAGTTAGCTTGGATTTATGCATCTATTGTACAGTGTTAGTTAATGAGGGAGTTGCCCTATAATAAGCCATGCAAAGACATTTTCTGGCTCCCTGAAGCATACAGATGTCTAGCCACCATGACTAAATTGTTGAAAAAAACGTTGGTCACATGAGAGACAGCTGTGCCTTGAAAAGTTCCAAAAATCATCTACAGGGTTCACATGCGCTCCAGGGATTTCCCCATTTTAGGGAGATCATAGAGCTTGTTACTTCTGTAAATAGCTTATGTCTGTAAATATGCTTAATATGATTTATGCCAAACCTATGTTTTCTATTGTTGCCTGTGGTAACCCCTGTAATGTGTATTACCTGCTCTCCAGCGCTCAGATACCTACGGGTTTGATGCGGACTACAAATGCTAAATAAATAAATAAATCAAATGTAAGATCTGTTACCCCTTGCCCTCCCAACTTACCTGCAAGACCGGAGCTTTGAGCTCTGGTCCCCACACTCCTTCCGATCCCGGTCTCCACCATAGAAATGGAAAAGGGACTTAGTGCCTTTTCCCTTTGGCGACGGCCATCTTTTTCATTCCCACCTCGCCCCCTAGCCCCCCCTCGGGAGATTGGTTGCACAAGCAGCGTGAATCTTCTGAGGGGATAAAGAAACGATTTCACCCTGAGTAAACTCTGGGGTGTGAATGGCTTCATTCAGGCACACCATAGCTCAGGGTTGCATGTCATTACAGGGCAAGGCCGCTCCCCCACCCCCACCGGGATGTGAAAGCTATAATCTATACTTTTCTTTTCAGAAATGTTAGTATGCACTACACATGATTTAATTGTTCAACGTTTTGTAGATTGAATGCGATCAGATCACGATACAAAAGCAATAACCTCAAGCTCTGGTCATGAAGTCACCAATCCATGTACAAACAGCAGGGAACCTTTACCTTATTGCTTTCCAGATAGTTGCCTAGCTTCCCGTGGGACTAGCTGTTTCAGCCCCAATAAGTGGCTTTGTTCTTTTTTTAGCACATTATATTTCTATTTCGAATTTTGGATTGTGGATGTACAAGTTCTATGATTTGCTATGTCATGATGCACAAACCCTCTCGGTTTTCCTAATGGCTTTTCCGGCTCCGTCATTCTTGTGTGGATGTGCTATTTTCAATGATTCACAGAGCCCAGAGCACTGCATGCTTAACCCCTTAAGTGCCAAGTATGAGTATGCTCGTCCTTTTTGCATAGACTCAGGGCCATCTTAAGCATTTGTGGGGCCCTGGGCATGGACATCTTTGGGGCCCCCCTCCACCAAACCAAAGGAATTAAGTGATCAAGAATATCTGGTGGCACCCTAACCCCACCACATAGGTTGATATGACACCTCGCAGCATTCAAAATAAGCATGTTTACTTCCTTTAAGTCCTCTTACCCTCTCCATTCTTGCTCTAATCAGAATGATAAACAAGTAGCATTTGAAGGCCAACATTAGCAATCTACGAAGAGGTTACTTCTCTTCTAGTATAGAAACAGGATACTTTTTATCAATAGCATCCAGGAAGGTATGCAGCCTGTAGTATTAATGTAGGACTGTATGTAAAAGGTACATGTAAGCCAGAATAGGCAGAGAACTAACATTTGATGCCTCAGAGAACACAAACGTGTTCAAGCATGGATAGAGGAGACCAATTGAGATGCAGGAGAAAGCTACACATACCATAGCATGGATAGTGGATGCAGATTAGAAGCTACCAAGTGTCTCTGTCCAGACAGACTTAGATCATAAGTGGGACATGGTGTTATAATAGTGTTGCCATTAGAGATCAAGGGAACAAGTGCCTTTGGTGTGCAGTATATCAATGCTCACTAAGATAGTGGAAGCAGCCCTATAGCCTGTGAAACCATGAGTGAGGCTTTTATGAACATCATACCCCGAGAAGGAAATCTCTCTGAAGGGCTGTCAATCATGAAAGGTTTAGGGACTGGCAATCCTGATAGGTTAGGCAATACAAGATTAAATGAGATGCCCAGGATCACACATTGCTTAAGGTGTGAAGCTGGGATTTGTGCCAACTCGGCAATTTCTGCATTTGAACACTTTCTTTTCCAGCTCTTACCATGTACTAAAACAATCTCATTTTATAAAACGGACTTGCAAAGTACACACATCACATTTCCAAACCTGACCATTTTTAAAACCAAAATATTACAGAAGGGTGTTACGCAAAATGGGAATGATTCTAGCTTCATTCTCTTCATCATCAAGGGAAGTATATAAGTACTAGCATATCAATCAATGTGATTTAACAGATTTGATCTGGGTTGGTCTTTTGTACTTTTAAGCTTTACATACTTCCAAAACAATGGATGTGAAATTGTCATTCATAAACGTGAAATAAAACCTTTGACTTTTGTACCAAAAGCAAAACGTTTTTTGTGTCAAACGAGCAGACCTTAAAATATGCTTGCCCAAGGCCTACAACCTCTGGTCCGCTCTCTCGGGTCTATCACCACTTCCACTCAAATGGCCTACATAAGAAGAAAGATCAAGTACAGAGCTAAACGATGCCATCAGCATTCAAGAAGGCAAACCTCACAGTAGACAGCACAGTAATGTCAGAGATATACGATTTGGCCAGGATCTCTGTATTGTCTGCTTGCAAAGCCAGGATACAAGCATGAACACTTTGGTTCCACAGTCTTTTATTCACCTCTTGGACTAATAATTTATGCTCATCGTTGTAGGGGATTGCCTCGGTTTTAGAACGCCCCATCTGAACAAACCAATTTCTAGAACTTCACCATACGAATGACATGTTAGTTTTTATAGCAACCCCTATCTGGTGCAGGAACATTGCTGATAATAGCACCCAATAAGCTGCAAAACCAGGTACATATGCAGGTAGGTTTATAAACTTGAGACAAAGGAAAGGCTCAGCCAGCCTTGCTGCAATGTGTTCTTCTAATCTTTCATATGAACACATATCTCTGCAATGAGTGTTTCACACACTGAGATAATTTATGAACCATTGTACCACCCAATTTATCAATATGGATTTCAACTTTGGCTATTGCATATGATCAACATAATGCCAACAGGAAGGAAAGAATGCTACCGCGTTGTGCCATAAGGAACACACAAGCTACGCATTCCACAGTGAACACAGAAAGCATTACAGGATGAATTGATCAGGGCAGAATGTACTTGTCAAAACGTGTCAGCAACACCCCATAAGATATCCTGATGTGTGTTATTTAAGACTGTTGAAGAATGAAATCTTAACTAAGAGCAGGCAGCATTTTGGGGCCCGCTCCAAGGTGGGGGCCCTAGGCAAGTGCCCATTTTGCCCCCCCATAAAAACGTCTCTGCATAGATTTGTATACTAGCCTAACGCCCACAGCATGCCAGATTACCAGATGAGTGTACTGTTCTCACCTGCGTGATTCCATCTCCTTGGTACTCTCGCAAGCCTCGTATACAGTGGTCCAAGTGTACGAAAACAAGTAACTAACTATTTTCCCTGCTGGCTTGTTCCCGCTCCACAAACTGCATCACTATGCCCCCTCCCACATGCCATACAAACCCCTAAATACAAGCACCTGCTGTTTAAGGGAAAATACAGTGCAAGTTTCAACTTCTTCCTACACTTCATTTTAAAACGAAACCATTCCTTTTTACAATAAAAGTATAGGAACAGGAAAACGTATCGCTCGCGCACACTTCGACCACTGCTCTTATATATATTCATTTATTTGTTTACGCACAATAAGCAAAATGTATTAAAAATAAAACAACAGAATACTTCCAAATGTACAGAACAATTTGAACAATAAAAGAAGGACACTGAATTCCAAAAACTAGATGAGCAAGAGGACGCTCTTCCTAACAGGCTGAGCAAGGGGCGAGGACAGGAAATCAAAAGCATTTCTGCACATTGAATTGTGTGCATTTCTTCTACGTGGGGGTCCGTGTGAAAGTGTGTTGTGTAAGTGGCAGCTGCGTGGTAATGTTTGTGAAACAAAGTGGTGCCGACACCAACACACCTGAGCCAGCAGGTAAGTTACTGTGGGTTTATTATGTAAGATAGTAACAGCAACACCGCCACATCCCTCAACGCCAGCTAACCTTCTCCAACTGTCCCCCTTGGAACACCCATTCGGATCACAACACTGACACTCCATGGTGACATCACAGCATGTCCACACTGACATCACCACACTCAGAGAGCAGAGGGAGACATACATTACCACACCTCTCCTTCCTTACACTTCTGACAACCAAGATCATTGGTAGCACTACTGCAGCACTTAGTATATTCCCACACCGCACTACATACACTCCAACACCCATACAGCCCTACAAATACGCGTGGACACCACGTATCTGCACCAGCACACCAGAGACCCCAAATGAACACGCTACCCAACCCTAAAGGAAACCGCCCACATGGAGCATCACCACTAAAAAAACAAAACACCACCAATGAGCACCGACACATAATGCCCAACACCAATCCACCAACATAAATGCCCTACAACACACATAGCGCACTAAAACAGCAGAGCCACAACAATAAACCCCACATGGCACCCCAAAAGATCTATACCCAAATAGTGCCAAACAATACAATATACTCCAAATCGTGCCAAAGATACAATCAACTCCACTCTGTCCCCACAAAAACCACAACTAAAAGAGGAACCCACCGAAGTAGAATAAGGGCTTATCACATCCCCTCAACCAGGACCGGAAACACTCAAGGATGAAAAATAATAAAACAACACACTCTACCTGTTTCAAGCTGCCCTTTGAAACCTAGAGCCTGCCACGCCCCAGGGTTCCACAAAGTGCATTACACTAACTATCAAAACCATCTGTGCACCAACAACTTCCCACCCTGCTCTGCACCTCAGGGCACCAGGGCTGCCACCCCAGGGCACTAACCCAGCTCAACAGAGCAACAACAAGCACAACACCCAGACATCAGTCCACAACTGCTCTCACGCTGGGAAGACACCACACTGAACACCAGTCGGACACGGTCGACCATAACGGCGACAATTTACGCCCCTAAACCGTAACACCACGAGACCCCTAGTCCCTGCCAAACTACATCCGCAGAACACCTGCCTACTGCACCGCAGCACACTTACAACTGCCCCTACAGTACACTACCACACACACAGAACCCCTAGTCCCTGCCAACTGCAATGCAGCACACCTTCACTGCACCTACAGTACACCACCACACTACACGGGACCCCTAGTCCCTGGCAATAGCACCGCAGTACACCTACCACTGCAGCTAAAGTACACCACCAGCCACAAGACACACTTATTCCCTACCAACTGTAGCGCACCCCACCTACCACTGCACAATTGTGTGACCCCTGGCAAACAACAGGCTGCCACATGGCGGCACACCACTACCAAAAGTATGGAACCCCTATCACTAAACCAAGCTTCCCTAGCTATCACACCCATACATAAAGTACCGGAACACCCCTATGCACACGCACACATGCGCTCACGCACACCTCCAAACACGAAGACACCATAATGTCATCAGAACGTCAATAATAACACAGCATAAATGCAATACAATAATTTCCTGAATGATTCTTAATGGTCTCACAGACAACTTATACATTCATTTGTTTGCATGACTTAAGTATGAATGCATCACAAAAGACACGCAACTGTATTACCCGAACCCATGAGTCCCCACGTTGCAGTGCAACCTATTAAAACCGTCCACCCACAAGTCCCGGAGCTCTAACCACCCACAGTTCCCACAAACAAACAGTACACATATCCATTACATTACAGAGAGCCCTACTCCACGCCCCCAGTCCAAACCCCACCTGCAAGAAAAACAAGTTGAACATAATAACACTTTACATTTTCCATTCACAAGGCCACAACATGAACATCCATACCGATACCGGCCCGAGACACAAACAGCACCTAACATAAGGGGCCACAACGCACACAAACGACATCACACAAAGGCCCAAAAGTCTACTGAAAATGAGTTGCTCAATAACAGGATGGTGCGTGATAATTCTACAACCATCTCCTCCAGGGATCCCGAAGTACTGCTGTTGCACCGGCAAAACCCATGGAAAGACCTCCCTTCCGCCACACCAGACGAACACATAACCTGGGCATTTGTCCATTAGTTAGGCCATGTGTATCACCCATTTCTCATTCTTGCCAGCCCCTTTCCTTTCCCCTCTAGTAAGATGCTAAATGAGACATTTTCTTATGGTTTGGCGCAACAAGGCCGCAGATTTTCACATATATACAACCACAGCAAACAGATCTTGAAAATCGTTCCAAAGATGTAGCGACTGCTCCTTGTCCTGCTTCCCCCTTTTTATCCATGTCCATTGCAGGCCCAACTCCCCCAAGACCTTTGAGTCTGAGAACCGCCTGCCTCTGCAGGTATTTGCGGACTGGGGGAGCGCCGTTTGTTGGGGGGAAGCTGAGCCCCAATTGCTACCGCCAGACACCCACGCCGTTTAGGCCCCCAGGAGGCGCTGTCCAGAATGGGCGAAGCCCCTTCCGGTTTAGCAATGGCTCATTCAGAGTCTTTCTCTTCTCATTGGTCGCCACAACACTGCACTGTCGTCCTGCGACAACGACGTCCAGGCTCTGCCGTAGCTGTAGGGTGGGTGGGAAAACGAAATCCTCTCCTGGTTGACGGGCGCCCGGCTGCTGGAAGAGCTCCAAGTGCTCCTGTGCCGGGCACCGGCTGCATATGAAGCACTTGCTCCTCCCCTTTCCATCGTTGCCCTTCGCGGGTTTACGGTTGCGCTTGGCGCTCTTGTGGAACTCTTGCCGCCCTCTCCCCTGCCCCCGAGAGGGGGGAGGGACGAGAGAGCGGAAGGAGGAAGGCCCCTGCCCCGGTTATCGGGGTGCCTCCTCCATTTTCTTTCTGTATTTCCGTCGTCACCTTCATAACCTGGGCATTTGTCCATTAGTTAGGCCATGTGTATCACCCATTTCTCATTCTTGCCAGCCCCTTTCCTTTCCCCTCTAGTAAGGTGCTGAATGAGACATTTTCTTTTGGTTTGGTGTAACAAGGCCGCAGATTTTCACATATATACAACCACAGCAAACAGATCTTGAAAATCGTTCCAAAGATGTAGCGCCTTGTCCTGCTTCCCCCTTTTTATCCATGTCCATTGCAGGCCCAGCTCCCCCAAGACCTTCGAGTCTGAGAACCGCCTGCCCCTGCAGGTATTTGCGGACTGTGGGAGCGCCGTTTGTTGGGGGGAA
Source organism: Ambystoma mexicanum (assembly GCF_040938575.1). Taxonomy (NCBI): domain Eukaryota; kingdom Metazoa; phylum Chordata; class Amphibia; order Caudata; family Ambystomatidae; genus Ambystoma; species Ambystoma mexicanum. The sequence continues at coordinate 517,634,037 of NC_090939.1, forward strand.
GCTGAGCCCCAATTACTACCACCAGACACCCCTGCCGTTTAGGCTCCCAGGAGGCACTGTCCAGAATGGGCGAAGCCCCTTCCGGTTTAGCAATGGCTCATTCGGATCTTTCTCTTCTCATTGGTCGCCGCAACACCGCCACGCCAAAGGTGGGTTACCGCCCACCGTGGCTCCCCCCTTTCCTATTTTGTCGCTCTAGAAGTTCTGTGTACACCTTGCTGTCCAGTGCCAGTCCTTCTATCCTTCTTTGACCAGGGATGTCACCTTTACTGGTCGTGCCTGATCTAGCGGTACTTCAGTCCCCTTCCACCTTTCCGTTCTCCTTTGACCGGCTCCTGGTTCTACCACTGCTTTGAGGCCAACTGCTTCCCCTTTCTTCCAACCATCTCCTTTGTAGACACGACTCTCTCAACCCTCCATGCCTGATACCCCCCTGCCCCTGCAGGTGTTTTGGGCTGAGAGAGCGCAATTTGTTCGGAGAAGCGGAGCCCTCGTTGCCACCACCAGACGCCCCTGCCATTTTTAGGCTCCCAAGAGGCGCTGGTCCGACTCCGTTCCTTGCCTTGTCCAAACCTCTCCTTCGTAGGCACAATTCTCTCGACTCTGCGTGCCCGGTACCCCCCTGCCTTTGCAGGTGTTTTTGAGCTGAGAGAGGGCCATTTGTTCGAGGAAGCAGAGCTCTCGTTGCCACCACCAGACGCCCCTGCCGTTTCAGGCTCCCAAGGGGTGCTGGTCCGACTCCGTTCCTTGCCTTGTCCAACCATCTCCCTCGTGGACACCACTCTCTCAACCCTCCGTGGCTGATACCCCCCTGTCCCTGCAGGTGTTTTTGGGCTGAAAGAGTGCCATTGGTTTGAGGAATCGGAGCCATCGTGGCCAACACCAGACACCCCTGCCGTTTTAGGCTCCCAAGAGGTGCTGGTCAGACTCCCTTCCTTGCCTTGTCTGCTTGGGGCTCTTCCTTAACCCGGGCGGGACTGCTCTGGGGAATACATCAGCCCCTACCAGCTTTAACCAGCCTCTGCACACCACTCTGTCCCTGGCATTCCTCATGAGTTAGTGAAGTCTAAACACGAGGCTACTGTACCCACTGACTTGTATTCCGCATCGAAACTTATCCCACCTTTTGCTTCATACTACCGGTGTTATATTGTTTCCACTTAACTGACCCACGTGCACAATTCCCAATAAATTGCGTCGTGTAATAGTATCCTTTGTGGCCACCTCTGCAGCCCAGTGGGTAGCCTGAGCCCTCTCGCCCGATTTGGTGCCCTTGCAACTACCAGGCCATGGAGTGATAAGGTACCCCACCATGCCCCAACCTGGACAACCTGCTTTGTAGGGTATGCACTCTTGTGCATCCACCTCGGTGGATCAGCAACTGACCTGAGCGCCCCAGCAACCTTCACCCCCCGGCCAGTTCAGATATGTCCCATAACGAGAACCCTAGTTTCTGCTCAGATATGGTAGCCCAAAGGGGTATCCATCTACCTCTGTGTCCTTATTACCTCCCCGGGTGTGGGTGGAGCGAAGGGGGGGGTGGGCCCTGAAAGCCAAAGCACTAACCGCACTAATTGAATTCCATTGGTATCTGCTATGATCCGCCTTTTATAACATGCTTAATACCCAGAAGTTTCACTGAGTGTATTCGGTGCCTGCCTCTGTGCTGTTCCGTCTCCTCACGCTCAAAAGGTGATAATGTCGCCGCCGAGCCCAGGCCCCTTACCGCTACAATGTGCCCCAATCAATTGTGAAGTGCGTTCCTAAACCTAGGAACCCTGATAACCTGCCTGTGTCCTATACTTGCCACTTTCGAGAATTGGGAGGCCAAGAACGGTAGTTGAGGTGTCCTGCTACCCTCCCCTGCTCCCATACTGGCAGGGCAATGTGCTACCCTCCCCTGCCCCCATACTGGCAGGGCAATGTGAGGATCGACCCTCGTTCCAGATGTCAAGAGATTCCGAGTATTGGTGCCTTGCCTATCCACACCCGAGTGATCTGGGAGCGCACTTTGTCCAATTAGCCTTGCGCTACAATGCTGTATTCCCCCCCCAGCAGACCATCCCCAAGCCCCACTTACCTTAGGCCCGCTGCGGGTCCAACCTGCACTCTGCTCTTCACCCCTCCTTAGTTAAGAAATTGCGGCTACCAACGGAAGCCGCACCATCGGCCCGCAGCAATGAATACTTTGCAGTCCCTGTGGGTACCATCTATTACACAAACATGCCCGTTAAGTTCACCTGTCCTGGGCCTATCCAGCCCAGAGGGGACGATGTGCAGGCCCTCCAAAGCTCTTAATCAGCCGTAGAACAGTAAAAAAGGGGGGAACCCCCAATGTTCTGAACCATCACAAAAGGGGATATGTTCTGCCGCTACCCTTCCAGCCGGATGGGTGATATTAAAACCCCCACAACCCGAGGCTTTCGCTACCCATTCTTTCCCATTGCCTCATATGGTTGGAGTTGCCCACCACTGTTATTTACCAATACATTTCTTAAACCCCTGCTGCAAACCATGGAGAAATAAACCGTACAAATCAATCATAGCTACCCCCCTCATTTACCAAAGCCTGCTAACTGCTTCCCCAGGGCGATTATTAATTCCCAGGAGCCCATGCCCCGCTGACTGTAACCAAGACCCAATTATATGTCCCATCACACCGTTCTTTGCATCTGAAATAAATACACCAATTTTTTCACCCCATCTCCCCATGCAACCTTCTCTGCCACCTTAGTGAACCAGAGTTGTCAGCATGCTGCCCTTATTTGTCCCCCACCACCAATGTGGAATCGCGCCCCTCCCCTCATGTCACTGCGGTGATTAGATCCACTTTCGAAAAACGGGCCTTGGACGCACAGCGCCCCACACCGTGAACTCTCACCAGTGAGGATTCCCAAAGCAAAGGCATCCTGGCTGGAGTTTGCCGCCCCGCAATCAAAATTTTGCAGTAGAAAACCAAACACTGGGCCGACCAGAGAAAATGCAATAGTCGAACAATAGGACCAAGAAACAAGGGGCGGTGCCGCGTCCTGCAGGATTTAAACCCCACCGCTTGCCACAAATTAAGACTTCCATCCATTAACAGCGCTCAATCAACCTTCGAATCTTAGTAAAAGGCTCCCTTGAACCCCAAACAGCAGTGTACCCTCCATTTATTTTTATTTATTTATTTATTTTTCTTCAAAGCACCTCGCCAAGATGAAAATAAAGAGCATGGGGGCCATCAGCACCACCGCAACTGAACCATATAACATATCCTCCATCAACACTATCAACCTGCTAAATCAATGCCCGGTCATGGCTCCCACGCGGTTTGCCAGCCGTGTGCATGCAATGGCAAAATTGCCCTCTGTGGTAAACTTGCCTTGTTATGAGCGCGCTCATAACCCACTGAGGTTATGCCCAAAACACCATGATTGCAAAATGGAGGTCCCTACAACCACTTTCCTTGTTGTGAGCCCGCTAACTCTTGTTAATCCCCAGCGAAATGGACATGAGAAAATGCTGACATTTACAAGCAAAATGAGGCGCGGTCCGCGCGGGTCGTGAACAATAATGGCCCCATGGAAGCGTGGCAACTACAAAGCATAGTCTCGCAAGCCTGTGTGAATTGCATAACCGCCATCAATCAAAACATGCGGCGCAGCGGCCATGGCGAGCACCAAATACCTCACCAACCAATGGTCATGCGGAGCCAAGGCCATGAATCAATCCAAAGCAAGAAACACTCAAAGGCAACGTCTACCATACCAAACATGCGGCGCCAGGGCCATCAGTAAAAACCTATCGCCAGCAACACTCCCTTGCTACTTGTATCATAATGCACACGCGGCGCCAAGACCATAAACACCCAAGGCCCTAATTAACCTCAACACCAGAAACCCTTAACTGCAGTGTGTACCATAATGAACGTGTGGCTCCAAGCTATGGCTAAACACGTTCCTACATCCGTTGCCGAGACATCGAAATACATCGATGTAAACCAAACCTTTTTACTGCATGCTGCCAAGGCGGCATTCAAGGCCCACGTTGTGCACTCAAGTATAAACCCATTCCACACCAGAGTTCACTCATAAGGCCCATTGTCCGCAAGCCATTCACTTTAAAATGTTTGTGTAAGATGTAAAACTGCATTTTAGTGACATATGTACTGCGCGATTACAACACGTGTCTAGGGATCGGATATGCTCCTGGCCCGCATCCAACAACAGTAGCTGCATCCCCGTGAAACACACCCAGATGGCCATTTACATTACTCATCCCTTGCGCCGCTCTGTACGCACCTCCCTTCATCCCGAGCCCATTGCGGTTCATGTCCTTTGATTCACCCCACTATCTAACGCTTGTACGTACTGCAAACGTGTTAACATCCCCCATTTAATAGACCTTTAGGCCTTCCCCCGACGCCCGCTCATAGGGATAAGCTAAAGTGGTTACATTTAAGCGGCCCCTTTAGGTAATGCGTCCCAAATCGTGATAATCCCCACCGTTCAAAACAGGTGGCATTCTGAAAAGCATTATGCTGTCGTACGTCCTGCACCTAGCTATTGCTAAAATGCCAGCACTTGCTGTTTAGTCTAGCCCGCTTAAATAACTCTGATACTGCCAACTAAACATAAGTCACAGGTAGCACTCTCCACGCTGTGCTATCTGCCTGGCTCTCTCCCTTGCCATTCCCCATCTCCCTCATGTGCCGTGACCCAACGCTGCTTACCCGACAGGAACCGCACCCCCATGCCGGAACACAAGGCTTCTACAACACGAACACTGGAACCTCCACGCCGGAACCCCAGACTCCATGATTTCCATCCACACGAACAAGGAGCTGAAAACGAAATCCTCTCCTGGTTGACGGGCACCCGGCTGCTGGAAGAGCTCCAAGTGCTCCTGTGCCGGGCGCCGGCTGCATATGAAGCCCTTGCTCCTCCCCTTTCCATTGTTGCCCTTCGCGAGCTTACGGTTGCGCTTGGCGCTCTTTTGGAACTCTTGCCGCCCTCTCCCCTGCCCCCGAGAGGGGGGAGGGACGAGAGAGCGGAAGGAGGAAGGCCCCTGCCCCGGTTATTGGGGTGCCTCCTCCATTTTCTTTCTGTATTTCCGTCATCACCTTCATTGTCCTCGATGGCGCTGCTCTTACCGCGTCCTCCTGGTGAGCGTTCGGACCATCACTCACTGTCACTTCCACGATTTAAAACTGCAACATTGCCGGAGTCCATTCCAACACTGTCTGCACTCCAAGTGCCAAACCTCTCCTTGTTAGCACGGATGCTGGACCCGTCTGCTCCCCTTCCGGGAACTTGGAACTAACGTCCATCCGTAACTTGCACACCAACAACACCGCACACTTCAGTTCTCTTACGCATTCCAACCATTGACACTGGAATGCGTGATGACAACCACCAGACGTCATCATTCTCCTTGCAGCACCGCAGGAGTCGCATTGCCCCGCTACTCCATTACGGCGACCTCTGTTCAGTCCATGGCACCGGGGAACCTCTACACCAACATCCTCCACAGACATGTACTCCCCATAATAGCACCAACCTCCAGTACACATCCGTCGCTCTGCAATGTGTTCCTTCTCAATGGCCAGACCACCCGGCCTCCAGTCACGCAGGTTGGCGAGCCAAATTCCCTCGGCCGACATGCACCAACACTGGACCCACGGGGCTGTGTCCTTCCTTTCCCGGCTGCACATTATCCAAAGTCAATACGAGGGAAACACTGTTCGGCACCAGCCACAACAGCCTCTCCAAGACCTCAATCCTCCGGTACTGGACTCAAGGACACTGGGCACTCTCTCAGTCCCCGCTAAAGCCTGCCAGAAAACTGCTACTGGAAACTGCACAGTGCCTCTGATGCTGCTGAGGCACTAGCACTGGTCCAGACCTCAGTAGGTGCTCCAATGCTCAGTACGGGTCCCAAGGGGCTGGGCACACTCTCCAGTCCCCCCGCTGCAGACTGCCAGCGAACGACCTACAGGACCCAAACTCTAACGTGGCACCGGGGACCCGATTCCAGCAGGACCCTGGCTCCTACTGTCCTTTTATCTCCTTCAGCACCACCCGGGCTGCTGCACCGCCACTCCGGTCCGGACACCCAGAGCTGCACTGCTGGCTAAAACCCAGGACGTGAGTACTTGGAGGGCGGTGTGCTGTCTAAGCTGCTGCCCCCTCCACGACTGGATCCCATCCTCGTAGCCAGTGAAACAAAGTGGTACCGACACCAACACACCTGAGCCAGCAGGTAAATTACTGTGAGTTTATAATGTAAGACACCGGCACATCCCTAAACGCCTGCGAACCTTCTCCAACTGCCCCCTTGGAACACCCATTCAGATCACAACACTGATACTCCATAGTGACATCACAGCATGTCCACACTGACATCAACACACTCAGAGAGCAGAGGGAGACATACATTACAACAGTTTGCTCTGGAACGTTGCAGTTTTCTGCAATTCGCGTGTCTCCTTGTGCCAATTAATATTATAGGAAGACCACACACATGGAAGCCTGTAAATGAGAGACAGGCCACATAAAACTAATTTAGAGCCGGCAGGAGATGCAGGTGTATTTGAAATCCCACGCCATCGGCTTCCTGTTTGTTCCACTTTGCATTGGCATTGCAAAGGGGACAACCAGGAACCCGGAAGTGCTGGAAGTCGTGGGTTGACTTATCTATCTTACTGTTTTCTTTAGCAGGGATGTCTTGGAAGGCTGTGGCTGCACTTTCTAGATTCTCCCCTGTAGTTGTGGGTGTGCTGCAACTTGAGGCTGGTGGGAAATCAGGCGCAGACCGCCGCTACATTTTGGCAGCGGTCTAATATTAAACAGCAAAGGGGAGCCCGGACCATTTGCTGGGATGTGGAGTAGGAACACGGGGTGCATGCTGGGAATGATTGGTGAGTAGGTGAGAATGCTGGTGAGTGCAGCAACAAAGGGAAAGAGTGAAGGGATTGGAAAGGGAAAATCGCTGGGATGGGAGTTAGATGAGGAGCGTGCGCGGCGAAGTGTGCCCGGAGGAACAGAGGGTGGCAGATAATCCTTCATTAGAGGATTACTGTGGGCGAGGATGAATGCTTGATGGATTGTGTTGCTAGACAATGCCTTCACCAGGTGAGTAAGAAGGGGCATCATGCACCTCTACCACTGCACAGCTGGGTGTGTGGTTCACCAGGGCAACACAGTGATATGTGTTTGGCCTCCTTGTGACTGGATCTAATCATTGCAGGTCCTCTGAGCACTATTCCGAGGATGATCAAATGACTCCCATTTAGGTGGGTAACATGTTATTCATTGTACAAAGCCTTTAGGGAGCATGCGTTTGAGGTCACCCAACCAGCATGCTTGGCATGCTGAGTTAGACCGCCCTCTGACGACAGCCCAGTGGGATGCTGGGCAATTCAAATCTATCCTTACATGATTGGCTAATGTGAGCTGTAATTTGATTAGTCAAACAAAATGCTGTGCATGCTCTGCCCGCAAGTAAATGTTTTCTCTAGGCCGAAGGCTATGTAGTCAATCACCAATTAAAACTGGTGAATTTTATGGCCACATCACGTGATTGCCTCCTGACGATTCAGAGGTCCTGGTTGATGTGCTTGGTTTTTTCAATGTATTAACTGTGGATTAGAGCACAAGCTCTCTTGGCCAGATCTAAAAAAGGGCATTTGAGGAGAAAATGTGTTACATATTCTATAGAATAAAGATGACATCGGCATGTTCTTTTTCCAAATAAAAATTCTTTCCATATGTGCTGCACAGCATCCAGACATAATGTATTAAACCACAGCGATCCTGCCAGGAATCTGTTTTTGAAGATTCGATCGCCGTTTCAGCAGATAAGGATTGGCTCTTCATATGCGAAAGGTCTGTGATCTTGAGCACCCCGACACACAGCCAGTACCACTTCCTTTGCCACTAAACGCCTTGCTTTCCTGGCACGCGCCACACCGCCCATTCTAATTCGAGTTAAACTTGTGTTTAATTCAGATTTCAAAGATGAAATGCACGAGGGTGTAATTGAGGAGAGCCATTAAACACAGATGCTTGGAGCTTTTCGTTTTGCAAATACTGATCCCGTTGCCAAATGCTAATGGATGCTAACACTGCTAAATTTCAAAGTACAGTGCAGCCAAGGTCTAGCGGAAACACGCAGACTTAGCATCAAGCTTGCCAGCCGCGTGCATGGCTCAAAACATTATTTAGACTTCACAATGGTGTATTGCTCGAATTGTGCCCATTCGGGTCGTATCTGCAGGTGACTGCTTTAGTTTACTGGGATGACTGGAACAATATATTTGAGCTGATGCTATGGTTCAGTTCCTTTCTCTGGAATTGTTTGGCACAGTGCATATAACTTAATACCAACCACAACATCCCCATCGATATTTCTTCAGGCATAACGGCTGCCCTCTTGGTCTTGACAGATGCTGTCCCATGACCTCTGCAGATACATTTGAGTCAATAAAGGCAGAGCCAATTGAACTGTTTTCCCCTCCTGGCGTCTTGCACCAAAGCAAAGATTCAGCATGGACAGTTTAAGGGGTGACATTTCGGCCCCTTTCTTATTCTGAAAAATAGACCAGCAGACTTCTGTGATATAATGAGAGGGTTCATATAATAAATAAGGATATAGCCGATATGGAATAACCCCAACAGAACTCAAACAGGATATGTCAAGTAAGGAAGGAGTTCTGTGGCCATTCAGGAGCACAGGGATGTGGGCTGAGGAACTTTACTACATGGGAACTCTCAGGTGATTTGCTGAATCCAGATTACTTTGCTTTGTGCTCCTAAACAAACCTGAAGTCATACTGTCCTCCTCCAACATACCGTGAATGCTGGGTGGGAGGGTTTTTTGTTGCCTTTGCATTTTGAATACATTACACTGAATACTAATCTGTAACAATCTGACGTTGTCCCGGGAGGATAGCTCAGCGGCAACGTGCTCGCCTTGGAAACAAGACTACACAGAGAAACACAGGTTTGATCCCCGGGTCAGCGCTTAGAAACCTCTGGGTAATAAGTGCGATATAAATAACCTATCATATCATATCAAGTATAGCCCATTCAATTAATGTAGATCTAGGCTTCAACTTTAGCACCCGCAGTGGAACCCTCAGATTGTGAAAGCCAGTCATCTTCAAGGGCCTCCTGCCAATCATCTCTGCCCTTCGCCTGCTTTATGATGGCTATTAGGATCTCAGTTGTTAACCAGGAGCCTCCAACTCCTCTCACTTCCCTCATGACTCTGCATGTACTTGTTTCCCCAACCTGGTCCTCCCCCACCATTTTCTTCTTCACCTCTCCCACTGCAATGGCAGGCATTGAAATGAAGAAAGGACTGAGTACACCACTACCGTTTGGCCAATCTGGGGCAACCATGTTTAGTGAGTTTTTCCACATTGATTCTGATTTTCTTCTCCATTGGGTACCGAATGGTATGGTGAGGACAAACAACTGGAGTCCTAGTATAGCCCCCTTGCCTGTATCTGTTAATAGTGGCATAGCCCCTCACTGGCAGGTAACACTGCAAATTATTGCCTGTTAGCCCTGCTTATGTGCCCTTGACTTTGGTTTGGGGCATTAGCCAGACAAGTATTTAATCCTGGCATTATCTCTGGCGATGGGCCATCATTCTAAATTAAAATGGTCATGTCTCCAGCAGAATCAATGGAGAGATGGCTCTCTACTTTAATTGGTAAATGTGTATTGCCTGACAATTCCAATGTCTTAATTTCATGACCTCTGCCTCTGTCAAGTCTTCTTCCCTTTCAAACTCATTAACCACTCTGTCCCTGTGCTACGAAGAGGTGCGTGTTAAAATGGCTGACACCCATGATGGAGACACATGGACTGGCGTCATCGAGAACTCTCTTCCCTCTACCTACTAGTGTTGCAACTGATAGGAGCTGTGGTTGAAAATGAGGCGTTGTCTGCTTTCCCTGTCGATCACCTTCTCCACAGACCTGAGATGCGTGTGGTGTGGGTGTTGGGCTTGCGGCAAAGGAGATGCTTTGCCCTCCTTACCCTCCCTGCGAATGCTGAAGCAGAATGCCAGTAGCAGCAGGGCCCTGCATACTGTCATGCACTTTCATTCTGTCGCGGAACGGAGGAAATGAAGGCCCCACACGGTAAAGACTAGAGGAGGGTGGTTACTATCACTAACATGTTTCACGGTGCTTTCTCAAGGTGTGTCATTCAGCCATTCATTTGTAGTCAGTGATGTAGCAGGAGGGAGTGGAACGCCACTGGGGGCTTCAGGAATGGCTGATAGCCAAAAGGAGCATTGTTAGGGCCTTCTGCTGTGTCCTGACAGAAGGTTCTAGCAGCCCTGTAGGCCTCTGAAGGGTAGAATACAGGCCCTAAAGACGGTGGCCCTTGTTTGTGGCTCTGGTCTTATGCCGATAAGGTTTGAGTGGCTCTGTCTTGTCAATGAGTCGGGTTATAAGGTTATGATGAAAGTATTTCAATCATTTGCACATTATAAAAATATGGAGCAGAAAACGAATGGTCTTTGCAACTGACTAATAATGCTTGGGACAAATTGTGAGTGGGAAACAGGAAACTGGAGGAGCCAGACAAGGGCGAGTCGAGTTTAAAACCTTTTCACATAGAGAAAGCCCGAAGATAGGTCTTCTTCCTATTCAATGCATGACTTTGGAATGAGACCCCACTACGCCTCATACTCCTTCCCTCAGACAGCTCAGGAAGTATCTTGCAACTCATGCTCAAGATCCCACTCCCACCCGATCCTTGATTCTACCATCGGCATTCACACCACCCATTCTCGCTACTTCTGCCGTGGTTCATCTTGCGCACTCCTTGCATGGGTACATTTGAGCTCTGATTAACAGAAGTGGGAGCCACATAGAATCGTTGATGAGGTTTTACTTTTTATATGAAACACACACAGTTATTTCACACCTACCACCGCTGCAGCGCTTCCCTTTGCTACAAGAAAGAATACAATGGAATGTTTACAATATGTTAGGGGGTAGATATTGACATAGCAGCATGGTGTGTTTACTCTGTTTATTTTTTTTAAATGTAAGATGAGCTTCCACCAAATGACTTTATACATCTCTGAACAGGATTAAGTAAACAGTTACAAAGGGATAGACAAATGTACACATTGATCAAATATGGAGAACACATTTTATTCGGGAAGAGGTAAAAAGATAGGTCTTAAGAGAAGAACAAAAGCCAGAACGCATAGGAGATGGGGCAAGAGAGTAGAGCAGCATAGGAGGAGGAGGGAGAGTATAGCAGCATAGGAGGAGGAGCAAGAGAGTATAGCAGCATAGGAGAAGGAGCAAGAGAGTATAGCAGCATAGGAGGAGGAGCAAGAGAGTATAGCAGCACAGGAGGAGGAGAAGGAGAGTATAGCAGCATAGGAGCAGGAGCAATAGAGTATAGCAGCATAGGAGGAGGAGGGAGAGTATAGCAGCATAGGAGGAGGAGCAAGAGAGTATAGCAGCATAGGAGGAGGAGCAAGAGAGTATATCAGCATAGGAGGAGCAAGAGAGTATAGCAGCATAGGAGGAGGAGCAAGAGAGTATAGCAGCATATGAGAAGGAGCAAGAGAGTAGAGCAGCATAGGAGAAGGAGCAAGAGAGTATAGCAGCATAGGAGGAAGAGCAAGAGGGTACATCAGCATAGGAAAAGGAGCAAGAGAGTAGAGCAGCACAGGAGCAGGAGCAAGAGAGTACAGCAGCATAGGCGGAGGATCAAGAGAGTATAATAGAGTAGGAGAAGGAACAGGAAGTATAGCAGCATTGGAGGAGGAGCAAGAGAAAAACTGTTCCAGAGTTTAGGTGCCAAGAGGGCAAATTAGCAGAAGTGAGAATGTGTACAGGGAGGACAAGGAACAGTGAGGAGACGTATGAAAGAGGAGAGTAGTGTCACAGTAAGCACACAGGGGAGTCCATGGATACACGTAAGTACAATGCAAAGAAAATGAAAATGGATATGGGTGGGAAAAGGATGCCAGTGAAGTACAGAGTGGGGATGCGAGCAGCAAGAGCAGACTAAAGGCAGAATATAACATCGGCCGGAGGAAAGAACGAGTGAGCAGATGCAGGCGGCCCTACAAGAAGAGAGGTTTAGTAATCAAGGTCAGAGAATACATGTGAGGTCTAAGAGTCTTAGCAGCCCAGAAATAAAGACATGATCGAATGCCTCAGTATTATATAACTGCTAGGGGCGGACTCAGACATGTGATGATAGAAAGGAAGGGAAGACTCTAAAGTAACACCTAGATTACAAGAAGAAATATGCATGGGAGGAGAATCGGGACAAAAGGAAATAGATGCAGGAGCAGTGCAATTTTAAGGGGAATTGGCAGAAAAAGAGGAACTGAGTTTTAGAAGGAGTAAGACGAAGAGAGTGAAAGAGCCTTCAGAGCTACCGGTGGCAGGCACTCAAAAATAGGCATGTGTAGAACAGTGTAGCGAATCTGAAAAAGTCATATATGAGCAGATGATACGAGCATCGTCAGCGTGGATATGACAGGAGAGGCCAAATAACCGAAACTTGGAAGAAATCGGGATAACACATACAGTAAGCAGCAAAGGTCCAAAGACTGAGCTTTGTGGAACACCCAAGTCGAGCAAGTAAATACGAAGAGTTATTCCTGGTGCATGAAACAGCCTATGTGTTATGCTAGAGACAAGAAGAGAGCTGGGACAATGCAACAACACAAGATATGCAGAGTACATAAAGAAGGAACAGACTAGAATGTTCCACAGTATCAAAAGCCATGGAAACCAAAAGAAGCATTAGAAGAGATCATTTCACATGGGAGAGGAACTGCGAAAACAAGAGATGTGTAAAAGAGCAGTCCAAATAGAGTGTGTGGGATAAAGGCCAGATTGCAGAAGTGGAAGCAGAGAATGTATTTCCAGATCTGAATGGAAGAACCGAGATGGGACAAACGTTAGATGGATGGGAAGAGTCATGAGAAACATAACATTGTAGCATGTTCGAAGGAGGAGGGGAAATACCCGAGGACAAGGTAGATTTGGAAAGAGAGGTTGGATAAGGAAGGAAGAAAGGGTATAGCAGGGTGACACGGAGGGAGGGAAGTGGATCCAAAGGGGGCAGCAGTGAGAGATGCCCATTGAAGCAAGAAAGATAGTGAGTGTTCAAAGAGGGGAAAACAAGAAGTGATTCTGAGACAGAAGGAAAGGAAGAATGCGAAGGGACTAAAGAGGTATAAGATTATCAATCTTCCAGTTTTGGAACCTGATTTAAAAAGCATTTTTCAAAGGGATTTTGCCATTGTTAAATGCCTTGGTAAATCCGGCCCTTGGTCTTCTGACCTCGCAAGCTGTTGGATGTCCAGCATTAGTAAATTGCTCAATCCTGAATGCTTCTTTGCATTCTAGTACATTTTTGCAATCTGTCTTGGTAGGATAGCTCAGGGGCAACGTGCTCGCCTTGGAAACTAGACTATACGGAGCACCACAGGTTCGATCCCTGGGTCTGTGCTTAGAAAACTCTGGGTATTAAGCGCATTATAAATAACATATCGTACCATATCATATGCATGTAGTTGTGCTTTTTCCCCTTCATCAATTTGGGGCATAAAGTACCAGAATTCATTAAACAAAGCAACACTTTGCTTATGTCGGTCCTGCAGCAACTCTATTGCAATGAGAATTTTTTAGATGGGAAGGATTAAAAGATACTTGCAAATATAGTCCATGTTTAAAATGCCCATTTGCTTTTCTGAAAGAGTCTCTCAACCTTGCTCAATACATATTTTGTTTGGTAGCATTTGGATGTTTAGTTTTCGCTATTATGTGTCACTTGCGACACCTATAAGCCAAAGCATTACATTAAATAACATAGAGAGAAAAATGGCATATGAGGGACACACAGCTTGCAGGTGTTGTTTGGTTATTTGCCCACCCACTGATGGCTATGCTAATCCCTACGACCATTCCCTCCCAGTTCCTGTGCCTCCCTGCTCAAAACATCTCCTCATGGGAACTCTTTGAGCTTGCTTTATTCAAGCCTTACCACTCAAAGTGCCTCACAGTGCTTTCTCAAAGCAGTCTTCTGAGAGTTAATGACTTAATTAGAGCTGTAAACCCGTTGATGGTCTAATAAAGATGTCTTAACCAGCTCTGCCTTCTGCCACTCTCTGAAGTCCTATTAAAAACAAGCACTGGTAAAGCCAACTGTTTTGGTTTGTGTATAAGGATTAGGCATTTGCCAGACACTGCTTTTAGGTACTCACACCATTTTGCAACTGATATTTCCAATGGCCACTTAATATCACTATGGTTGTGTCTTTCCCATTCCTACACACACGCCCAAACTATTGGCATTGCTGATGCGTGTTCTCTTCTCTGTGCTCATTAATGTGGTTGTTTCCTCCTTTGGGGCTTTCATGCATGAATGTGCACCAACTTAATGTGTTCATGTGGGTAGTAATAGTGGGATCAGGACTACAGCTATGCACCAGCATTTCCGAAAAGAACCAAATACCCTGCGTTAAGGGGCTTCCTAAGTATGACTAAGCCACTGTCCTCAGATTACCACTGTTTAGGATTGTCCTGTAAATGTGTCTCTCCTGTTCCCTCTAACGCCTGTACAGTGCACCCGTGCTCCACAACTGGATCTGTGCAATATAAAGCACAAATATAGAGAAATACAAATATTGTTCACCCATAAATGCAATTGCCTGCATTAAAAAAGTGATGGTTTATAAAGCTGATGTGATCACCAGCATGTCACGCAGACTCTGAGAGGGGTGCTAGCCCTCTATTTTGTTTACTACAACTACCAGATGTCTTACCACTTTGTTCTCTGACCAGCACCCCATATTCAAGGCCCCGCGCTCCTATAAATGCTCTGTCTGTGATGCTCCGCTGCTCCTTGCAACTGCACCTTGAAGTGTAAAGTCTCAGCTAACTAGGCACTATGTGTTCTCAAAGTAAAAACAATGGGCCGCTGGTGAGTCCTAAAGTTAATAAAGATCAAACACAGAAACAAGCCTTACCATGTCTGTGGAGCAGTAGCAGGTTCCATGTGCTAATGTCGTTGTGAAAAAGTCGCCAGGTAGGCAACTTTTTTTTTCCTGACCCCTAAAATCCTTTCCCCAAATATTCTAGGAGGGGTATAATTATATATCATTATCTCCAATCCTGGAATATTTGGGGAAAGTGTTTGATTGTCTGGAGGGTGCATTTTTGGGGAAATGTCAGCACCTGGCAGCCATTTCCCCTGTGACTTTATCACTGGATATCTAGTATCTCCTCTCCAATATGATTCCACTGTGTCTTGGGGCCGGATTGATAGAATTCTTAGCGTGGTGAAAAGGGGCTTTGCACTGCCAACAAACACTCTGATTCACACCAGGGCACAGTCAGTGAGAAGTCAGTGCAAAGTCACTTTGCACTGCAAAAATACACTTTGTACCGCTCTGTGAATCAGGGTGTTTCTTGGCAGTGCAAATTCACTTTGCACCACTGCAAAGTCACTTTGCACCTTGATTGCAATTCCATGACTCAGGCCCTGCATGATTTACTTGCATTTTCTTCAGGTTTGAACCTTGTGCACATGTTTCTTTTTTGTGTATATTCTTTGAGCATTGGAATGTACAGTCCGACTGTGTTTAGATTGTACAGCACTCCACTAGCCAACTGTTGGCAAAGTTAGCACTTGCTAAATGCCTAAAAGGAAACGGAAATACAATGCACTTCTGCGCTCTATGAAATGCCTATTAAACATACATGTCAGGGTACTCAGACACCGTGGCCCTCATTACGACCCTGGCGGAAAGGGTTTTACGCTAGCGTAATGCATGGCGTACCTTTCCGCCTTACTACGAGTTCCCGTAGCGCCATGGTGGTTTTTTCGCCTGGTTTTTCCGGGCGGAAAAATCCATGGCGCTACGGGACCTGTTGTTAATTACGCCACCGTAATTTACGGTGGCGTAATTAACGCCTTCCCCACTCCCATTATGCCCTATGGGGCAAAAATGGGAATGGGGAAGGGTAAATGGGGATTGGGGACTTACCGCCCCGCCAAGGTCGGAATGGGGCGGTAAGTCCGCCAACCCCCATGGCGGAGTTGGCAGCTCTGCGCCATGGACCATGGTGCAAATTGCACCATGGTCCTCCGCCAGGGTCGTAATGAGGGCCCATGCGTTTGATGCGATTCTACACTACCGAGTCGGCTCATACACACATCGGCTAATTCAACGATCTGGTTCTACAAACAGTAGTTACACAATGCAACACTGTTCCCACCCTAGTGTTTGGCGGCTCATGTTTTATTAAAGACGTTGAAACTCTACCAACTCGCTGCCCTTCAATTATTTAACGGTAACTCACGTTTGGTGTCGATGACGTTGTATCGACAGCCACAATCTTGCAAACCTGCCATTATTGTTTGTGTAGAGTGAGCAGCCTTTCATTTCCAATTGCGTACAGTGGACCACAAAAAACAAAATACTTCAACATATTATTGGAGGTTCTCCAATGAAAAGACAAAGGGCCTCATTACACGGTAGGCGGTGGACCATGGCGCTATTAGCGCCATGGTTCATGCCGGTAATTTACCGGTACCGCCTTGGAGGAAAGGGGAATTACCGCCCTATTCCAAGGTTGGCGGGGCGGTAATTCCTCCTTCCTCCATTGCCCTTCCCCATTCCCATTTTTGCCCCATAGGGCATAATGGGAATGGGGAAGGCGCTAATTACGGCACCGCAAATTGCGGTACCGTAATTAGCTCCACTGGTCCCTTTGCGGGTTGGTTTTTAACGCCTGCAAAAAGCAGGCGTTAAATTCCCCACCCCGCAAAGGGACCACGTAGTAAGGCGGTAAGGATTTACCGGTACAGGTAAAATACCGGTACCGGTAAACCCTTACTGCCTACCGTGTAATGAGGCCCAAAATATTGCTGGATGACACCCACCTGCCAGGAGTGGGGCACAAGTGGACACAGAGGAAGGCTGTAACTGTTACACTATTCTACAGTCATGTGTGGTGGCACTTGGGGAAATCAAGCCTTCTATCAGATGTCCTTGTACATTTGGGGTGGCATTACAGGCACTTTGCAAGTGCAATGTGCACTGGGGACAAGAGCAAACCTAGTCCAAGAAACATATTGGGTAAGTACCATGTGAAAACGCTATACCTAGAAAGCATCGCACATGGACGCTTTTTTTCTCTGGGTACCTGCATACCCCACATATTCTAGGACTGGAGTTTGTTTACATAAATATACCATTCATAAAATATGCCGGGAGGTGTGAATAGTTGGATAAAAAGAAATGGTTTCATGTGAATGTTGTGCAATGTTAAATGGGTGCATGGGGGCCATATTACTATCACTTTTCTTTGCTATTAGAGCAGTTAGCACTGGGAAAAAGACATCCATATGCAGAATGTTTTCTTTCAATGCAAATTTGCAGTCCTAATCCGAGCACTAGAGTGGTATTTGCCCTGGTGGGCAAATGCATTTAAAGAATACTTTTTTGCACTAGAACAATGTTCGCTTAGTGCTAAATGCAGTTTGCGATGATCGCCATTCCCTCTTCAATCATGATTTCTTAAACCAGAGATATGGGCCGGCAGGGTTGCCTTTCCTCCCTACCAGCACAGTACTCCTGGGGGCCAGGGCATCCGGCCTGTAGAGGGGTTTGTTTGGTGGCAGGGAGGCGGACAGGGGAGGATGGAGCTTGCTGTGGGGGCTGGCACAATCATATCATCACACTAGCCTCTTGCATCAACTTTGGGGGCATGCCAGGAGCTTGCTTGGGCCAGAGCAGTCTTTCCATCCCCGCTTATAGCAAAATGTTGTTTGTTTTGCATGTCCTGCAGAGTCTGTAGATGACAGAAAGTGCAGTATCAGGTAGAAAGTAAAGCACCAAAGATCCAGGTATTGTGTTGCCACCAGTGCCACGATGTGCAAGAGCCGGACAGGGCCGGGTCATCAGGGAGGCTTACATTAGGCGGGGTCTGACTGCACGGACCACCCTGCTCCTTGGGGGCCTTTGAGGAACCTTAAAAAGTTTACGTGGGATGTATCTGGGCTTCATGGCCCTTTCAACTGCATTTGATTGCATTACCCATGTAAAGCTTCGGGAAGTATTACGTGTACGAGTTATGCCAGAGGAGATTTTGCAATTCATGGTTCAAATGCATTCAAATTTATCACCAAGAGTGAGGATGGGGACCCAAGGCAAAATGACTTAGGCATTTCGCATCACTCGAGCAGTGAGGCAGGGGTGTGTAATAACCTCAATACTTTTTGATCTTTATATAAATTCATTGCCGAATGGACTGCTGGACCTGGAGAGGGATGTTCCTAGGACGGCTGGCCAAAAGAAATCTGTACTTCTGAATACTGACGATGCAGTTTTGATAGCAGTAACAAAGCACGCTCTCCAAACTTTGGTCAATGGGTTTAATAATGATATGGGACAGAAAGATTTGAAAATAAATGTGGGGAAGTCAAAGGTCATGTATGTTGGTAGCAGTAAACCTCATAGAAATGAAATATTCATTCACGGTACGAAATTGGATTGGCTTACTACCTTTCGCTATTTAGGCGTGACGATTTCCTGTGACCTGGCATGGTCCACACATATCAAGGAACAAACAATGAAGAGTTCACAAATCAATTGTTCAATTTGGAGATTTGGTTCAAGATTGGGTGGGCTGCCATTAGACCATATTGTCCGTATTTATCTGGCAATATCAGCACCATTGTTGATTCATGGTGCAGCTGTGTGGGGTTACTATCTCACAAAGGCAGCCTAAGTCAGTGAAAATCAATTCTTGAGGAAATAGATGGGTGTACCCCAAGGTTTCCCTGGGTACTTGCTAGACGAAGAACTCGACTTGGTCTCTATGGAAGATCTTATACTATTACAAGCCTTAACCTATTGGATGTGCCTTTGGGGAAACTGTCAACTGTCGCTAACTAAAACCTTGGTGGGAGAAGTAATGACCTTGAATATATGTTGCTTTTCTCCTTGGTTAAATTCCATTTAGTCATCCCTTTGCATGCTTGGTTGCATGCGCTTCTTTAGCGAGGAACCATTGGTCGGCAATGCTGGAAAGAGAGAATTAATGGACAGCTTCATTTCCTACAGAGCAAATGATATGAGGAGAAATGAATCGCAAAGGTAAGTGTGCAATTTTATCATAAGAACATCCCCATTGTAATTGCTAAAACAGGTTATGCCCAGTGGTTCACAAACCCAAGAAAAAGGGCAATCATTCTTAGTTTTAGAGCAAATCTACTATTTATAGCCAGTACTGCACCCTTGTCGCAGAGTAATTGTGCACTGGGCGGAAGTACAACTTGAAACACTTCTTATTTTTTGTCCTTTCTTTGTGGTTCTGAGGAAGAAATTCCTCCTCCCAATGTTGAGGGTGTGGGGAGTGCGACACGTACAACCAACCCTGAGGCTTCTTTTATCAGTTTCAGATTTATTTAAAGCACAGTGCATTTAACCCTATATTGAAAGTGCTCTTTTGTTGTGTAGCCAATTACTGTGAATGACATTTCCTATGTGCTGCTTATTTTAATGCATTATGCTTATAGGTTGTTTTATCTTCTTTTATATATGCATTGTTGTTGCTTTATTGTGTTTAAATTATACTCTTTGATGGAAATGCTTGTTTTCCGAATAAAGAAAGAAAAACTGAAACTTAAATGGGAAAAGGGTTTTTGGGGGTTGAGGATAGGTGCCCACTAAGGGCCCGATTCATGGAATAAAATTGTGTGGAAAAATGGGTGCTTGCGTGCAAAACGCGCGCAAGCACCCGTTTGTTGATTCATGGAACACAATGCACAGACTAGCGTTCAATCCGCGCGGGTCCAGCACATCACTGCGACACCACAAACGCGTTGCGCGAGACACCTAGCAAAGGCACATACCGTCTAGTGCAGTCACCTGAAAAGGGGGCGGAACATGTGGAATGGGTAACAACAAGCGTAAATGTGGGCGCTACGTGGGAAGTACCACAGTAAAATACTTGCAATGCCCACACGCCTTCTAACAACACGTATTCATGGAATCGAACAGGGCTCTCTGGCACGCGGAAAAGACGCACTAATCCAGAAACACGTCTGTCACGCGAAAGCTGGCGTAAGTGTCACTGCGCACTAAAAACAATGCATAAAAATGCACGCAAAAGCCAACACGCATATACAGCTACAATGAATGTACCATTTTCCGCAGCCATGATCGTGGGACACCGCAAGAGGAGGAGGAGGATAGCCAGCGCACACCTTTTTTTACCCAGGAGCAGCCTTTTTGGGTTGCCTGATGACAAGGTCTATGGCAGGTATGGGTTCCCACCTCATATCATATTAGACCTGGTCACAGAGTGGGAAGATGACCTCACATCGCCCACCCTGTGCTCCCAAGCACTGAACCCCTTGGAAAGGTGCTCAGTGTACTGCATTCCTTGGCCACTGGGCTATTTCAGCAGACAACTGCCATAGTCTGGAGCATTTCACAGGCCACACAGTCACGCTGCCTACACCAGGTGTTGGCTATCATGACTGCATGTCAATCAGTCCGCAGGCACATTTACTTGCCCAGAAAACCCGCAGAAAGGCAGGCCATGGTCCAGGACTTCTACAGGGTGGTGCACTTCCCTAAAGTGCTTGGTGCCATCGATTGCACCCATGTGGCCCTACGTCCCCCTAGGGCCACAGAGCACAATCATCGCAATCGCAGGCACTGGCATTCCATCAACGTGCAGGCTGTATGTGATGCCAAGGGAATCATTATCTCTGTATATGCTAACTATCCAGGGTCCACCCATGATAGTTTCATATTCAGAATGTCACCCCTACACCGGGCCCTGGAAGCTGGAAGGCATGGCAACACATGGCTCATTTGGCTCTGCAAATGCATGCTTGTCTTGTACAGACAAAACCACACCACTGGAAAGGGGAAGCAGGAGTGGCATATGTGTCTGGACCCAAAGACACAAACAAGGAAGGTACCAACATGAGACAAGCCTGCATTGGTCCAGCTGGAATCTACAGTGGATGCCCTCGTCTGCCACACAAATCAACACACTGTTACATAAAAGCACAATAGACAAAAAACAAGGTAAAAAAAAATCAAAAATACCCATGGAGGACCAGAGGGGGCACCCAGGAGGGAGGAGGTGCAAGGTGCACCTCAGCACCCATATGTGTGGATGTGTTGAGAGAAATAAAAAACCCTCCATTTCTTAGTGGGCCGCATGGGTATCGCTGCTGTTGCCACCCTCTGGTGTTGCATTTAAATGTGGTAGTGGTAAGGGAGGATCACCACGTATAGCCCTGGTCTGGTCCTCGATGGCAGTGGCCATGTGGGACTGAGATGCTTGCATCTGCAACATGATGGCTCGTAGGTCTCCATGTAACACATCACAGGATGCACGCAGTTCCTCTGTGATGGTACAAGTCATCAGTTGCATCTGCTGTTCAGACCGTCCACTGCTGGATGCCTCGGGTGCAGCCAGTGTAGTCCTGAGGGACCTTTACTCTAACGTCAGGGCTTCGCTGTGGGCCCGACCCTCTGCAGCCATGGGTGTACGCAGAGCCCTCAGTTCTGCCTGTCGGCTCCTGTTGCGGGCCACCATGTTCAGCCTGTGTGAGTGGCATGTGGACCACAATGCCTGCTGCTGGTGCTCCACCTGTCAGGCGGGGAGATCATGGAATTGGCCACCCTATCCATGCCCTGAGCCAACATCTCAGATGAAGAAGCCTGTTATTGTGCAACAGCATACAAGGACTTCTCCCACATGGCCACCGCATTGGCGGACCCCACGCCTGCCTGGGCCAAGGAAACCTGGCCCTTGATATGATGGTGCTGTCTGTGGCTGCAGGACTGCATCCCTCCCTTGATCAGCTGGCCCAGGAACAGGAGTCAATACTGTGGAGCGTGACCCTGCAACCGTAACCACCACAGACAGATGTCACAACACTGACTGGCCCTGTGAGGGGTCGTCCCCCCTTCAGACATTTGGGATACAACAGTACCCACATGTCATGATGCCTACCCCCGGGGATCCAGATCAAGTCCAGCAACCCCGGAAGCAGGCATCAGGTTATTCCAAGCAAGGGCTATTTGGGTGCAATCCTGGCGTCTATGGTGCCAGGCTCATATGGAGAGTCAGTACTGGCGACATAGGCGCCAGGCTCATAGATTAAAACTCACCTGATGCAGACCATGCTGCAAACTTTCTTGATGCAGACCATGCTGCAAGAGCTCCAAGCCAAAAGAGGCTTGGAAGGGACTACTTTACCTAGGGACTATTTTTTTTACTCGGGTGGGATCGAGGAGGAAAACTTACCTGGGACTACTTTTGAGGCTATTTAAGCCACGGCCGAAGAGCAGCACACGCTTCGCGTTATTCTGCATCCAGCAGCGTAACGCTCACCGTGTCTGCAAGTCTGCATCCAGTCTTCTGCCACGCCTGCCTCGAGTCTGGAGCTCCTAGAAAGAGGGAGAAAGAAGGAGAAAAGGTTAGAAAAAGAGCAATACCTTTAATCTTTACCTGAATTCTCGATCCACCGTGCCTTCGAGCTGGAAGAAAGAAGTTATTTTATGCGCGTCGCCTCGCCTGCTGCAATGCCACGCTGAACTCACCGGCCTTCGCAGCATCTTTGCTATCCACCGCATCCTTCTGCATTTTCCCGCCGCACTATGGCACCTATGGGGAATACCAGAAAAGCAAGGTGAGCCAAGGGAATAAACAGAGGCAATATTAGTTACCCCCCATAGACTTACCTGATTTTACCACCGGGGGTACTATTCCTCTTCATGGGTCGGCGCAGCCTCCACCGCATCTTCGCCGCACCCCGGCCCCTAAGGGGAACAAAAGGACAGCAAGGTGAAACAAAGGGACAAACAAGGGTAATCCTTCTCACCACAATAGACTTACCTAATTTTACCGCCGGAGGCATTATTCCCCGAGACTTCATAATTTCTCTCAGGACCTGAATAAGGGAGAAAGCAACAAGTTACATACTGACATTATTTTAATGAACTGTGTTGGATAATACAAATCCTTACCTGAATGTTACTGGTTGCCATGAGGAACTCTTTGCTAGGGTCAAGCTGCAACCTGCAAGGAATCGGACAAGAGTGAAAGTCAGACATTTGAACTCTTACGAACTATATACTTACGGAGTCTCGCCAGAAATCTCAAAGTCAATATTGTTCTGGAACTCACCAATTCCTTCGAACCAGTGAAGCAACTGGTTGTCTACTCGCCCCTGCGCTCAATGCAGGATGGAGAGCTCATCTTTCCAAACCATCAGTTGAAACTATAAGAGGGGACATTAAAGGTGATCAGTGGGGAGAACAGCGGGGGTTAACACTCAACTCCACTGGTGGTTAATTCCCTTTCTCCATTTGCAGAAGAATACTCCTACGGGCCAAGCGTGGGCCAGTCCAGTCTGTGATCTCGGCACTACGCGTCACATTGGTGGAGACCGTAGCTGTCCAGTTCAGTTCGACGTCCCTGTGGGAGCCAGGTGAGCGTAACAGAATGCGAAGCCTACCCACAAATTCCCACCCGGGCATTATGGATACCTCAGAAACTGACCAAGTAGCCCAATTACTAGGGCAACTGAGGGCTGAAGTGCATTCCGTCTGTCAAGAAACCAATGCTCTTAGGAGAGAACTGATTTTGTCAAAGGAGCGAACTGATGACCTTGCTAGGCAACTACTGCAAAGCCAGTCTGGACAAACACCCCTACCAGAACTCGGGGGAAATACAGCTCCTGTGTCATCGAGTAACCCTGTGCAAATAAACCTACCAGGAACTATTCCATTAGCTCCGCCCGAACGCTTTGCTGGGGACCCCAAAAGGTTCGCCATGTTTATGAACCAATACCACTTGCACTTTTTATGCAGAACTGGAGCCTTCCCAAATGATCAAGCCAAGGTAGCCTTTGTATTGTCATATCTCAGCGGCAGTCCGGCTGATTGGTCGATTCCACTAGTCAATCAGGATGACCCAATTCTTCGGGATTTTCAGGGCTTTCAAATGAGAATGAAAAGACTATTTGCCCAGCACTCCCAAGGACAGGCCCTGGATAACTAACTTTTGTCCCTACGACAGGGTAACCAGGACCTTCTATCCTACATCGCGACCTTTAATAGGTTGATAGTGGAAACTGGATGGCCCGAGGTAAAACAAATCAAGTTATTTCATCGAGGGCTTCGAGGAGAACTCAAGGATGTCTTGGCTCAAGTTGTGAACCCACCTCAAGACTGCGCTGAATATATAGACTTAGTGGTCCAGTTAGATCACAGACTTCAGAACAGAAAGGCTGATTGAGCCAAGTTTGAGAATCGGGTGTTGGTCAAAACCCACGCTAACCCTAAAGGAGCAGATGCTTCAGAACCCATGCAAATCGGAGGGGTTAAAGGACCCTTAACCCAGAAGGAAAGAGAAAGGAGACGGCAAATGCAATTGTGTCTATATTGAGGAACTTCTGGGCATTTTCTACGGGATTGCCCTGTAAAACCACCCAAGAAGGTGGTAGGAGCTGCTGATAAAAGCCATATGGAGTCAGACTCGGGAAACGACCACGCCCGACAAGCGTAGAGGTCCGCTTGCCAAGCTTGAAGAAGGATACTCAGACCTCGCATTTCATCATACCAATGGTCCTTGTAGATCCAAGGCAGCCATCACGTATGCACGCAGTAAGGGCATACATTGATAGCGGGGCCATAGGAAACTATGTGGACTACGAATTGGCTTCCAGGATGAATCTACCTCTCTGCCGAAAGACCACCTCAGATGTCATCACCACAGTCGATGGAACCGAAATTGCCTCTGGGCCTGTAACTCATTCCACCGCAGAGATGACACTATTGGGTCAGGATGGGCATCGAGAGACTATTGTGTTTGATCTAATCAAAGCCCCACAGTTCCAAATAATACTGGAGGTACCTTGGTTGGAAACACATAATCCTTGTATTGATTGGCGAGAGAAGAGAATAACCTTCCCGGATTGTGCACAAACCTGTTACCCAAAGAAAAACTTGAACACAGGCCTAGCCACAGTCACCACATCAGTCGTACAATTACATCCGGAATATCAAGAATTCCAGGATGTCTTCCAAAAAGAACAGGCAAACACCTTACCGCCTCACAGATCGTACGATTGTCAAATCGATCTCATACCCAGTGCACAACCCCTTTGTAGCAGGATCTACGCCCTTACGGAACCTGAGAACCTTCACCTACGGAAATACCTAGACCAGTACCTTGCTAATGGCTTCATACGCCCATCCAAGTCCCCTGCATCTTCATCTTTGTTCTTCATGCCCAAAAAGGAAGGTTACCTCAGAACGTGCATAGACTACTGCGCATTGAACCAGATCACTGTTAAGAACCGATACCCATTGCCTCTGATCCCCAAACTACTAGACCAAGTAAAGGACGCTTGCATATACACTAAGTTGGAGCTCTGGGGGGCATACCATCTGGTACGTGTGAAAGAGGGCGACGAATGGAAGACTGCTTTTCGCACTAAGTATGGGTTATTCGAATACAGGTGATGCCCTTTGGGTTGTGCAATGCACCAGCAGCCTTCCAATACTTTATGAACGATGTCCTTCGTGAACTCATTAACGTTTGTGTTGTCGTATATATCGATGATATTCTAGTGTACTCCTCCTCAGAATCTGACCATGTGAAGCACGTCCGAACAGTCCCTGAGAAATTGCGCCAGCACAACTATATGCAAAACTGGAAAAAATTTGTTTTTCATGCCACAGAAGTTGAATTCCTTGGGTTGATCCTG
Organism: Ambystoma mexicanum; assembly: GCF_040938575.1. NCBI lineage: Eukaryota > Metazoa > Chordata > Amphibia > Caudata > Ambystomatidae > Ambystoma > Ambystoma mexicanum. Next base: position 517,659,833 of record NC_090939.1, read on the forward strand.
AGTCCAAAAGGAGTCCAAATGGACTCACGAAAAGTGGATGCAATTCTTAAGTGGCCATCACCAAGTTCAGTTAAAGGAGTACAAAGCATGCTCGGCTTTGCCAATTTCTACCGCAGATTCATCCCGGATTTCTCACATGTTGTACATCCCATCACAGCACTCTTGCGAAAAAACAAACGCTTTATGTGGACTGAAGAAGCTGAAAATGCCTTCCAAGAGCTGAAAGTGAAATTCATGTCTGCACTTGTACTAAAGCACCCACGCCCTGAACTTCCATACATAGTGGAAACTGATGCATCCAGTTTAGCCATGGGAGCTGCCCTGTCCCAAAAGGACCCTGAAACTGGCCAGCTTCACCCAGTAGCATTTTTGTCCAGAAAGTTCTCGGCACCCGGGTTAAACTATGCGGTTATCAACAAGGAGTTATTAGCCATTAAATCCGCCTTCAAGGCTTGGCGGCACTATCTTCTCGGTGCCAGGCATACCATTACTGTGATCCCCGATCACCGGAACTTGCAGTATTTAAAGACAGCCAAGGCCCAATCGTCACGCCAACTCCGATGGGCATATTTCTTTGCCGAGTTCGATTTCCTGATAACCTATCGACCAGATTGCAAGAATGGTAAAGCAGATGCCTTATCCCGAATAGGGATGGGAGAGGCAGAAGTGAACCCAGAAACAGTACCTATAATTTCCGAACAAAGGATTCTTGGCATGACTACTCTGCAGACACTAGAGGACATTCAGGTAAAGATCCAGCAACTCTTTGATCCTACAGCCCTGCAGGACTGGGTAAAGAAAGGCCCGGACTACTCTGTCACCAATGACCTGCCTTATTACCAAGGGCGGCTATTTCTGCCACACAAGGAACTACAAGAGCTAGTCATTTCCCATTATCATGACACCCTAATGGAGGGGCACCCAGGTATCGCAAAGACTGAAGCTAAAATTAAGAGACAATTCTGGTGGCCCACCTGGGGAAAGGATATTAAATCATTTGTAATGTCTTGTGGCAATTGCGCCCAAAACAAAAGTCAGAAGAGAAAACCAGCTGGACTCTTACAACCTTTAGACATTCCGCCTACTCCATGGCACACCTTATCGTTAGACTGTATTACTGATCTACCTCCATGCAATGGATTTAACACCATTCTAGTTATTGTGGATCTTTTTTCCAAGATGGCCCACTTTATTCCTTTAAAGGGATTACTTTCAGCTTCAATCCTGGCCAAGGAATTCCTCGAAAACATTGTTCGCATACACGGATTTCCATCAGTATTGGTCTCTGACCGGGGCAGTCAATTCATTTCACATTTTTGGAAGAAATGTTGTCAATTGGCGCAAATCAATGTGAGGTTATCGACCAGTCACCACCCCCAAACCGATGGTCAAACGGAGAGGACCAACCAGACTCTCGAACAATACCTGCGTTGTATGTTACATCAGACTGAGAGTAATTGGAAAGACATTTTTTGGATCGCTGAATATGCATACAATAATTCTTCAGTACATTCTGGAACTGGACAGAGCCCCTTTTATACCTTATATGGGCACCATCCTCGAACCTCAGACCATGACTCACCCCAACACTTAGAAATACCCGCAGTGCACCATCTGCACGCTAAGATTACACAAGCCTTTAAGGAAGCAACTGCACATTTAAAACAAGTGAAAGAAAAATACAAGAAAAATGCTGATCGGCATAGAAGTGATACTCCACAATACCAGATAGGGGACCAAGTATGGTTGGCCACATACCTCTAAAGGGAACACAGACCTTTAACCCCAGATATTTGGGACCTTACTCTATTAAGGCCATTATCAACCCAGTGGCCGTCAAGTTGGACTTACCTGCTAATATGCAAATTCACCCGTCTTTCATGTTTCATTCACTTTTGAAGCCAGTGCAACCAGGGACAAGACTAACCAAGCCACCAGACCCCATCCTTATAGAGGGGGAACCCAAATTTGAGGTTATGAACATCCTGGACTCCAAGCTGGTGAAGTCGAAGCTTTTTTATTTAATCGACTCGAAAGGTTACGGACCACAGGAAAGGTCATGGGAACCTAGTGACCACATTCATGCACCCCGATTGGTGAAAAAAATCCACCGAAATTTCCCAGACAAACCAAAACCACGGGGAAGAACGACTTTAGGAGGGGCCTTGGGGGGATTGCTATCATGATGCCTACCCCCGGGGATCCAGATCAAGTCCAGCAACCCCGGAAGCAGGCATCAAGTTATTCCAAGCAAGCCCAACAACCCCTGCTAGGGGCTATTTGGGTGCAGTCCTGGCGTCTATGGCGCCACGCTCATATGGAAAGTCAGTCCTGGCGCCATAGGCACCAGGCTCATAGATTAAAACTCACCTGATGCAGACCATGCTGGAAACTTACCTGATGCAGACCATGCTGCAAGAGCTCCAAGCCAAAAGAGGCTTGGAAGGGACTACTTTACCTAGGGACTATTCTTTTTACTTGGGTGGGGTCGAGGAGGAATACTTACCTGGGACTACTTTGGAGGCTATTTAAACCACGCCCGAAGAGCAGCACACGCTTCGTGTCATTCTGCATCCAGCAGCGTAACGCTCACCGTGCCTGCAAGTCTGCATCCAGTCTTCTGCCACGCCGATTCTGGAGCTCCTAGAAAGAGGGAGAAAAGAAGGAGAAAAGGTTAGAACAAGAGCAATACCTTTAATCCTTATCTGAATTCCCGATCCACTGCGCCTTCGAGATGGAAGAAAGATGTTATTTTATCCGCGTCGCCTCGCCTGCTGCAACGCCGCGCTGATCTCACCGGCCTTCGCAGCATCTTCGCTATCCACCGCATCCTTCTGCATGTTCCTGCCGCACTCCGGCACCTAAGGGGAACACAAAAACAGCAAGGTGAGCCAAGGGAATAAACAGAGGCAATATTAGTTACCCCCCATAGACTTACCTGATTTTACCGCTGGGGGTACTATTCCTTGTCACGGGTCGGCACAGCCTCCACCGCATCTTCGCTGCACCCCGGCCCCTAAGGGGAACAAAAGGACAGCAAGGTGAAACAAAGGGACAAACAAGGGGAATCCTTCTCACCACAATAGACTTACCTAATTTTACCGCCGGAGGCATTATTCCCCGAGACTTCATAATTTCTCTCAGCACCTGAATAAGGGAGAAAGCAACAGGTTACATACTGACATTATGTTAACGAACTGTGTTGGATAATACAAATCCTTACCTGAATGTTACCGGTTGCCATGAGGTACTCTTCGCTAGGGTCAAGCTGCAACCTGCAAGGAATCGGACAAGAGTGAAATTCAGACATTTGAACTCTTACGAACTATATACTTACGGCGTCTCGCCGGAAATCTCAGAGTCAATATTGTTCTGGAACTCACCAATTCCTTCGAACCAGTGAAGCAACTGGTTATCTACGCGCCCCTGCGCTCAATGCAGGATGGAGAGCTCATCTTTCCAAACCATCAGGTGAAACTATAAGAGGGGACATTAAAGGTGATCAGTGGGGAGAACAGCGGGGGCGGGGGTTAACACTCAACTCCACGGGTGGTTAATTCCCTTTCTCCATTTGCAGAAGAATACTCCTACGGTCCAATCGTGGGCCAGTCCAGTCTGTCATCTCGGCACTACGCGTCACATTGGTGGAGACCGCAGCTGTCCAGTTCAGATAGACGTCCCTGTGGGAGCCAGGTGAGCATTAACACCACAGTCGATGCACTCACCTGCGACACCACAGAGGTATCCATATCTGTTTCACCACCAGAGCCAAAGGCTTCCTCGGAGGTGGACTCAGACTGAGTCAGGGCCAGGATGGCCTGTAGCACCAGTGGATCTTCATGGGCTACCACACCACGTCCTCCACTGGTGGTTAGTCGTGGCACAGTATCCTGTTCCTCCTCCAACTCCTCCTCTACATCCAGTGCCTCATCACATGCACATAGACAGAAAAATACATGAAGAGCCATGTAAATAGCATAGCCCACACACATAAGCATCACAATGTCCCCATGCAACACATCAACCTGCCATGTCACAAACTCCTGCACGTATGCAGTGCCAATGAAGTGAAGGCTAGCATGAAAGCAGCTATGGACGTGTGTGGAATGGCTAAATACAACATGCAGTACATGGTGCATAGCACTTGCTACACACATGAGCAGCTGACTGGCATAGTTCATTTACCAACATCACTGATGCAAAAACACATATGCGACGTAGCATAGCCATGCTTGAACTGTATACTGCATGAGATGGAAATCACAAACTCAATACACACAAGTGTCATACAGTGCTACAATGCAAGGGTGGTGGAATAGATTGAAGCCAGACACACCCATCCCATGAGGCCAGGTCACATTGACATCACATGAGTGAATAGGCATGGGGAAGGTGAGACCTGGGGTTGGAAGTGGGTGTGAGCAGTGCAGTACATGGGAATGGCATACCAATAAAATACAACCTACATAATCAGCAATGAAAATGCGGCAGGCTGGTGGAAGTGTATGTGCAGACATCGGGTGTCAATTGTTACTAGAGGGTTGTAGGGATACAGTAAACAGCCAGTGAGTGTGGGGTATGGCAGTGAGGCAGTGCATGGGTGGCTCAGAGACCCGTGTCGGAGATCAGAGTGTGGGCAGGTGACTAGTGCATTCTCTCAGTCATCCAGGACTCCAGCAGGGGAGAGGAGATGGTGAAAGCACAACACATGAGGAAGCATCAGAAGTGCCTCCCAACTCGGAGAAGGTTCACCTCCTGTTCCATTGAGGCAGGGAGGCCATACCAGAGTGAGGCCCCAGTCATAGATAGACATTAACAACCAACTAATTGCTATGAGAATTAACTGACCCTGAGGGAGCAGGAAAGGGATGATCAAAGACCATGAGAAGGAAGCGATTTGGGAAGATTGAGTTGAAGGAATTACAGCTCCAGGGCCCATTTGGCCATGTGGACAATGCACAGCGATTGGAAATGAACAGTCGTAGCCACTGGGAGCCAGTGCAATCATCACAGTCCTAGGGAGATTCAATACCTGACAACAAGACAAAGGACAATCCCCACTGCCCAGGTCAGGATGAGTAGCAGAAGGAAGAGTGTAGAGCCACAGAAATCTTGGTAGAGGCCATTGCAGTACCCCACCATAGGTATGACCAGTCCTTTGGAGACAGTGATCTACTGGGGGAATGAGGAAAGTAAGAATACCCCTGAGGCGGTGCAGCTGGCAGGGTGACCTCTCAGAGACATCAGAGATGTGCGGAGAGAAGGTGAGTGTGGAGTGCAGAATTGTCACAGGCTATCCGCCATCACAGGTTGGAGCAGGAAGAGGGCCAAGAGAGCCTGGACAGAGAGTGACATGGAAGGAGTGAGCAGGTGTGGTGAGGGGATTCATCACGGTGTGTAGCACATTGTGCACATGCAGTCTGCAGGACAACAAGCACGTGTCAGTCCACCATGACATGGTTCACCCATGGCAGTCATGTAAATGCAGGCAAAACTGCCAGACAATCATTACACTTCATCCAAGCAACATACACATTCCTGGACACACATGCATCACCACTCACCAAACATTTCCTCATAAATCAGCAGATCACACACGCCTTGGATCTGCTTCACATCAATCATAGCACCTATGATCTTCTCGTGTGGAGTCAGTTCTTCGTCCTCTCGAGGTGACCCACCTCCAGTCACCTGAGTAGAGACATAGTTGGTTCCCAGCTTATCTTGGCTCAGCGCCAGAGGTCATACAAATGCTTCATTGCATCAGAAGCTGAGCGCCTCTCATGCCCCAAGCGTTAATACAATTGGCAATACACTGCCAGTGGGCCATATGCTGGGAAGGCGTATGTGTGCTCCCTGTCCCCACAAGCATGTTGTGTTTGTGTTCCTGCATGTAGTACATGAGGATCTGGAGTTCCTCATCACTAAAGCTCCTCTTCCTCGACATGTGGGTCTCCTGTGCCATGCCTTGGGACTGAACCTGTTTGTCTACTCCCCGCTTTGCCTTCTTGCAAGGTCCTGCAGACCCTGAGTGGCTCGGACCACTTGGGTCAGTAGGGGCTGGAGCACTGGTGGCCTGACCTGTGGCATCACACACTGATGGTGTGACAGTAGGTGCCCTTGCAGGTGGCTGTACCTGTGTGCTAGTGCCACAACGCTGTACAGCATGTCCCTGCCCCTACGATGCACAGATAGCATCTGCCCCTGCATCTCCGTGGACCGGGGTGGGGAGCACCACAGGTCTGGTTGTGTGACCCGGAGTCTGGGTAGTGAGGTCTGCAGCTGCCCTTGCAGCTCCCTGAGCCTGGCGGGTGTGTACAGTAGTTGACAATGCTGCATCTGGACCCTGGGTGCCGGTGTCAGGACGCTGCACAGCATATCCCTTCCCCTTCGATGCACAGATAGCATCTGCCCCTGCGTCTCTGTGGATAGGGGTGGGGAGCACCACAGGCCTAGCTGTGTGACCCAGAGGCTGCGTGGTGAGGTCTGCGGCTGCCCCTGCAGCTACCTGAGCCTGGTGGGTGTGTACAGCAGTTGACAATGCTGCATCTGGACCCTGGGTGCCGATGCCAGGACGTTGCAAAGCATGTCCCTTCCCCTTCGATGCATGGATAGCATCTTCCCCTGCATCTCTGTGTACCGGGGTGGGGAGCAACACAGGCCTGGCTGGGTGACCTAGCGGCTGGGTGGTGGTTGCTGCAGCTAGCGGCTCGGTGGTGGTTGCTGCAGCTGCCCTTGTAGCTTCCTGACCCTGTTGGGTCGGGGGCATAGCTCTCCCTGCATGGGCCCGGAGACCTCGGACACCTCGTCCACCTCCACCACCTCAGCCACCTCTACCACCCCGGCCACCTTTGCCTCCCTTCCCACTAGTTGCCCTCCCAGTCATGGCACATATGGATTAGTGCAGTGGGAGGTGCAGCTATCGATTGTCCTGGGCAATTTGAGTGAGGGGGCAGTGTACGTGATGTTAAATGTACCAGTGTGCCCCAACAAGGCTCGATGTAACCCCAGGGGAAAAAATGAATGGGCCGCGTAATGCACAGGCACCCAAATATGAAAAATACGTGTATGCAACCCCTCGGCAGCCCACTTGTAAAGGAAAAACCTAATGCAGTACGCTGTGGCACCAAGCTACACAAAAAATAAGTACGCGAAGGACACATAAGCTACAGTGATGGTAAATAAGGGGCCCCCAAAGATTGCAAAATGCATACGCAACTCACCGTCAGCCTCAAAATACACGCATGTGTGCACGGAGGCAATCCCTCACCAAAACAAGAGGCTTGCACACAATGAAGAGATTGCGTGGAAACTAAGTCCACATGTTCGTCTGCTATAACTCGGCAAGCACGTGATGCTCTCCTACGCACTACTTTATCCCGATCCTGAACGCCATGCCCAATGTTCAGCAAGTCACGTAAGTTACGCACTTAGGGCCTTTCCTCTGATTTCACACTTATGCGCTGTTTCCGCATGTGCAGAGTCACTCTGTTTCTGGCTGGCCACGCAAGTAACACAGAAGACCTACACTCCTGCCTACCAGCCAATTTACCTGCCTCCAAGTGCCCCGAGCAGCTTCCTATGAGCCATCTGCTGCTGCCTGCCCACTGTGTGTGACTGCTGCCCACGTGACCTGCATTTTTGGTGCCTGCTGTACAGCCATTGCCAGTGCTCCTGTCATTGGACCTGTGTCCACATCTGCTGATCCAGAAGACTCCCGACGTGCCAGACCACCACTCCACTGCCCAGCACCATGACTACCTTGCCCATTCACACCTGCTTCAGGGGTTGCCATGTCTGAAGCAACATCATCAGAGGCAAGTGGCAACCCCCGACAGCGATGCAGAGGGCTGTCAGCTTCTCAGCCAGGGCAGCTGACATCCTGGTGGAGCAAGTCCTGGTGCATTATAATGCCCTCTTCCACGGACCATCGCAAGTCTGCAAGGAAGGACGGAGGAAGATCTTGGCGGTCATTGTGCGTGCCATCAATGCAGAGGGTGCGGCACCATGCGACTACATCCATGTCCACAAGCGCTGGGAGGACTTCAAAGCTAGACCCGCAACAAGGCCCGGCGCTTCCTCAATGCTGGCATGGACCAAGAGGGGCACCGGGGCTGGTTGACCACCGACAACAAATGGGTCATGGAGAGCGATTCTACACAGCGCTGCACACCCAGGTCATGGATTTGGAACTCCGTGGAGTCAACAGGCAAGTGTCCATGTGTACTTGTCCACCATAATGCAAGTGCATGTTGATGTATGGTTGGAGTATGCACCTTGGCCTTATGTCTGGTATGCCTCTTGTACAGATGTCTGTGTGCATGTTCCAGACAATGCTGCATGTGAGTCCATTCAAGCATGTGTCACATCAACAGTGTTTGTGTAGCAATGTGTAATGCACGGCAGCATGTAACGACATGCACATGGTTGATTACATGTGTCTGGACTTGGCCATGTGAGAGGTGTCACACATGGGTGCTTTTGGCAACATCATGGACATGCATGGTGCATATGTGCATGTGTCTGAAGAGTGTGTGTGTGACTGGCCAACACTCCGGGATGGATGTCACTTGAGCATTAGATTGTGTGATTGAGTCATGCTGCCAAATTGACCTCTAGTGCACTCTGACGTGATAGTTCCATGCCCTGCTTCATGACTGTCAGATGGTGTGTCTGAATGAGATGTGTAAGTCACATGGTGCATGCGAGGTGAATGCACAATTTTGAGGTACAGACAGTGCCTTCTCCAAGGATGTGATTGTCTGTTGGGAATGCCAGACATGATTGTGCATGTGTGTTGATTGCACTATCCTGTGTTTTGTGGATGGTGATGATGGTTGTGACCTTTGACAATGCCACTCATGTACATTTGCTTTGTGCAAAACAGACATATGTTCAGTACCCTGATGTTTGTTTTCTATGTCTCCCCATCCACAGCAACAATGGTAGAAGAGGGCAGAGAAGGCGCTGTGGAGCAAGGCAGCAGGGATGCCTCCACCAGGCACAGACACAAGGCCCAGTTACACTCCCAGCTCATATCATCATCGGGGAGCGAGGAGACTGGTGCCACGTCCGAGCCAACGGCCACAGCTGCTGAGGGGAGGCCCAAGAGGGTAAAGTTGGTCGTGGGCTCCTCATCAGTGGGCGGGACAGGTGAGGTAGCACAGGGGCAATCCGCAACAATGCCACTAGTAAACAACGCTCTTGTAGGTTGTTACATTTATTTGAAAAAAGAAAAAAAGTAAAAATGATTCTCTCCATTAATACCATGATGCAAGTATTGTATCCACTGGCAAATGAGCACACAGAGCCTATCCACTATATAAAGATATCTCAGCTATCTGTATAGGTAGGCTTTGAGGAAAAACAGGCCCATGAAGACAAATAACCTACACTTGATGATATTAATTATTCAATATAACCAGGTCCAAGATATAAATCCTTCTTTAAAAATGTGTCTTGATAGGAAATGCCACCAGACCATGCTTGACACGACCGATAATATTAGATACACACAAATAATTCATTTGATGCTGTGCCATTCAATATTTTCATTAAGTCCCATTACATGGCTATTAGTTAGAAATATCAATTTCTGTTCCAAATTCAACAATTTTCTATTGATATCTTCCTGTGTTTTCCCTTTTACTTTCTTAAGGATACACCATTCAAAATCCATAAAAGAATGGCCCTTCTCCTCAAAATGTTTCACCAGAGGGGCTTTCTCAACATGGTTTTTAAGACAGCTCTTGTGTTCTATCATGCGTGTCTTGCATCTTCTGTTGGTCTTACCTATGTACAATAAGGCACACGGGCATCTAATCATATAGATCACATTATCAGTCTGACAATTAGTATGTTCCCTCATTTGCCATTCAGATTTTAAACCCAGATTCACGGAAGTCATTTTTCGTGTAAGGGGGCACATAATGCAATCACCGCAAGGATGATGTCCTACAATCCTGGGTAATCCCCATAACGTGCTCTGTCTCACTTCAGTGCTATGAGTTTTCTGCACATCATTCCTCATTACTAAATTGCGAATGTTGGTACTTTTCTTAAAAGCCACTAGAGGAGGTGGAATGGTCATTATTTTTTCCAATTCTTATGGATGATATTCTTGACTTTATAAGAAATATTGCTAAAGGTGTTTACGAATACTAGTGGGCTCTCTACAATGTCTCTATTTTTCTTTTCAAACAAAGCTTCTCGATGATTATTAGAAGCTCGTTTCGCAGATTGTTTAACAATCTTGGCTGGGTACCCTCTTTCTGTAAGTTTGTTAATCAAAATGTTGGCCCCGTCTTCATAGTCTGACCTAGTGCTACTATTGCGTTTGAGGCACAAAAATTGCTCAAAGGGCAAATTGTCATGCACATGTTTAGCATGGTGACTACCATAATGCAGTAATGCATTCTTATCGGTACTTTTTACAAATGGTTTGATCCACAATTGATTGTCTCTTTGATAAATAGTCAAATCTAAATAATTAACTTCATTGGAACTCATAGATGCTGTGAATTTCAGGTACCTGTTTTGATTGTTCAGCCACACCACAAAATTATTAGCTTCTTCTACTGATCCATGCCATACCATAAAAACATCATCAATATATCGCAACCACTGAGATATTTGTTGTCTAAAAGGATTGGCCCCAGAGTAAATGACGGTTTGTTCCACCATATCTACATATAGGTTTGCTAAATGAGGGGCAAGACTGCAGACCCCAGGAAGTAAATACACTTTATAACTGAGGGATACGAAGGTAGGATCGTTTTACTCTCCCTTGGTTTTCCCTTTTTTAGGCTGTAACCTTAAAAATAAGAACCTACAGAGTGTTCTGTGTGTTTTTTAGCAGAGTGTATGCCTTATGGTGAATGAGTAACCCTGATTCGGGTTGGAAAAGATCCGAAATATTGTGCCTACAAGACAGAACTATCAATATTGGAACTAAGGTGAGGGTATGCCCTGTAAGACTGGTTTTGGTCTATTTATTTAGGCTTTCTGAATAGAGATATGTGCTCAATGAATAGAATAGACGTTAGCAAGCAAAATGTTTTTGATGATGACAGTAGAGTATGTCGTAAGATGTGGGCTGTCTCTCTCCAAACCACTGTTAATGGTGAAGGACAAGAATTGTGATTGTCATATAAACCTGTATAACATTTATTGGTTACAAGTTTGAAGCACTAGTATTTTATAAAGTATATACTTGATGCATCCTAATGGTGATTAGGTTTGGCTAGGTTAAGTAAAAGAACCAATTATGCCAATGTAGTAATTTGTATGTTTTGTATGTACCCCCAACTATAGAAACCGGAACCATACAAAGTACTCTACGAGAAGCACAAGACAATTTTCTGCCTCTGAAGAATGTCCAGTTAATAATAACATCCAGGACAGAAACTTATATAAGTCGGGCCAAGTTGTTGTACACTGTAGGAAATAAGAAAAATTGAGTTTGCTACTGTTGTGTGTTTTCAAGTATTTGTTTAACTTGAATATGTGTGGTGAAATCACCATTTTTAAACATTGTATATCTTTTATGTGTTGTAAATGCATTTTTTAGTAAAATGTTTTTTGATACTTGTGCTGTTTAGCAAATGAATTAAAATATAATATTTTAAATGTTGGATAGATGTCACTTATTAGACTTTACACAGCCTATATTTGTTTGAATGGCTGCGTGATCAGGTTTCAGATTATTGAGGGTAACATATTGTGTTAAAAAATATGTATATGTCCCTTCTTTTGATTAAATAAATAGTATATCCCCATTTGGTAGGAGGGGTATCACCGTAGTGTGGGGCAACCCACATATGAAATAATGCTTCTGTGAGGCAACATTTTGTCTCAGAGGTTTTTTCCACTTGTTTGTGGTTGGGAGAGTACTACTGATAGCCATATTCTTGCCCATGTTCTCGTACTGTGTTAAATAGATCTCTTGAATTGAGAGTGACCTAAGGGATATTATGGCCACTGCTGCTGATAAGAGTTTGGCCTACACTGAAGATTATATCTTACAACTTTTGAACTCGATACCTGAGTTGGGTTTAGATAGTGAATTAAGTGACATCAGTAAAGATGATAAATGGAATGAACTCACACAAACCCGTAAGAGGCTCGTACGGACCGAGTTGCATGCAATCATTATGTTGGAGTACCTTAAGAACCAGGCCCCACCTCAGGACCTTATAGTACGCAATGAACCAAGATTATTCTTGGATAATGCAGACTCCAAAGTAAAATGGAGATAGCTGGTTAGTATTAATCATTGAAACAGCCCAAGAAACCACAAAAAAGATCATGGTGGACCTAAACACGTAGAAGAAGAAATGAAAAAGAACTTCGACATTGAAAGCTTCAAAACCAAATTAGAAGCTCACATGAAGGAAATGCAGAATTTCAAAATAGAATCCAGTGCAGACAGAATTAAAAGGCTCAAAAAAGATCTAGCCAGTTTTGGACATGAAAAAGCTTTTCGGTATGTAATGAAGGATTATAACTTCGGAGCACCTGTCGAAGGGCAACAAACAAATCAAAGAGTGAGGTTTAGGAACACTTCCTATAGCTCCAGCGAGGAAGGTGGTACATCCAATGAAAATGAAGATACTAATGGGGGTGGACAGGGAGGAAGAAATACAAATGCCCCTCCACAAAGAGGCCGTAATACTGGAGGGAACCAGGGTACAAGAAATGGATCGAGACGCCCACCTTTTTTAGGCAGAGGGAACAGCCGGCAAGATTGGTCAATGGACCGAATGCAAACACGCAGTTACCGGGGCTGGTAGTGAACTTATCTAGTAAGATTCTCACTAAAGAAGAGGAACGGTGCCTTAATAAAGGTCTAAATTTTGTGGTGTTGAAATATCACAATCCTTTTGAGTTTAGATTGGAATTTAATGCTTTTATGCGGAAGGTACATTTGAAAGAGTTCTTTGAAGACAAACCAGCTAGTATTTATACCAACTATGGTGGTTTGAGAAATCCATCTACTTTTTGCCCTCCCCAGCACACTCATTCCCTGGAATCATTGGTTTTTGAAAAAAAGGTACTCCGGGAGATACAGAAATTAGAAAAGAAAGGGACGCCTAAAAATTCCAACTTAAGTCAATCAGAAATTACTATGTTACCCAATCTGGGTAACGATGAGAAAATAGTGATTAGACAGACGGACAAGGGCGGCGCCATTGTTATTCTAAACAAAAAAGATTATGTAGATGAATGCGATAGGTTATTGGCAGACAATAACAGCTACCGTAAAATTGAACAAGATCCTAGTCCCGGTATTATTAAACAGATAAGGGAAAAGGTTGATAAAGCTGTCGACCAACAGCTTATCAGTAAACAGGAAGGTGACTACCTCACCCGAGAAACAGCGAGAACCCCGATATTTTACATTTTGCCCAAAATCCATAAAAACAAGGATAAACCTCCGGGTAGGCCGATTGTTTCAGGGGTAAACTCCATTTTGGAACCTTTGTCCAAATACGTAGATTGTTATCCATGTCCTTTTGTCAACAAAATGAAGAGCTATGTGCAGGACACAAGAGATGCTATTGTAAAAATTGAAGGACTTATTTTTGATCCAACTACTGATGTATTAATCTGTCTAGACATACAATCGTTATATACTAACATTCCCCAAAGAGCTACGTGAGAAGTAGTGGAGGAAAACCTGCTTAAACGTGAGGATAACCATCCGGATAGTAATGCTTTAATTATATGGTGTGCCGAAATGGCCCTTACTAAAAACATTTTTCAATTCATGGGCCAATTTTATATGCAGGTGGAAGGCACTGCCATGGGTGCAGCAATGGCCCCTAATTTAGCAAACCTATATGTAGATATGGTAGAACAAACCGTCATTTACTCTGGGGACAATCCTTTTAGACAACAAATATCTCAGTGGTTGCGATATATTGATGATGTTTTTATGGTATGGCATGGATCAGTAGAAGAAGCTAATAATTTTGTGGTGTGGCTGAACAATCAAAACAGGTACCTGAAATTCACAGCATCTATGAGTTCCAATGAAGTTAATTATTTAGATTTGACTATTTATCAAAGAGACAATCAATTGTGGGTCAAACCATTTGTAAAAAGTACCGATAAGAATGCATTACTGCATTAAGGTAGTCACCATGCTAAACATGTGCATGACAATTTGCCCTTTAAGCAATTTTTGCGCCTCAAACGCATTAGTAGCACTAGTTCAGACTATGAAGAAGGGGCCAACATTTTGATTAACAAATTTACAGAAAGAGAGTACCCAGCCAAGATTGTTAAACAATCCGCAAAACGAACTTTTAATAATCATCGAGAAGCTTTGTTTGAAAAGAAAAATAGAGACATTGTAGAGAGCCCACTAGTATTCGTAAACACCTTTAGCAATATTTCTTATATATTCTTAAAGAATATCATCCATAAGAATTAGAAAAAAATAATGACCATTCCACCTCCTCTAGTGGCTTTTAAGAAAAGTACCAACATTCGCAATTTAGTAATGAGGAATGATGTGCAGAAAACTCATAGCACTGAAGTGAGACAGAGCACATTATGGGGATTACCCAGGATTGTAGGACATCATCCTTGCGGTGATTGCATTATGTGCCCCCTTACACAAAAAATGACTTCCGTGAATCTGGGTTTAAAATCTGAATGGCAAATGAGGGAACATACTAATCGTCAGACTGATAATGTGATCTATATGATTAGATGCCCGTGTGCCTTATTGTACATAGGTACGACCAACAGAAGATGCAAGACAAGCATGATAGAACACAAGAGCTGTCTTAAAAACCATGTTGAGAAAGCCCCTCTGGTGAAACATTTTGAGGAGAAGGGCCATTCTTTTATGGATTTTGAATGGTGTATCCTTAAGAAAGTAAAAGGGAAAACACAGGAAGATATCAATAGAAAATTGTTGAATTTGGAAGAGAAATTGATATTTCTAACTAATAGCCATGTAATGGGACTTAATGAAAATATTGAATGGCACAACATCAAATGAATTATTTGTGTGTATCTAATATTATCGGTCGTGTCAAGCATGGTCTGGTGGCATTTCCTATCAAGACACATTTTTAAAGAAGGATTATATCTTGGACCTGGTTATATTGAATAATTAATATCATCAAGTGTAGGTTATTTGTCTTCATGGGCCTGTTTTTCCTCAAAGCCTACCTATACAGATAGCTGAGATATCTTTATATAGTGGATAGGCTCTGTGTGCTCATTTGCCAGTGGATACAATACTTGCATCATGGTATTAATGGAGAGAATCATTTTTACTTTTTTTCTTTTTTCAAATAAATGTAACAACCTACAAGATCGTTGTTTACTAGTGGCATTGTTGCGGGTTGCTAATGACAACGTCGCATTTTCCAGCGACGGCGTCGTGCGACGTGATGATGTCATCGCGTTACATCTGACGCGATGACATCATCGATGCGCGCTAGATCGCTGTGCGCGATATAAATAGAACGGCTCGCGTGGTGAACGTGCCAGCAGGACAATAACGAACTGCGCATGGGATTCCGTTTAAGCATTAAAAGAGGTAAGCTAGAGTGCCTACAAGGGGCATATGTGAGGTCCAGTATTTACAATTTTTCCCCTGTGTATGTTGAGTATTTAAGGGTGTACTTTTTTTCGTTACATTCCCATTATAGGGAAGCTGTTTTTCCCACAGAGGGCTACAATGTGGAGTAGAAATTAGTTTCTGTAAGCGCCTTTACAAGACTGCAGACCCCAGGAAGTAACTACACTTTATAACTGAGGGATACGAAGGTAGGATCGTTTTACTCTCCCTTGGTTTTCCCTTTTTTAGGCTGTAACCTTAAAAATAAGAACCTACAGAGTGTTCTGTGTGTTTTTTAAAAGAGCGTATACCGTATGGTGAATGCATAACCCTGATTCGGGTTGGAAAAGATCCTAAATATTGTGCCTACAAGACAGAACTATCAATATTGGAACTAAGGTGAGGGTATGCCCTGTAAGACTGGTTTTGGTCTATTTATTTAGGCTTTCTGAATAGAGATATGTGCTCAGTGAATAGAATAGACATTAGCAAGCACAATGTTTTTGATGATGACAGTAGAGTATGTGGTAAGATGTGGGCTCTCTCTCTCCAAACCACTGTTAATGGTGAAGGACAAGAATTGTGATTGTCATATAAACCTGTATAACATTTATTGGTTACAAGTTTGAAGCACTACTATTTTATAAAGTATATACTTGATGCATCCTAATGGTGATTAGGTTTGGTTAGGTTAAGTAAAAGAACCAATTATGCCAATGTAGTAATTTGTATGTTTTGTATTTACCCCCAACTATAGAAACCGGAACCCTACAAAGTAGTCTACGAGAAGCACAAGACAATTTTCTGCCCCTGAAGAATGTCCAGTTAATAATAACATCCAGGACAGAAACTTATATAAGTCGGGCCAAGTTGTTGTACACAGTAGGAAATAAGAAAAATTGAGTTTGCTACTGTTGTGTGTTTTCAAGTATTTGTTTAACTTGAATATGTGTGGTGAAATCACCATTTTTAAACATTGTATATCTTTTATGTGTTGTAAATGCATTTTTTAGTAACATGTTTTTTGATACTTGTGCTGTTTAGCAAATGAATTAAAATATAATATCTTAAATGTTGGATAGATGTCACTTATTAGACTTTACACAGCCTATATTTGTTTGAATGGCTGCGTGATCAGGTTTCAGATTATTGAGGGTAACATGTTGTGTTAAAAAAATATGTATATGTCCCTTCTTTTGATTAAATAAATAGTATATCCCCATTTGGTAGGAGGGGTATCACCGTAGTGTGGGGCAACCAACATATGAAATAATAAGACTATGAGGGAGCATGGTGAGGAGAATTAGCCCGCTGCCATTGTATATAGTTATTTAGGTGTAAGTTTCATTTTTTGGTTCTGTTTTTTTTTGGAGTTATTGGACTGTGCTCCACTTTTTGTATATAGTTATTTTTTGGTGTGTCATTTTGTGGATTGTTTTTTCCATGTTTTTGTTATGCATTTGGGACAATGGACCTTTCATACTTGTACATAGTTTTCATCTTTTTGGATCCTTTGTGTTTGTTTGCCATGATGGAATGGATTTATTTAAATTTTTAATTTTTAATTTTTCATTTTGTTTCTTTTTTTGAGAGTCAGTTAAGGACATGGACCACATTTTTTGAGTTTGACATATTTTTTTGTGACCTTTGTTTTTTCATTTGGACCTGCTTGATTTTTTTGTTGATTTCATGCACATTTTATTTAATTTCAGGAAATTATTATGATTTTCATACTTGTTTTAATACATTTTCTTTTTTTTTACTACAAGTGGTGTTTGGTCTCAGATTCTGTGCAAGTTTCACTCTTCCGTACTCTGTTCTGTGTCCCTGATGATGACCAATGTGGTTCATGTGTGTGCACACAAGCATGCATGTGTCATGTTTGACATCCATTCACATGGGACATGTCCTGGTGTGCATGACCAGTGGATGGGTGTTATGGTGGAGTTGGAGTATGCACCCTGTGGTGGTCTTTGATTTCACATGTGCAGCATATGTGTGTCTTGGTCCTCAGTTTTTTGTGAGGGTGGTGGGTTGGGTGAGTGATGGGAGTGTGTAATCTTGAAATTTCTGGAACAGGATTTGCTTGATGCAGTGTAAGTGCCTTCACAATCATGTTTTTGTGCTAATTTAATTGTATCTCATGTAGTTGGACATCCTGCTTTGCTATTCCTATTTTCCTATTGGTAGGGTTTGACTCATGGATAGAACAATTCTGCAGTATACGTTGTTAGGTAACGGTATGTTTGCCATGTACACAATCATGACTTGAGTCATTCCTCAGTGCTTGTGCTTTTGGTACTGCCTTGAAGAGGTCCTGTGGAAATCTGCTATGGTCAGCTGTGTACCCTCTGAATTTGTCATAAGGTCCCCTTGTACGCCACTTGCACTGGCTCACAAGCATGTGCAATCTTTAGACTGTTTTTATGTATGCCGACAGTTTGCTGTTTCCACTTAGGCTTGTAATTGACACTGGCTGGCCAGATTAACTTTGTTGTGGTTTGGGGTGTTTTTCTTGAGGTGTCTTTCACAAGTGCAGAACTGCCACCTCTGCAACCACATTTCATCCATCAACACTTCCCAAGCACGGACACCGTCTCAATGTCACCTGCCCAGACTAATTTCTAGTGTCTGTTTTCACTCAGTTCTCCCTCCCGGGACGCTTTGGCCCTTAGCACACTTGTGTACATGTACATTGTGAATGGCATGTGATTTGATTGGATGTCATGATATGTCCCTCACACATGGGAGGGTCACTCGTGTGTTTATGGGGTAATAGATTCATGTGATGTGTGCTCATTGAGGCTCATGCCTGATACAGCAGGCACATTTCTCTTAATTTGACACAAATTGAGGGTGCTTTGGATTCTATCATGGTGTGTGTATTTGTACATGTGTTTTTTTTTTTACATTACTCTGTCACATGGAATGCAGGGCTGCCTTTTGCCATACACATTTGTGATGTGTATGTTGGGATGTGGTTGCAGTCAGCAATTGTCTATGATCAGCTGGGACACTGATGCTTGTGGGTCAGGTGTATGGCTTTTTTGTTGTTTGCTGTATGTTTTGTGGACATGAGGTTGAGGGTGGTATCAATATATGGCATGCATGCTCACAGACATGCCATCAATGGAGTGTAGGTGTGTCACTATGTCAGCATCCAGCATGCAGATGGTGTCCAGTATATGGAGCCTGCCACGACGGGTGATGGGGGTGTCCCATGACACGGGGCCTGTCTGCAGTTTGCCGTGATGGGCTGGGGGTGTCCCATGACACGGGGCCTGCCTGCAGGTTGCCGTGACGAGTGATGGGGGTGTCCCATGACACAGGGATTACCTGCTGGTTGCCATGATGGATGATGGGGGTGTCCCATGACACGGGGCCTGCCTGCAGGTTGCCGTGATGGGGGTGGGGGTGTCTCATGACTAGTAGCCTGCCTGCAGGTTGCCATTACAGGTGATGGGGTGGGGGTGTCCCCTGACACAGGGCCTGCCTGCAGGTTGCTGTGATGGGTGATGGGTGGGGGTGTCCCATGACACGTGGGCCTGCATGCAGGTTGCCGTGATGGGGTGGAGGTGTCCCATGGCATGGGGCGTGCCTGCAGGTTGCCGTGATGGGTGATGGTTTGGGGATGTCCCATGATACAGGGCCTGCCTGCAGGTTGCCATGATGGGTGATGGGGTGTGGGGTGTCCCATGGCATGGGGCCTGCCTGCAGGTTGCTGTGATGAGGCGGTCCCTTGTGGTGTGGGCTGCCTGCAGGGTGTGGTCACAGGTGATGGGCTGGGGGATCCCATCTGGTGTAGGCTGCCTGCGGGGTGTGGTCACAGGTGATGGGGTTCCCTTGTGGTGTGGGCTGCCTGCGTGGTGTGGTCATGAGTGATGGGGGTCTCTTGTGGTGGGGGCTGCCTGCAGGGTGTGGTCAAGGGTGATGGGGGTCCCTTGTGGTGAGGGCTGCCTGTGGGGTGTGGTCATGGGTGATGCGGGTTGGGGGGATCCCATGTGGTGCTGGCTGCCTGCGGGGTGTGGTCACAGGTGATGGGGGTCATATGTGGTGTGGGCTGCCTGTGGGGTGTGGTCACAGGTGAAGGGGGCTGGAGTGTCCCATGTGGTGTAGGCTGCCTGCAGGGTGTCGTCACGGGTGATGGGGGTGTCCCATGACACAGGGATTACCTGCTGGTTGCCATGGTGGGTGATGAGGGAGGGGGTGTCCCATGACACGGGGCCTGCCTGCAGGTTGCCATGATGGGTGATGGGGGTGGGGATGTCCTATGACTGGCAGCCCGCCTGCCGGTTTCCATTACAGTTGATGGGGTCGAGGTGTCCCCGAACACAGGGCCTGCCTGCAGGTTGCTGTGACGGGTGATGCGGGTGTCCCATGACACGTGGGCCTGCCTGCAGGTTGCCGTGACGGGTAATGGGGTAGGGGTGTCCCATGACATGGGGAATGCCTGCAGGTTGCTGTGATGGGTGATGGGAGTGGGGGTGTCCCATGACATGGGGCCTGCCTGCAGGGTGCCGTGATGGGTGATTGTGTGGGGGTGTCCCATGACACAGGGCCTGCCTGCAAGTTGCCATGACAGGTGATGGGGTGTTGGGTGTCCCATGACACGGGGCCTGCATCCAGGTTGCCATGATGGGTGATGGGGGTGGTGATGTCCTATGACTGGCAGCCCGCCTGCCGGTTGCCATTACAGTTGATGGGGTCGAGGTGTCCCCGAACACAGGGCCTGCCTGCAGGTTGCTGTGACGGGTGATGCGGGTGTCCCATGACACGTGGGCCTGCCTGCAGGTTGCCGTGACGGGTAATGGGGTGGGGGTGTCCCATGACATGGGGCATGCCTGCAGGTTGCTGTGATGGGTGATGGGAGTGGGGGTGTCCCATGACATGGGGCCTGCCTGCAGGGTGCCGTGATGGGTGATTGTGTGGGGGTGTCCCATGACACAGGGCCTGCCTGCAAGTTGCCATGAAAGGTGATGGGATGTGGGGTGTCCCATGACACGGGGCCTGTCTGCAGGTTGCTGTGATGAGGTGGTCCCTTGTGGTGTGGGCTGCCTGCGGGGTGTGGTCACAGGTGATGGGGCTGGGCGGATCCCATGTGGTGTGGGCTGCCTTCGGGGTGTGGTCACAGGTGATGGGGGGCCCCTTGTGGTGTGGGCTGACTGCGGGGTGTGGTCATGAGTGATGGGGGTCCCTTGTGGTGTGGGCTGCCTGCAGGGTGTGGTCACGGGTGATGGGGGTCACTTGTGGTGTGGGCTGCCTCTGGTGTGTGGTCATGTGTGATGGGGCTGGGGGATCCCATGTGGTGTGGGCTGCCTGCGGGTATGGTCATGGGTGATGGGGTCATATGTGGTGTGGGCTGCCTGTTGGGTGTGGTCATGGGTGATGGGGGCTGGGGGGATCCCATGTGGTGTGGGCTGCCTGTGGGGTGGGGTCACGGGTGATGGGGGTCTTATGTGGTGTGGTCAAGGGTGATGGGGGCTGGAGTATGGCTCTCCCTTCAGGAGGGGTCAGATTCCAGGGTATTTTCCATGCAATTTGGCTGGGGTGATTCCGGCAAATGCGCAGTGTTTCCACGCAATTTTGCTGCGGTGCATCCGGGGTACGCGCAGGAGTTTCCACACGATTTGACTGGGGTGCAGAGTGAGTAATCGTGTGAGAAGTCAGCGCGCACCATGGTCATACCACAGCCAAATTGTGTGGAAACTCCCACGCATACCCTGCCCGCACACCAGCCAAGTCACGTGCTAACTCCTGTGCATACCCCAGACATACCCCAGCCAAATCATGTGGAAACTAAGTGCGTACCCAGGACGCACCCCAGCCAAATTGTGTGGAAATTCAGCGCATACCCCGTTCGCACCTCAGCCAAATCGAGTGGAAACACTGTGCGTACCCCAGCCAAATCGCATGGGATCTCAGCGCATACCCCGTCCGCACAAAGTTTTCACGTGATTTGGCTGGGGGGGGCTGTATGCTGGAGCAGGGATGGCGCAGGATTGCGTGGTAAATCCCCTGGAATCTGACCTCTCCTGACGGGAGAGCCACACTCCAGCCCCCATCACCCTTGACCACTGAATGGCTGTATGCTAGAGCAGGGATGGCGCAGGGGCTTGTACTGTGTTACACATTTCGCTAGCTTTTTACTGCACATGGGGGCGTGTTGGGGGTGTTACTGGCTTTGCTTGATGTTCCTTGTGCCACGGCCAGTGAGGACTCGGGAAATCCATGAATATGCATGCCCCTCAATTGTTTCTTTGCTCCACGGCTGGCACACGCGTGGCGCATGCTCCTTCTCGGTGTGTGGTGCTTGTGCCTTTTCTGCGCTGGATTCCATGAATCGGGGCCTAAATCACCAGGGACACTGGGGCAAAGAGAAGAACACTAGGCCCCAGCAATATTCATTGAAGCCCACTAGGCCACCAGGCCATCTTTGGGGGGAACATAGAGGAGGGGCAGCCCTTATAAGTAGAGCACCAGGGAATAAAAAACAATAGGGTTTAGTTGGGAATGTATGTTAGTGTTTTTCCTATTTTACAATGCATTTGACAGCATATATACTGTTGGTAAGCATTGATACGGTGGGCAGCCCAAAATGATTTTAGGAATGGTCTGCATACATTTTGTTGACATATTATTGGAATTCTGCCCATTAAGTGCAGTGAATAGGTGGTTGCTGATTGGGTCTGTCCCCTGTAGAAATTAACTCCTGCCAAAAAAAAGATTGAACAAGAGACCTCACTTTCTCACTCCGGGCTCAAGGGTGGATTTGTATTTGTATTTTATTGATATTTATAAAGCGCTTTTGCCAAAGAGCTGTACAGCAACTGTAAAAAACAGTTCAATAAATGAAAGGCAACGCAAAAGAAAAATGTTTACATCAGGATGGAGCTAAACTGAAGAAAGCGAAAGGAGGACATGAGCTTCAATTTGAGAAAGGAAAATAGGAAGAGAGAGAGAGGAACGAATTTTGAGTTGCAGGGAATTCAAGAGTTTAGGGGCTAGAATATTGAAGGAGCAGAAACATATAGAAGTACAGAGGGGATTTGGGATGGAGATGGGATGAAGATGTTGGGAATGAAGAGATCAGAGAGGAGATGTACGGAGGAGCAAGACCATGGTATCACTTGAAGAAAATGCAGAGGAAGTGATACAAGAGCCAAGAGTCAAAAGGAGGAAGAGAGATGGAACAAAGCGAGGAAGATATAGAAAAAAGGGAGCAGCAAAAAAGACAAGCCTAATGGTGGAATAAAAAATGTAAAACAGAATGGAAGGAAGTGAGGTGTGACAAAGGAAGACCAACCAGAAGGGCAGAACAAGAGTCGAGACGAGAGAGGATAAACATAAGAAGTTTAGCTGTGTGAAAAGATAGGAAAGGACGGATGCTATGGATGTTGAAAGTATGGTAGCAGCAGATTCGGACAGTGACGGAAATATGGTGAGAACAAGTTAAGTCAAAGGTGACTCCAAGATTGCGAGCTGTTGGGGAAGCTGAAAGGGACAAGGGAGGAAAGAAAAAAAGAAGGAGGGGAGGGGTGAAAGAGAACACAAGGGAACGAAAAGGACCTCAGGCTTAGAAGGGTTTCGCCATTAGAGAGTTTTAAGCTGCTGTTCATGAAAGAGATGGGTGAATTGAAATCAAAACTCACGCAGGCCAGAAAGGTGGCAGTGCAGCTGGCAAAAAAAGTGCCAGAGCGGAGGAAGGACAGGGAGGAGGGGCAAGAGGAGGGGCAAGGTGATGTAAGATGGGGGAGAGAGGCTGACAGAATGGACAGGAACCTGAGGGGAGTCATCGGGGAATGATGGGAGGGAACCCACCAAGGAGCTTGGCACCTCAATCAGGTAAATGGGGAGTGGCGGAAAGGAAAGCAGACATGGCTCTCCATACAGTAGAGAGGACCACTTATTGAACAGTGAGAGAGAAGCGAGGAAATGAGAAAGGAAGCAGGGCACAGGGAGGAAGAGACGATACAAAGCTTCATAAGGACATGCCAACTCTTGGAGTTTGGGGGTGTAAGTAGAGCAGAGGAGGCAAGCAAGCAAGGAAATATATGGCGGAAGGGGGTCACAGTGTCAGGGAGGTGCAGAGAACAGATAGGGATAGGTATGAAATGCCTAAATAAAGGGGCAGAGGATGGGGGGCAGTAAGGACAGAGGAAGAGGTCATTGACATGGGCAACTGTGGAAATGAGCGAGTCATGCCAGGAAGGGGAAAACAACAGCTGCTAGGTGTATCAAAAGGTTGAGGCTGATATCCTTCAGCTAACATGGGAATTTAGCATCTCTTATAGGGGCCGTTGGATTTAATGGTGCCAATAATCTCATGCCAACAAGGGATAACAGTGCAAAAGAGGATATGGCATCAGAGTTAAGTCTGTACTTCTGCCACTGGTGGAAGTACCAAGGCTGATTTGCATGTTGATTGTCCCCTTCTTTAGTAGCATAGAAGGGCTAAACACAATGGTATGAATAGCTGCCCAGAGAAAGGCCAGGAGGTATGGTTGAATCGGGGTCTCCCACATCATCCAATGTTTATCAGTCTCTATCACCTCCTTAATTCAGGCATGCAAAAATCCCACATTCAGCACCCGGATCCCACCACACCTCACTACCTTACTCATCACCAATGACCCAGCACTACCCTGTCCCACAGTCTCATGGTCGTCAATGCACACTCTACAGTCATCACGACTCTTCTCACCATATACCCATGATCTACTTTTCTTCAAAGCAACCCGGTTTTGAGCCAGCGCATATGCCCAGGACATCCTCATCCACACAGGCTACAGCATACCACATTCACCTTGCATAGGAAACACAGGGGAAAGCATAGATGTTATCATAAAGACTTCATGTAACTGACTCTTTCAGGAATGCACATCATTAATTTCTTGGTCTTTGTGGAATCAGAAAATACAATATTAAGGCTTTTACACCATGCAAAGAGAAATACACCAACACAGGCTTGTAAAGATTCCCAGAATCTTTATTGCAACACTGAACAGTTTACAAAACAAAGTACACAAATAGCTATTTGGCCGTCAGTACTTCACAGAGACCACCAGCAGGTTCAATGTGAACAGTGAACAGGGATTGCTAGCTGGACATTAGCATATTTATACAGTTTCTTCGTAACGATGTCCAGCCTCTTACGAATTAATCATGTACTGGGCTAGGGTTCGCGCCAGGTTCATTCCTAATTTACATATCTTGTGCATGTGGTTTACTTCTTAATACATTTACTAACAAGTACTACTATTCTCTGGATGTGACTTTACACTCTTTACACATTTGCTTCAATGCAGGTCAAACAGATGTTTTGCATATCATGTTTAAATAGCATTCTTGTTCTTGTATACTTGTAGGTTAACATCGCCGATTCAAGTAATCCCCTGATCCCTAGGTCAAGAAAGGACAAGGTCTACATGACCCTAACATATAGCTTGCAGGCAAGTTGGACATTAACTCGCCTACAGAGGTTGAAGAGGTTAAAGTGAAAACAAGAGGACACAGGTCGGCCATTTTTGGCCACAGGGTGACTTTGCACGATAAACCAAAATGGCGGTCTAACCTAAAATGGAGGCTTGATTAACTTAAGGTCACGACCTTGCAATACGGATTTCCTCGCAAAGCGACTGGGCATAGGCCAACATATACAATGAAGACGAAACAATATTATATCAGTTTCGACAAACCCTCCTTTTGGCCTATGCCAAGCGCTAAACTACCTTCGATCACCTTATGACTAACTCCACATTTCAACATCTATACACCCCGAATCATTATCAGACATATCTATTGCCATTAGATCAGACACTAGAGTTTCTTTCAACACGTACTCCTTGGAAACCTTATCTGGGGCGTGTATTTTATGTCCTAATACACTTGTTGCTTGCGCGCAACATCCCCCTAATACCGAACATATACCAGGGAGACACTGTATACAACAACAAAGGAACAGTAAACTACCCAAGATAATCAGCAGGGCCGAAAACAGCTTCCATCCCCAAGACCGTAGGAGGTCCCAAAACCATGCACTAAGTTTCCAGTTTCCCTCAGGAACATGCACTTCCGAACTAAGAACATGTAGATTTTGGATTGCCCTAAAGATCGTTGGAGAGGAGTCTGGTACGTAAACGCAGCAAGCGGACCCCACTAATTTACATACTCCTCCATGCTCAGCCAAAATGACATCTAATGCCATCCGGTTCTGAAGAGCTACTAATCTTGTCACTTTCGGTTCTAACGTCATATTATAGAGTATGTCAGTGGTCCGGTTGATGGTTCTCTCCAGTACTCTCGCTAGTCCCCTGATATCTTCTGAATTCATAATTTGCCCAAAAAATGTCACAAAGGATTTCATTATGTCTCCTAGAGTTTGTGCTGGAGTATCCCCCTTCACCTCTCGCTGTGGGCGAGTCTTCGAGATTTCTGCAGTACTGTCAATAAATACCCCAGGTAATAGGATCCCTAAATAGCAAGTTCCTTGCCACTCCCTAAGCAACCATGGAAATGCAACATTACCAGAAACAAAATAGATAGGTTCACCTACTTACAGAGGTCTGTTCTCACTAGTCAAGTTCGCAACGTTCGCACAATTTCTAAAATCACCCATTGACCGTGTTCCATTCCTCTGTATGCAGAAGGACACTGAGTCAGGGCTATGGTTAACAGAATAAGATGGAGGCGTGGCATCCTTATTGCCTATAGGAGCCATTTTGAAAGAGATCAAAGACTGAAAGGGACGAGACAATCTATCAGAGGGCCTAACAGAAGCAACGTTTAGCTTACTCCTATCTGCAAAAAGCGAGCATCCCAGGGGCATCAAAATACGTTTTTCAAAAGTATTCAAATTTGTACCATCAAAGTTCCCTGAGATGCTGTCATTCCAACGTCCAAAGAATAGTACTCTAAGAGAAGCGTAACAAGCAGTTGTCAAAGATAAAGGATGAATGTACCAACCTAGCCCCTAATCCCCATGTTGCGGCAAATGCGAGCAGATCCAGCAGTTGGTCTTATTGAAAATTGCATGAGTGGCATACATTATTAACAAAAGAGTATTATTCTGATAGTTCCGTCTATGTGAAGAATCTCTAGGCGACAAGGTATGCAATTGCACGGAAGGAGTGGGTATAACAGATACATTTTCAACAGGTAAAAAGTCCTCTAGCGGATATGCTTCCTCCAGGTACCACAACCCAAAACCAGTAGTTACTAAAAACCCAGTTATTATTACAAAAAGCCAACAATACGTTTTCGGGGTCCCCTTAGACGTTTGCTCATTGTCTCTGCTAGTCACATATTTATCTAAAAATTCGGTACGAGCGGTAGCGGGTGCAGGCATCGTAGTCTTCAATCGAAAAAACGCCAATTGTTCGTTTGCTGGCGACTCCAGTTACGCGTCTTCTTAATGTCTTTCCCACAACCCATAGCCAACAGAATCATTTCGTATAGTTGGGCCAAAAGGCAAGCCCTCAAATTATTTCTACAATCGCACAGTCAAACCGTGCCATACGTCTATTTGCTTGGACGTAAATTATATTTCACATTTTCCGGTGCTGAAGGATCAGAAAGCAAGGTGTCGTCACTTCCCATTGGAGGTGTCGAGTAAACGGAAATGGGATCAGAAAATGGGTGATCCGGAAGTACCACTGTTGGAGAGTGCGGAGACAAGATGGCCATTTTGTCTGGCCTTACAAATTCTGGAACGTCTCCGATACTCTCTTGTCAGTTGTTGCTGTTTCGGGAACATTGGTTACAGCATTGGAAAGGGATTCTGCGTCTTCTGTATCGTATGGCACGGGCCGCGGCATCCGTTTGGTGTGCGTTGCATGTATCCAATTCTTCCGCCCCGCTACCCGCACCGCAGTCTGGGTGACTAGCAGGACCTGGTAGGGACCCCTCCACAGAGGCACAAGGCAAGACGACCTTTCAAAAACTTTCCTGAGGATCCAGTCTCCTGGTCGTAGACTGTGACCGGGACCCTCGTATCGTACAGGTAATGCCTCTCCCACCTGGTGATAAATTGAAAATAGATTTTTAGTCAACTGGTTACAGTAATCTGAAAGAAGCACATTCTCTACATCCCGCAATGAGCGACTCTTTGGCATACCCCAAATATTAGCAGGCCTCCCCATCACCACCTCAAAGGGAGAGAGCCCAGTCTTAGTTTGAGGGGTTGTTCTCATCGACAGCAACACGATCGGTAAGGCCTCCGGCCATTTTAACTTGGTGCCAGCACACGTCTTAGCGAGCTTGTTCTTTATAATGCCATTATGCCTTTCCACTAATCCGGCACTTTGGGCATGTTTGGCCGAATGGAACCGTTTATCAATCTGCAATCCTTCACATATTTGTAGGATTACAGCAGCGATAAAGTGTGGCCCATTATCCAATCAGATAACTCTCGGCAGCCCAAACCTAGGAAATAACTCTTTCAACAGAGTCTTTGCAGTGGTTATGGCCGTTGCATCTCTAAATGGAAGGCCTCAATCCACTTGCTAAATGCACAAATGACGACCAACACGTATTTAAGATTGTTGCAAAGTTCCATCTCAATAAAATCAAAGTCGATGACCCCAAACGGAACAGAAGGTGGAGCGCAACTTCCTCTAGGAGTCGAGGTACCTTTTCCTACATTGTGCTGCAAGCAGACCATGCACCCTTGGACAAAGCGCTCCGCAATTTTGAAAATGTTATCATTGGCCCATACATGTAACATTTTAGTCAATTTACGCGCACAGACATGGGTCGGACCATGAGCCATAATGACCATCATTGTAATATAGGCATCAGGGAGTAACCATTTTCCTTCGACATTGTCCACCCAACACCCATCACCATCCAATCTCCCTGCACCCTCGACCCATTTCTTGGTCTCCTCTACAGTAGCATCTGCTTGAATGTCTTTTACAGAATCAATACTTTCACCAAAAGTACAAACATTTATAGTTTACCTTACGGCATACATTTCTGAACTAAAATCAGTAGCAGTTTGTTTAGCTATCTGATCAGCGAAAGCATTCCCTTTTCCTATATCATCTGTAATCTTCTGATGTGCTGTACATTTTACAATGGCTAACTGAACAGGGAGTGCGAGCGCTGAAAGTAATCGCACTATTAAAGTGCCGTGCTGTATTTTTATGCCATGTGAGGTCAAGAAACCTCGTTCTTTCCAGAGTCTACCAAAGTTGTGAACCACCCCAAAGGCATACTAGCTGTCGGTATATATATTTACTGTAAGCCCTTCAGAAAGTTCACAAGCTCGAGTTAATGCTATAATTTCTGCGGCTTGTGCAGAATTATGCATGATTCTTTTGGTTTCCACAATCGTGCTCAAGGTAGTGACGGCATAAGCAGCCGTGGATGTGCCATTCGGAAGTTTTAAACAAGAGCCATCACAAAATAGCTCCCCTTGTGGGCTATTCAAAGGCGTATCTTTCAAATCGATTCTACCTTTAGTCTCTTGTTCTGTAGTGTAAAGGCAATCGTGTGACGTTTCATCACCATCAACAGTATCTTGCGGGACAGGTAAAAGTTCAGCCGGATTTAATACACAACACCTCTGAATTTGGATGTGGGGAGCAAACAAGATCAATTCATATCTTGTCAATCTTGCGGAAGTAAGGTGTTGCGTTTGAGTTCTATTTAATAGAACATCTACAGAGTGAGGTACCATTAGGGTTAACGATTGACCCAGGACCATTCCCTCGCTCTGTTTTACAGACGCAGCAGTGACAGCTCTCAAACATCTTGGCAAAGTGCATGCAACAGGATCAAGGACGGATGAGAAATAGCCGCATGGCCTATTCTTCCCTCCATGTTCCTGCGTTAACACAGCCAAAGCACATCCATCACGTTCATGCACATACAACACAAAGGCCTTTTCATAATTTGGAGTTCCTAAAACCGGTGCCGAACACAGCGCGGTTTTGAGTAAATCAAATGCTGTCTGGTGTTCCAAAGTCCATGGCAATGGCAAAGAAATGCCCTTCTTTTTCAAAGCCAGCATTGGTTTAATCGTTAACGAAGAGTTAGGGATCCACAATCTACATTAAGAAGCCATACCTATCAGGGCTCTAACTTCCTTCTGCGTATTTGGGACAGACTTGCCAGAAATAGTTTTTATTCGTTCAGGTGTCAACCTTCTTCCCTTCTCTGACAGGAGATAGCCTAAATAGGTGACCTCCTGGCAACAATATTGGAATTTTTTGAGTGAAGCTTTATGGCCATGTTTTGCTAGATGACAAAGCAACAACATGGTGCCTTCTTTACAGGCACTCTCAGAATCAGCAGCCAAGAGTAGATCATCTACATACTGTAGTAACGTGCAAGTAGTAGGCAACTCGAGAGTATCGAGTTGCTCTTTCAATGCTCTACTATAAATACTTGTACTCTCAATGTACCCTTGTGGTGCACGAGTGAATGTGAACGAGCATCCACCTAGGGTAAACGCCAACAAATACCTACTATCCTTGTGTATAGGAATACTGAAAAATGCATTTTTGAGGTCCACAACGCTAAAGTGAGTGGCAGAAGCCGGAATCATAGTTAGTATCGTTGTTACATCAGGTACAATGGGAAACTGAGGAGCCACAATTTTGTTAATAGCACGCAAATCAATTATAAACCGAAAAGGAATCGCATTATCACCTTTTTTGTACACTGGCAAAATCGGGCTGTTACACAAACTAGCTGTAATTTCCTCAATTACTCCACGATGTACAAAATCAGAAACTGTACATTTCAAAGCCTGTTCGCCTTCAACTGAGATCTTATATTGTGGAATGCGAGGCAGTTTTACTCCATGTTTCAGAATAATTTTAACAGGTTCAATTTAAGAATGCCCACATCATTATCATCAATTGCCCATAAGCATTCCGGAATGTTACTGAATTCTGGCGGTAAAGGTCGAGTCAAAAACTGAGAGGCGAGTGATTGCTGAGGTAAAATTGTTAACCGAACTCCGTCCGAGGAGCAATGTATTACTGCATTCAATTCCTTCAACAAATTTAACCGCAGCAAATTCTCTCCGCAGTTTGTAGTAAGTAGAAATGGACACTGCTCGGTGAAGGGACCCACTGTTATCGGTACCGGCAAAAAGACTGGACAAACTACAGGTGTGCCTGAAAACCCTACGGAAACGTTGGATTGCCCTGACAGGGGAATGTTTGGAACCCGTAAATGGTCAATGGAACACTTTTGTGCTCCCGTATCTACTAAAAATAGATGCTTCCTATTTCCCATCACCATCTCAATTTAGGGACCTTTCTGATGAACGGGAATAGGCGTTGGTTCCAAATCCTGCTTCAGGCAATCCTAACGAAACAGAATGTTATCAAAAGGAAGTTCCTCAGAGAGGTATGCAGCAGAAGGATGATCAAAAATGTTTCTATTATCCACACTTGATACTTGTTTATCCTGTGAAAAAGGTTGCTGTGATTCTGACGTAAACTGACCTCTACCAGGGCCCCCTACACATGGGCGACCTCTGGATCGTCTACCCATGTTCCCAAATGACCTTTGCTGCAAGGTCGGACATTGTGCGCGTCAGTGACCATCCTGTCGACAATAGGCACACTGGTTAATGGTTACCGGAGCCAGGGGCATTCTTCCCTGTGGAACATATTGACCTCTAAATTGTGTACTACCCCCTCTGGGGCTTCTAACAATCTGTTGTAATAGTACTTTTGTTTTCAGGTCACCTTTTCTTTTCTCAAGTTTTTCCTTTTCATTATTCACACGATTTTCATAGTACTGAGCGATGTGCAGTACTTATGATTGAGACTTCGCCTGCCAAGCGCATTCGGAGGACATAATCTGCAACTGGATGTCAGGCAGCAATCCACGTACAAATTTGTCGACAAACAACCTTTTCCCTGACTCTGTGCCTAAGTCTTGTCCACTGAAATCCGAAAACACTTGTCCAAACCGATTAAAGAACTCGGTAGCACCTTCAGACTTACCTTGGACACAGGCCATAAGCTTGTCCCAAATAATTCTCTTTTCAGGAACTATGGTTTTTAATTTTATAATAATCCTATCAGGCAAAGTTAATATCACTTCAGGCGGTCTCTCGCCAGCTGGTCTTTCTCTGTCGAGCCTAACCATATTATCCCATGTATCACCTAACCCAGGTACATCATCTACGGTCCTAATCTGTTTCCACAAATCAACTGGCAGGAGTACGGGAAATAATAAATCAATATCACTTAAGGTGAATACCGATGATTGTAAGACTGACTCTATTTCTTTATAGAACCCCATCGGATTCTTTCTTATATCAGGAATAGATTGCTTTATGGTGTTCACTTCCTGTCTCGAGAACGGGACGTGAACAAACTGCGATACATAATGTGCAGGAATGTCCACAGCGACTATACCTCGTGCAGCATCGGCCGCAATCTCAACCTTTGGGACAAATGTCGGAGGGACCTCTCTCATAGGCAACTGAGAAGTAGGTAGCTCCGAACGCTTACTAAGCAACAGAGCCAAATCAAGTGCTAAGGCATTCAAAGAGGTATCAATCGAAAAGGCTCTCTTATAAACATCCAACAATTCTGCGGAACAACAAATCTTTTTTTTTACACACTCATCCTGCAGGTATTCTACCATAACCTGTATCACTTTCTTTTGCATTTCTAACGTATACTGACTATACGTGTCATATACTTCGGCTGGAGTTATCGACATATCCGAAATCCATCTTATCGCATCCTTTGTACAAACTCGCACTTCCTCACCTATCAATTTGCGGCGAGGAGAAAACCGTTTCTGTAAGAATACAGTGCCTAAACTATCACCATCTAGTTCTTCATTCTGTAACTCTTCCAACTCCTTCCTATACACAAAAATCCTCTTGACATGCTCATATACTTTCTCCGCAGTATCTCTAGACAACGCGAAGGTGTTCAAATCCCGCAACCCTTGTGGGAGATCTACATTGTTTAATCTATTCCACATTATGCTCAAATGAATTCCTAGTCCTTCAATAAAAACATTTTTCTCAGGGATACTTTTTAGATTTTCGAGTGTGGAAAAAACATCAGCTTGTTCACCCCTCTCCATACAATGTTTAGCCCAAGCAATTAATTCATTCTTTTTAACTGGGGACACAGTATTACGAGTCACAACCCTTGATCCCGTTCTCTGGTCTACTACAAGCGATGCAGAATCACTTGGAAGAGGGAGAGTAGACACATTCTGAATATCAATAAGTGGAGGCAAGGGAGCAGGCAAAGGAGCGACGGCTGGAGGAACAACAGGAAGAACAATAGGAAGGACCGGGGGAACTATAGGAGGAGGAATAGCGACAGGAAGGGGCAAAGCACCAGGAGGAGGAACGTACGGGGGTGGCGCAGAGGCATCAGGCCTTCGTTCATGCAAAAGTTTGTTAATCAATTCATCGGGCGTATGAAAATCTTTCGAAGGGTAAATTTTCTGAATGCCTAATTGAAACGCTCTGTCCGTGTTCCTAACTGATTCCAATTGTTTATTTTGATCATATAACAGTGCTTTTTCGGCATTTGTCATATGTCGACGCATGTGTTTCTCTCTACTCTTTTGTTGCTGCAAAGCTTCTGTTTTCCAACTGTGCAATGCGTCAAATGCTGCAGGTCTAGCCTGTTTCTTTATCAATACAGACTCTAAATATTCTAACCGAGGGATTTCAAAGCTACCATTGGTTGGCCACCGAAGACTAGGGTTATGTCTGGTCTGTCTGTGCCAAATATCATTAAATGCTATACTACCAAAGCCTTTCTTACAGTAGATAGTACATGCCGGCGACCCCTCCTGTAGTGTGGGACGGCTAACTTCCAAAGATTGTCTGTCACTGCGGAATAATGCCCTGGAGCAGGCAGACAATTTCCCAGGCATATCAGTATTCTGGTCAAATAATTGTGCTCGCGAGTACAATGCGCCAAATTCAAATTGTCATGGTTAAATTAAGAATCGGGTCACGATTCACCTGGCCAAAGGACTGGGAGGCCCGATCGGGTTACTAAGGACAATCTAAGGACCCACGTGTCTGGTGATTTTGGCAAATTTACCCACCTCGATATATGGACCCTCGTCAAGATGTCGTCTCGGGCTACAGCTCACCGTTCAGGGATCGGATCGTGCTGTTCTGTCGAGGAATTTGCTTCTCGTCCAGAGGGGCCTTTTTTGTTGACACCGTCCGATCCCGGTCCGATAGCTGAGCCAACCTTCAACGAGACGAAGTCAATCTTGAGGGTCCCTATTTAGGCGCCATCTGTGGAATCAGAAAATACAATATTAAGGCTTTTACACCATGCAAAGAGAAATACACCAACACAGGCTTGTAAAGATTCCCAGAATCTTTATTGCAACACTGAACAGTTTACAAAACAAAGTACACAAATAGCTATTTGGCCATCAGTACTTCACAGAGACCACCAGCAGGTTCAATGTGAGCAGTGAACAGGGATTGCTAGTTGGACATCAGCATATTTATACAGTTTCTTCGTAACGATGTCCAGCCTCTTACGAGTTAATCATGTACTGGGCTAGGGTTCGCGCCAGGTTCATTCCTAATTTACATATCTCGTGCATGTGGTTTACTTCTTAATACATTTACTAACCAGTACTACTATTCTCTGGATGTGACTTTACACTCTTTACACATTTGATTCAATGCAGGTCAAACAGATGTTTCGCATATCATGTTTAAATAGCATTATTGTTCTTGTATACTTTTAGGTTAACATCGCCGATTCAAGTAATCCTCTGATCCCTAGCTCAAGAAAGGATCAGGTCTACATGACCCTAACATATAGCCTGCAGGCAGGTTGGACATTAACTTACCTACAGAGGTTGAAGAGGTTAAAGTGAAAACAAGAGGACACAGGTCGGCCATTTTAGGCCACAGGGTGACTTTGCACGATAAACCAAAATGGCGGTCTAACCTAAAATGGAGGCTTGATTAACTTAAGGTCACGACCTTGCAATACGGATTCCCTCGCAAAGCGACTGGGCATAGGCCAACATATACAATGAAGATGAAACAATATTATATCAGTTTTGACAGTCCTTACCTGGCACTTTCTAATCTCCCACACACAAACAGCCACCTTCCCCTGAACTATCATCAGTTCCAGACAAACAAGCACTTCTTCAATGACATAACCGATTTCATCACAACAGTAGGCACCAACAATGTTGTCAACATCTATCTCATGGGTCTAAGACTGCCAGCAACTCACGCAATCAAGAAATACATAAGCACTAACCTATCTTCTCAACTCCAAGCACTTCAAACAGAGTGTCACAGAACGCACACTCAAGACAATACTTTCAACCTGCTCCAACACTTCCTCGCCCATGGAATGCCTCTCGTCTTTACCTCTGAGCAAGAGAAACTACATCACCACACCAATCCAAATCCAACACATACTTCCTACCCACGGTGACCAATCTAAATCAGTGTAGAGGCCACATCAGAACTTCAAATATGACCCCATGAACAAACTAGAACGAGAACTTATCTTCATAGAAGTCTCCTTCAATCTCAAAACATAAGTCAAATGCATAATCAGTGCACTCAGTCACTGCCTGATGGAAAGTGTCAACACTTTCAAACCACACACTAATAGACCCAACCCCTCTGCTACCCGGTGCATGCAAGAACTCATTGAAAGCCAATAATGCATGTACAATAAAAGAAAATAGCTGGACAAAATCCCAAAGACAGGAAGAGCTCAACCATCTAAAGAGCCTCCTGTACGTCTACGCAGTTGTGATTGCCAAAACCACAACTCTAAAGCAGACTGAAAATATTGTTAAAGCATCCAACAAGAGCAATGCATGATTTGGCCCTGTAAAGTAAGTACTTCATCAACACCTGCCAGAGCCTGTAATACCTCAATCCAAAAACAAGCACAACATCATGCAAACATTACTGGCAGAAAACAATAAACCAATTTGGAGAGAAAAATGCAGTATGAATTGTACAGCACACTCACAGCCCTCAACCCCACCACAGATAAAAAAACATCCTCGTAGCCTTCATAATGAAGGCAAATGCCTTAAACAACTTTGACCACTAAGCCTTACTCCACATCCTCGTCAGACACATGATGGTTTAGCCTGTTAGGGAGAATTCCCAAAATGTGCTAATTATTCCCTACCTTATAGACCCTCAGCTATTTTGCTGAACTTTGGGACTCTGTACATTTTAGTTCTGTGTGTTTTTACATTTGTGCTCTTTGACTTTGGAGTTTTAAGATAACTCCATAGGCATCTTTTCATGTCTGTTACACAACACCCTCAGTGCAGTGACACAGGGAGGTCCTTTTAAACTTCCCAAAGGTTTAAATACCTTCTCTCGGATAAACTACTGTTTCCCAGAGAATGTAAAGTGAAATTGACTTTGCTAGTCTTTTCCAAATTCATCGACCCAGCACACACCAACTTACAATGGAGTGCTGGAGGGGTTACATAGTATCCCATGTGTCGAAACTCTCATGTAGCAGTGAAATGCTACCCTTTCCTATTGAAAAGGCTGGTGGCAGTGGTTTTACAAGGAACTACCATGATTTTTCCCGACTGCGAACACCGGTAGCTAAAAATCACAGGAGCCATGTTTTTCAAGGTGGCGCCTTGAGCCCCTTTGTTTAAACGTGTCCCGATCTTCTTTTTTCATCATTTCTTTTTGGAAAGGTCCTTCTAGTGTTTGTCTCTGCATGCCAAACCAGGTTTGGTCCCTTTGTTTGTGTGCCTTTGGCGGGCTTCAGGACTGAAGTCCGCCCTTGGTGTCTGAGTGTCTGGGATGGGCAGGAAGTGAGTGAGGTGCCCGAAACTCCCTGTGCTTAGTCTCCTAGGTGGCCCAAATGCACTCTGGCGTGATTGGCTGGCTGACTGTCCAGCAAGGACAGCCACCCTGCTGGGTGAGTGGCAGCTAGGCTGGAATGAAAGGGAGAAAACTGTTTAAAAGGCGAGTCTCGTGGACTGGAAGGCAGAGTCGACCACTGGAGCGAAAGAACCGAAGACAAGCTGGAAGAGGATGGCTGCTGCAAACACTGGACCATTGGTTTGCCCGGTGGAGCCCTGCTGCAAAATCCGAATCGCCAGAACTCCATTTGACAGAGAAGCTCCTTCAGGACGGCTTCTTCCTTTGAGTTGGTGGGAACAATCAGCTCAGAAGACACCTGGATACCATTCTCAATGCTAGTTAAGGTTTAGCCAGGGAGAGGGAAACCAGTTTGTGTCTTGAAGTAACGGCTACTTGAACCAAAGTGACTCCATTTTGTTTACTCCGACGATGATACTGTGCAGTGCAGGAGTCCCCCGACGTCCTCCCTCTTGTCTCCTCGACTGAGGCTCAGGAACAGTGAGATCTGCAGGAACTGCCAGGAACCAATGTCTGCAGGTGCATGTTTTTGCTTCACTTTAAGGTACTGTGCCATCCGGTTGAGAG
Organism: Ambystoma mexicanum; assembly: GCF_040938575.1. Taxonomy (NCBI): domain Eukaryota; kingdom Metazoa; phylum Chordata; class Amphibia; order Caudata; family Ambystomatidae; genus Ambystoma; species Ambystoma mexicanum. Next base: position 517,696,849 of record NC_090939.1, read on the forward strand.
ATCCTAACTCTCGCGGTGAAAGTTTGTGAAACTTTCCCAATTTACAGGCATAATCAGCTTGTGACCCCACAAATTATCCTTTTTCGCCTAAACTACTTCTGAGAACTTTGGCAGAGACTTTACCGTTTGATACCAGAACTGCTCCTTCCTATCCAGAACACTAGCCCATTGATTATGGCCTGGCCTATTGACTTGAATTGAACTATTCTGGTGAACTAAACTATTTGCACTGCTTGAAAGTAGATATAATCTATTCAACTTACTTTTGTCCTTTTTGCTCACTGCTAAGTAATTGAACTGCCATTTCGCTCCTATTTCAGGGGAGCTCAAACTGCCTCAAAAGATTACAGTTTTGTATTGAAGTGTATTTGTTAATAATATTAAGTTGCCTTCTGCTAGTGAAATGTTTTACAAATGATTGTGCAAATAAATTAATAAGTGTTTTACCAAGAATCATTGAGTATAAGTGTCTACTTGACCGCTGTGATTGAAAGTCCTGTGTGTAACTACTTGTATTGCTCACATTCAATCTTGAGATAATCCTAGCTGCTCAGCTCGCTACCAACAAACTGTGTGGTACAGACTTATATCAAAGGTTGTTCTTGCTTACACCTGTATTCCTAAATGTGTGTGGTGGTCCCAGAGGGTACTGCATGCAATTCTGCCTAACATAGCCCTAGGATGATTCACCTCTTACCTGACAGGCAGACAAACTTCACTCTTCCAGGGGGGCAGCAACAGACCATAAAGCAGCCGTGTAACATGTAGAGAAATGCAAGGTTCCATCCCCAACCTTTACATGAACCTTTACAGGAACCTCTCTGAAACATTACATAAGATCCTTCAATTTAAAGGCAATACACAGCTATATCCAAATGTCAACATAGTCAATTACCACGAGCAAGTGAATACCTGCCTCTCTGTATTACAAGCAAAGATGTCAAGCCGCAATCTGAAATGTAACCCCATGAAAACAGAATCATCCTCCTTATTTCTGCTGGATGATGATCTTAATATCCCAACGATTGGCTGTTTTTTGAACATACAAACTTTTAGAACGTTTCCAGAGATTCATCTGGGGAAGATCAGGTAACCCAGGAGTACTAGTTAAAGCCCTGCAAGGCTAAGCAGGCTCCTTCCATCCGCCACATGGCCCTACAAAACACCTACAGACCGAGGCCTGACCTACCACTGCAGGGCAATGGGACATGTTAAACATGTTAGTTCTAGTGCTCTTGTGTTGGAAATATAACAACGTTAAATTATGCTTGGGGTACTGTGGGTGGTGGTAGGGTCATGGGGAGCACTAAAGTTTAGAGGGAGAAACAAAGGTGATTTTAGCAGGTGTATGGGGCCTGGTTTGTAATTCTAAAGTGCCCCACGTGAATGTGTGGAAAATAAAATGTTTGGGTCTGCGTCCCACCATTATTTGTCCAGTCTTACTCCTCAGAATCCACCAAGCACATTCTCCTTTCACAGAATTGAAACTCAATGAACAATCTCCTCAGCTCACATTCAGCGCAGAGTCACTCAGGTTCATCATTGAATATAAACGTCACTTCAAGACAAACATTACAAAGAAACAAAGTAAGCTTTTAAGCAGATCTCACTCCATGGCAAAATCAATCCCTTCCTATCCACCTGAAACATCGGAACAGTCACCCAAGGCATTGAAAATGACCTGGATAACATACAAGGCAATGCTGGCCAAGACAATTACCTAGCAAAACAAACCACATTCTGCAGCGGCCAATCTAACACCAGAAGAAGCAACTTATCCAACCTAAAAACCACGAAATGCAAGAAGAAGAACATTAAAATTAGAAAACTGCCCTTTGCATGCAGTCCACCAGACTGCTGGAAAAGCTTACTGACTCAATGAAGATCGACCACCTCTCTCCTACACTCCATCAGGGGGAGTGAATTGAAAACACCTTGTGTATAGGCGCGTTACAAATGCCATATCATATCATATCATAAAACCCTGCTTATTAAAAATGCCTTCAACATTTCCATTTACAAAAAATGTCTAACTTTTGCATTTGGGCTGAAGAAGTGGGCATTAAAAAAACATGAACTGTAAATCAAGGAATGTGATGTATCCCATATGATGCAGATCTGAGCTGTAGAAATATGAGCAAAATAATATCAGAAGTGGGGAAAAAATTATTATGAAGAACCTATAGTAGAACATTTTATTAAGTTTGAACATGATTAAAGTGATTTAACATTGCAAAGCATTGATACGGTCAAAGATGCTTAAAGACAGTAGAACATGGGAAAATAGTCAAAAAGATTAATTGTATGGATCCGGAGAACATGCACACATATTTTAGGTATCAGTTTAAAGTGATGTCCCCACTGGTCTTTTAAATGTCCAAAACTGTTATTTGATGTATCTAATTACCACCAGAGGGATATGAACTCCCTTTATGATACTCCATTTACTGCTACACATTTATTTCAATATATAACACATTTGATGATTACTTGTTTTGATATGCAAAAGGTTTCCTGTTTTGAGATGACCAAGCTATAACTGCCAGCGTTGCGGGGACCTCAACAAGGGCAATAAGATTGATCTGAAACATTCATGTACATGTGACTCAGTGAATGTAGTGTACGCATTTTTTTTTAATGTAGGAATAACAACTCACAAAGCAAAAGTCTTTTGGGCTGATCATAAGTACAACATTAGAAATAAGAACTGCAAACCCCCAGTGGTGGTACATTTTTCGGAAGAAAGGCACAATGTAGCGCAATTAAAGTGTGCAATATTGCAACAAATAACAATGCCCAAAAGGGGTGGGGATCTACAGAGGAGACTAATGCAGAGGGAAATTGTTTGGATCAACCTTCTTGATACACTATCACCAAGGGAAATACATTGTAAGTGGGATCAAATGTGTTATATTTACACAATAATCTGTGGGGAAATTAATACACTCTGAACAGGATTTGCTTGAGAGATATAGTTGGACCAAAAATCAGAGAATGGAATATATGGACAATGTAAGCAAATGAGGATAGTTGCCTCTACAATATCGACACATTGATATAACAAGCTAGGTACTGATAATGGACTATGTTGCGATGCACAAGCTACCTGCAGAGTGTGAGCAGGTTTTACCTGTGCATTGTGTAGATACTGAGACTGCACTGAAAACAGTACTTTGAATATCATGATTGATGCACAGGCACAGGTCAATAAGGTGTATATTAAGGAAGTACAAAATGGCCACCGCTATGACAGCAGATCTGGAGTAGGATCCAAACTGGAACAACAATAATTATGGGCAAGAAACATGGGAATGTAACACTGGTCAACTGCTTCAATGCCCAATCTTTAAGCTGAGGAAATTTGCTATGAGCCTCCATGCGAGGGATAACGTTTTGAAAATAAACATTTTAATACACTGATGAAAGTAATATATAATGAAAAACTATGTCAGGGGAAATAAGCCTCAGCAGATGCTTGATCATTGGAAAATCTCTACCGAACGGCGGCCAGTAGGTTGCATATCAAAAAACCTGGGAGGGACGGCACAATTGCATTTATACTTAAGTATATGAGAGACAAGGATGTAATTTAAAGCTGGCCACCGTATTTTTGTGTATATACACATAAAGAGAGTGAAAAGTAAACACCAGACAAATACTTCCTTAGTTAAACGGACACTGGACACCTCACGGGTAACGCCAGTCTGCTGCCTCACGGAATGCACATTTTCTCACCTTTGTGAAATAAACACTGCCTTACTGATCCAGAGGTAGTTAGAGACAACCTGACTCAATGGGGAAGTAAAAGGTGATACAATCTGTTGAACTTTGTTGCAGAAGTGGTCACATTTCCTTGATGTTGAGTGGAAATCCTACAGTACGCAGTGGGACTTGACTCTGAGGAGCTGTGTGAGCTTTTTTCTCTAATGCCTTTTAATGACTTGCATATTAAAAGTTAAGTAAGTAGAAATCAGACAGCAATCAGAATGTCAATAGAATCTTTTTTTGTTTTAGGTAAACTTTAAGGGTGATTTTTGGGAAACAGAAGAGGTTAGTGACATACATTTGGATATTATTGAATTGTGAAAAGATGAGAACACATTGGAGTAACACAATGCTATTTGTGTGGGTACACTGAAGACAACATTTTAGTTTATAAAAGAACAGAGAAGGACAGCTTTAAAGCGCTGAAGATGGATAATACAATTTATCCAAAATGCTTTGGCAAAAAGGAGAGTCAATTTCATTGACAAACATTACTAATCTTTACCACGTGCAAAGAGTTTTTGGGAATTTTTTGTGAGCTAAATAACTCATAAAAGTCTAAGGGCCTGATTCATGGAACGTTTTCCTATGGGATTGCACCATTATAAAACACTTCCATGAATCAGGCCCTTATGAGTCGGATGAAACCTACGTTTCTGTCTGTGATTCTAGTAAACCTTCCAACAATTATGTGTTGCAACTTTTTGTGTTATAATGATTTTGAATGTGCAATTAAATTTACTTTTTCATGAAATCTTTTTATTTAATCATTAAGAACAACTTCAATTATCCAGTAAGGACAGAGCCCTGTAGGGGTGCATTTGGGTTACTGGTTGGCAACAACCTGCTGTTCCTTATTAGCCTTTGTTTTGTTCCCTTAGGCTTGGAAGCAGTACCCAGATGCACCTGAAATATATTCAAATTGTGTTAAGAATGACCTTTTTAGCTACCTGTGTCACATTTGTGTAACTCTGTTACTGCACCTCACCCCCTGCATTTGAGTTTATTCTGTTGACAGGGCTCATTATCTGCTTTTGGCACCGGAATCAAGTAAGTGCATTATGACGCTGAGATGCTGCATGCATTGAGCAGAGGTCAGAAACTTGGAGAGGTTTTACTACAACATAGTGGTAGAGGAGCTAACAGAATCTTTTTAAGAACATTCATGAAACTATTTTACATAACAACTTCTTCAAATTTAAAGTTGACTACTATTTACACTTGGCTGGAACTGCAATGGGAGCATTATGCTGATATGGTCATGTTTTTGTTTGAATCAATACGGATTCTGTTTCTAGATCAATGGTTCAAAAATCTTACATTTTCAAACATTAAATTACACGGCCCGCGGTAGTGGCCATGTAGTTATGGTTAAGTTGCTAATGCCATAGGACAAACACTTTTTGGGTGGCTTATAACTTCGCTCTGCCTGAATAAATTCTCACCAGACTTTGCAGTAAATGTATGTTGCCCATTCTGAATTGTTTTGCAAAGTTTAGTGAGGTTTGGTGCAGGGGGGGCAAAGTTATAAGGGGGGTCCCAACATTTATTTTTTTCCCATAGAGTGAATGGTGAAAAAACTTTGCTCACACCTACAGGTCAAACTGCTGGATGGATGGATGGATTTGCACCAAATTTGCAGCAGGAGCAGCGGCTTGGTCCCGAAAGCGTGCTTTTGTAAATTTGGTGGAAATCCGTCCAGTAGTTTTTTTTAAATGAACAAAAAGTAGGTCTCCAAAAATTAGTGATATCTATGTCCACTCCGCAGACACATTTCCCTGTTTGCTCCGTGAACAGGACACCGATTGGCTAATCGGCTTGCGTCATGTCTGCGGACATGCAACGTGTTCGCTGATTGGCTGAGGTGAAGCGTGAGGTGCATCACATTGTTTTGATGTGCCCGCCATCTTGGATCCGCGGATATCCACGGGGAGCACAGCATCCAGCGGGGGGGAAAATACTGTTTTGGGGAGTGTGTTGGTGTGTAAGAGTGCTTGGGGAGGGTGGGGGAGTAAGAGATGGGTCAAATGCTGTATTTTGTTTAGGTGGCAGGTCCCCTGATGTGTTTGTCATGTCCACAGGCTTCACGGCTGGCTATTTTACTTTAGTATGATATTGGGTTTGGGTTGTTAGTAGAGCATTAGTTGTAATTAATATCCTGTATAAGTAGCCCATATAATATAGTTAAAATGTTTGATTCTATGGGTGTGTTATGCTGCGGTGGTTGTGGCCAGGGTTTATGCTTTATGCTTTATACCAGGGTTTATGGTTTAAGGCTTTATGCCTTCGGCCATGCACCCAAGACTCTAGGCCCTGGCCACAACCACCGCAGCATAACACACCCATAGAATCAAACATCCATCAAATATCCGCAAATCAATAGTTTTTGTACTATTTGATTTGTAGAGTTTGTATGTGATGTTTTGGCTAAGTCATGCAATTAAGATTGCAGAGTTGGGTAACAAGCACTACAGTATAACATATCCATGGAAGTAAACATTTTGGATTGTGGTGTTTGGTTAGATGTTTGCTTGAATGGTTGTGTTATGCAGCAGTATTTGTGAGTTGAAGTATTATATACTTACTGTTAGACTTTTTATGATTGGATATATTTTTTTCATGACTTGGGTAACTGGAGCAGATGTTCTTTTTCAATTTCTGTGATAAAAGAAAAGATCATATGCTAGTGTAGGTAGCTCATAATGAGTTATTGTATTGCATAATAGACATTTCTGCATTATTTCAACCCTCATATTTAATACTTTAGAAGTACTATATTTCAAACCAGTGTACTGTGCAATTTGCTCAGTTTCTGTGTTTGTTTATTAAATCATTGTGTCTGTGGGAAAAAAATCCATGCTTGATTAAAAAATAAAAACCTTTTTTTGTTATAGTACAATATATTTATTTCTTTGTTTTCAGTGCTTATTTGTTCTTTCTGGCTAATCTTCTATCTGTTGGTTTGTTGCAGATTTTTGGGGCAGCTTGATACTTGGTGTATTCTAATTGTTTACTTATAATGTTATGCTAATCTTTTATTTGTCGGCTTGTTGCAGATTGTTTGAGGCAGTTAGATACCTGTTGGCATATTCTAACTTGTTATAGTTTTTTATTTATACTTTCAAGTTATTCATCTATCTGTTGGGTTGTTGCAGATTTTTGGGGCATTTAGATACCTGTTGGTGTATTCTAACTGTTTATTTCTTGTTATATTTTAGGGTATTGATTTATCTGATTGGTTGTTGCAGAATCTTGGGGCAGTTAGATACTGTTGGCATATTCTTATTGTTTATAGTTTTCTAATTGAAATTTTGTTAATGTTTATGCACAGATTAGTTATTAAATTTTGGTTTTAAGAATATTAAATGAGCGTTTATAAGATTTTCTGGTAATCTCTGCTTTAGAGTAATGGTACTATCATTACATTCGAACCATCCACAATTCTTTTTTATATATACAGTGGAGTGACCTGCATTGGTTGTGGCTCCTGCGTGGTAGATTATACCTATTTTTGTGAAGGTTTTCTTACCAAGTCATACTTGACCATATGTGAATCCAGTCAGCTTGTAGTTGTTTTTGGTACCATCTGCATTGTAACGTAAAAGCATTACTATTACGTATTTACTCTGTGTCTGTATTAGTAAGGTGAAAAGATTATCTGAATTGCAGGTAGTACATAATCTGCCATGGTTTGCATTTATACAAGTTGCTGAAATGGAATGAATTCACAGTTAGGTATGGATATATACACAAAGCGTTCATTAGGGATTTGTTCCTGTGCCACATGGTTGCAGAGAGTACATGTATGTTTCCACATGTATGAAATCTAAAAGATTTCATTTATAGGTATGTTTTTGTTTTCCAGTACTTGTAGTAAGTACATTAGAAATTCTTGTGGATCTTCTTGTGAGTTTACAGTGAATTTGACCATTCCAGCACAGTAGTCCAATTCTTGTCCTATTCTGTGAACACTGTAGGTGTTGTCAGGATTGTTGGTTGCATGTCTATGAAGGACTAACATTTGCAAACACAATTGGTCTGTATTGTGTAAGTAAACGTTGTCAATAATTGGTGGCAATTGGAATAGAATATTTAGTGCTACATTTGCGTAGCAATTTACACCAGTTATATTTGACAATTTGAATGGACCTGATAGCTCTGTGGCCAAGTTATTTGTTCTGAATGTATGTTGCTTCTTTGAAGAAGTACTTGAGTTACTTTGAGCAGCAGATTCTTCTTTGGTTGTGGTAATTGATGAAGTATTACCTTCTTTTACTTTCTTTGGAGGAATTGCAGTGAGATCCTGTATCAATTCTGTTTGAAGTAGTTTTCTTTTACAACGCTTTGCTTTTTGTGGAACAGGATAGTTCTTCAGATGGGGGGTGTACAGTGAACTTAGTCTATTGTATTCTAGAATGCAAGGAATATCAGCATTTACTTTACTTGCATCAAAGTTCATTAGAAATATTCCATCAAGTGTACGTAAGCGGGATAGTGCTACATAACTCATGCCTTCTTTAAAGACTGTGCTCCCAATATCTATCAATGCGTTATCTATGGTAAGACCTTGTGATTTATTAATGGTGACTGCGTATGCTAGAGTTAGAGAAAATTGTTCTCTGCGTACATACATGTCTTTGAATAGATGGAATCGGGCTGTTGAGCGTCCTATCCTTTTAACTTCTGATAGTTTGTCAAAGAGAATATTGACAAACTGACTGTTGTTGTCACGTGGGTATGTTTGAAAGCCAACAACTGTACCAAGTGCTCCATTAACTAGTCCTTGCTCCACGTCAAGGTTATGTTTAAACATTACTCTACAGTTTAAAGATAATTTTAATATTTTTCCAAAGCAGCTGTGTTGGAGATAGAGTTTTCTAAGGTATTTAGTCTTGTTGTGGCTTGTCGACACATGGGTAGTGTCATACCATGTACGTCCAGTTTGTCTGTGGAACAAATTTCAATTATTGGTTGCATTTCTTTTTTCAACATTGTTTCATTGAATTTTGAACAGCTTGCAAGAGTTGGCATCAAGGACATACAATTGACATTTTTGTGTGCCCATTTTTCCATGACATCGGTAGCACATGAGTTATGGCCATAGAGTGCATGGATGTGCCAGGATTTTAATTGTGATTGTGCTTCTTGAGTACGCCAACTCTTATACTTTTTAAAATGATGGCATATGTGAGGTCTGCAGACTGGCGCATGTTTTCTGTTAATTCTCTGTATTGTAAATGTTGCCGAAGGTTGACATTTCCTATGCTGCTAACAGTTTTACGGCAGAGTTTGTGCCCTAAGCTTTTAAAAATAGGTTCACCTTTCACTGGTGTTAATTGAAGAAGATCTCCGAAAACAATAATGTGTTTTCCTCCAAAGAGCTCTTTGTAGTCTGTTTTGAGTACCTCTTGTAATCTGAGGTGAATCAAAGCCAACATTAGGTTGGAGGCCATGCTCACTTTATCTATTAGTAGCATTTTCATTTGTTACACAACTCTGCGCAGTTCCATTGCAGCCTCTTTATAAAGTCTGTAATAATCTAATTTGTTTTGGTGTTCTACTGGAAGGAGTAGTAATTGGTGTAAAGTGACACCGCCTATGTTGTAGGCAGCTAAACCTTTGGGGGCATTTACAACAGCTGACAGTGTGTTGTTTGTCAATTGTTGAAGGAACTTGCTGATGATTTTGATTAAGAATGTTTTTCCTGAACCAACTTGACCACTGGCGTATAGCATTATAGGTTTGTAGTTTTGGCAGGTATAGTTTTTATTTTCATGTTGTTCACCATGTTCAATTAGTTTTGTTACTTCTTGGAAAATTCTACGCTGCTTATCGTTCAGTTTTGATTTTTAGTAAAGTGAAGTCTTCTGTATCTTGTTCATAGTGACACATTGGGCCTCATTACAAGTTTGGAGGTAGCCATGGAGCTATTACCTCCATGGCTGCCTCCAAAGCGGGCTCCATTACCGGGTTCCTGTAATGGGGACTTACCGGGTCATTCCGACATAGGAGGAACCGGTAAGTCTTCCTTGCAGGAACCATTCCCAATTCCCATTTGAGCCCCCATAGGGCTCAATGGGATTGGGGAGGGAGGTAACAACGGGCACATTAGCAAGTGCCCCGTTGTTACCTCCCTCCTCCCCTCGCGGGACCCGGAAAAGACATCTGGTTTTACCAGACTTCTGATCCGGGTACCGCAAAGGGAACCTCGTAATCAGCCCTGACGGAATGAAGGGAGCCGGTCCCGTACCGCCCCCTTCATTCCATCAGCGCAAGCCTCGTAATGAGGCCCATGGTGTTTTCTACTTCTGTCATAGCTAATTCTGCCTCATTTGCTATTAGTGGCTGTCCCAGTGGTTCTTGGCTTCCTGTTACAGAAGGATGACTACTGTCGGGAGTGTCCTCATCTGGTTGGGCCTGGAGTTCTTCTTGGTGTTGCAGTTCATTGAGCAACATTGTTTTGTACTGTGTAAAGTTTACATCTGTTATAGTGCTTTCATTTCATTTGAAAGCGGGCTTCATAAGAGTCATAGATATCTAGTAACTCTTCTTCTTTTCTCCATGGTTTAAAAAGTTGTAGCAGGGACATGTAATATAGTTCTTTATGCTGAGGAGTTTTTAATGACAATTTGACATGATTAATTAAGCTTCGTTTGATAAGTTTCACTAAGCTGCCTTCACAATTTGTCACTCTGTATCTACCTTTGTTTTCATCTGGTTTTATATTATTTTTGTATGTGAAGTTTTGGGCTACGTGGCGTAGACACATGGTTTCCAAAGTGGCACTCCTGTTTGGGTAGTATGTGTCTAGTGAATTGTTTTTCAAAATAGCTTGGCTGTTGGGATCATTTTTGGCTATTGTTTCTATGTCCTCATATGATTTCAGAACTCTTCTTCTAGATTTAGCAGGACCAAGACTTAGCCATGCTATATTTTCAGATTTTCCATACAAAACAGTACCGGTTAAACACTCTGCAGCTTCATAGCAGCCACATTCTCTATGGGAGAGCATTTTTATGCCTAAGCTATGCAATTTCTATGACAGTGTTTTGTCAGATGATAGGTGATCCCAGAGGTCTTGAAGCTTTGTTTTTTCTGCTTCGGTTAAGTAGGCTGTAACATATCATGCAACTGCAGTGGAATTGTCTGCAATGTACTGCACATCTATGTTTGCATTCCATAAGAGGGCAATGATTGTATTGTAATCATTTATATATTTAGCTTCTTCTGTTCTTTTTATGTAATATGTGTTTTTAGGTGATTTACGTTTGACACTTTGTCTAACTGAAGACATGAAGGTGTTTATTTGACCTGTTGTTGTAACTGGTCTAATGAAACCAAAGCGGCATTTGGTGTAGTATTTCCCTTTGTTTTTATATTTGCAACAAAAATATTTCCCACATTCGTGTCTTTGAAATTGTAAAATGTGTGCATGAATGTCACTATTTGTTGTTTGTGAAGGAATTTCACAAGTGACATATTTTTCGATAAACTGTAAAACAGTGGCTTTACTGTCTTGACCAAATTTAGGAGCATCTTTAATACATAAAAGCATGTGGATATGTGGTGCTCCTCTGGCTTGGTATACTTTTCTCCAAAAGAAGTGTTGCACTTCTCTGAGGGGATGAACAGTTTTATTACAAATAAAGTGTAGCATAGCAATGAAGCGATGTTGGAAATATCTTGAAACATTAACGGGATCTAGAGAGCAGAGTTCTCCAGGTGTTAGTATATCTATGTTTGTTTTATTTTTCTTTGCTATGCGTAGAAAATCATGTAAATCTTCCCATGCATATTCTGCACAACTTAATGTAACAAGCCAAGTGGGTGGGCCAAGGTTTCTTATCATACAAGGTACATCTCCATGATGTCGGAACCAGTATTCTTTGTACCACGCATGTTTTCTAACAGATTTGTAATGCTTGATTGTAGAACCTCATCTTTTTCTTTCACTTTTTGTAGTAATTGCGTAGCTGACATATTTTGAAAATTGTTACCTGATTTCAATGTGTGTGCAACTCTGTAGCATAGAGTTGCTAGATCACTTTCAAAGAGTAGGTGGAATATGTATTCCACCTTTTGTCTAAATCTGGGATCTTCAGAATACATTCGTAAAGAGCAGTATTCTGATGCTGTTATCTGAGTGGGTCTATTGTCGTAAATTCCTCCATTCACAGGAGGAAAGAGTAGAGAAAAGATACATGCTTCTATACTTTTTTCCCATATGCTGATTGGTGATCCTTTGGTTTGTCGCATTTGGTATGTTTCCAGTGCATCATCTATGGTGTCTTTAGAGTGTAATGGAGGAATTGTATAATGGTCTAAAATATTGAATACTGTAGCAGGATCTAGAAGTTGAAATTGACCAGTTTCTGGTGACTCTTGAATTATTTCAGTAGTTTCTCTCAGGTTTTCTTCAATATTCATTTCTTTGTAGTATTCATTATTATCTTTTAGATATTGCAAGGCTTGTCTAACTTTATGTAAGTCCACGAGTTGTTGCCAAATTTTTTTGTCTTTTGTAGGTACACCATTTACTAAGACAATTAAAGATTGATCTATTGGACGTTGCACTCCCAGAGTGTGTACATTTTCTTTCAGATCTAATAGTAAATAACCTACTTTGCCATGAATGCCTTTCACTAATACAGAGGGAGGTAATTTTGCTGTTTTTGGTTGAAGGCGTATTATTGCTTGAAATGGGTTCACTGTTTGAATTATGATGCTCTCATATAAATTGAGTTGTTGGAGGGGTTTTGGTAGTGGGAATAATTCCAAGTTATTTGTGATAGCACGTGAAGGAGTTTGGTTGTTGTCAAGTTTTGTATTGCAGTAACTGCAAAGTATTAAGGGGTCAGTTATTTTGTATTTGTTTTTTACAGTTTTTGTGCTACTTTTATAAAAAGTTCTGCGGCAACACACACACACATGGTTTGTTACTTCAGATGTACTTTTAAATTTTAGTATTTCTTTTTTGTATGTGTGTGGTAGAAGGTTGTCATCTGTACAATCTGTACAATTGTTGCTAGTCTGTTGTAAAGTTATTGCATTTTGCAGGTGGCTTTCACTTCCAAAATATTTTCTCTGGATATGCTCTATTTCTTTGAGTAGTTCTATGGCTGTACCATGTAGAAGATTGTTATTTAATTTGGCTAGTGCTAAAGCAGGACCTTTAGCATAGTACAGTTTATGGACCAGATTTCGTATAGTTGAATGATGTGTTGATATCATTTTGATATGATGGAAGGTGCTTTTGCAGATAGGTCCTGAAATGCAGGCTAATGAATGTCCTTGTAGTCCTGTGTATTTGCGCACTGGACAGGTATCCATATTTTGTAGTAGCTTCATTTTGAATTTGTCTTTGCCTTTCACATACTGATTGAGTAACTGGCGTAAAGATTTGAACGATTTTTTGGCAATGTTACACATTGACGTGCACAGCCGTTTGCACACTGCACGTTTTGATTCAGTCAAATGGGGAGGTGATACTGAGTTTTCTGGGGATATTTTTGTAAGCAGCATTTCTTCTTCCATTATGGTATTATTACGTTTTTCATACCCTCGTCCACTGCTATGTATGGCAATTGTGTTTGTTTGCTTTTGTTTGTATGCTTCTTCATTAAAGTATGGTTCTGTGCTCGTTGTGTGACTCCATTCACCTCCACAGATATTTTTGTATTTTAGTAGTTAGTTTTGTTAGTGGTTTCATTCTGTTTAAAACTAAAATAAATAATGTCCGTTTGAGAAGGATTTCACTGTCTATGAGAGCTTCTAAGATTGAGGGGGTAACTCATAAAATTTAGCGCAGAAGGTGCGCACGCGGCTGGTGCAGAGAAGGAGCGTGCACCAGCCTGCGCCAGGCGCGTGCGCCAAAACCCACTTTCACGCACAGCGTATTCATGGATACTTACATCCATAACCAGCCGTGGAACAGAGTAGCACAGCGACCCTGCAGCAGCACCCGTTATGCCCCCAACCCCGCCCCATGCGCCAAAAACATTGTGAAAATCCCCTACATGGCTCAAAGGCCAGTGGACCAGCATACAGCCCCTCAACCATGAAAACGCGCTAAAAACACCACTCAGCCCGCACGCGCCAGTGAAATCGCGTGTACTTCTCACTCCCGTACCCCCAGATTCGCGCAGCAGTGTGGTGAGAAGCCACATGCACCCCCTACAGCCAGACCACACCAAAGGGGTCCACCCTATACCCCTACCCTTGCCCCACAGGCAGCCCATCCACAGTGACCATGCCCCGCAGGCAGACCATCCACCCTCCCCATGCCCCGCAGGCAGAGCATCCACCCTGACCATGCCCCGCAGGCAGCCCATCCACCCTGACCATGCCCCACAGGCAGACCATCCACCCTCCCCATTCCCCGCAGGCAGCACATCCACCCTCCCCATGCCCCGCAGGCAGCCCATCCACCTTGACCATGCCCTGCAGGCAGATCATCCACCCTCCCCATGCCCCGCAGGCAGGCCATCCACCCTGACCATGCCCCACAGGCAGACCATCCACCCTCCCCATGCCCCGCAGGCAGCCCATCCACCCTGACCATGCCCGGCAGGCAGACCATCCACCCTGATCATGCCCCAGAGGCAGACCATCCACTCTGACCGTGTCCCCCAGGCACCCCATCCACTCTGACCATGCCCCGGAGGCATACCATCCACCCTCCCCATGCCCTGCAGGTAGGCCACATGGCACCATGCACTTGGGAGCCCCGACTCATGTCCCCACCCCCCCAATTGACAGGCACCTGCCGGCAGGCCCTGACTCATGTCCCCCCACCTCCAACCCCCATTGATGGGCACCTGCCAGCAAGCCCTGACTCATGTCCCCCCATCCCCCAATTGACAGGCACCTGCCAGCAGGCCCCGACTCATGTCCCCCCAAACACCACATCATAACTATAAAGACCCATGGCCCTAATGCCAACCCAAATCCCACACCCCCACTCCCCCAGTACAAACACCCAACGATCCACTGCACCCACTCCCTACTAAATCACCCATTCCATGATAGTCTGAAAAGAACCAGCATGCCCATCAACAAATGTCCTACTGAAAGGGGCCCCTAGGGGTCCCTCGCGTTATGGAAACAAGGCAAGTCACCACACACAATAGATACGCCAGACACGAGGTTGTATTCCCAAAGCTAGGGTTTATTGCAAAGCAAATAGTCTCAGTTGCCCAACTCGGTCTCATGCCCCGCGACGTGTATCTCTAGACCTCGAGGGACGCAAGAGAGCGAACTACGTACATCAATTCCATATATACAAAATGCATATCATACAATCAGCTGCGACATGTTTAATACCGCCCTTTATTGGGTTTTTTTGAACTCGGTTTGATGATGGACAATTTCGACGAATATGACACCTTCAAATATCTATTCTAACAACAATATGCAACCAACCTTGCAAGTGTAGAGACATCTTTTCTTTGTTGAACAGAACACAGTGCTTCTGTTCTTGTAAGCGAGCTACATACGGGGGAAGAGTCACATTCCAGACCATGCTATCTATGAGGTGCTATTCGTGTCCTGGGAGTTGACACTCTCTACAGGGCTCGGGAAAGGGGGGCCGTAAGAAGAGCATAATTCAAGCCTTCAGCTGCTTTATTCTAACATATTCTACCATATAACGAGACTGGCTGGCAGCTGTGAAATGATTAAATGCCCTGCGGCTCTCCTTCAAGGCTACATTCGGGAGGGAGCCGGGCATTCCTCTCCGGAGCTGCCTACGTTGTGTTTCAACAAACTCCTTATTAGCCTCGCGGCCTTGTCCTTTCACGTTCAGACAACAATGTTAACAGTCGAGCAGAGTAAGCAAAATGTGCTGCGAAGCAGTTTGAACAGAAAGCAATGAGCAATCATTAGAGAACAAAATGGCGATCCTTGTTACATCAAAATAACCTGTATTTCTATCGTTATGTACATGAAACGTACATGAAACGGTTGGTCTTCGGCCACCAAAATACGTTTGCCGTCAATCGTGAGAGGTGTCAATTTTTCTAGACCGACAAACCCTCTTTTTGGCCGTATGCCAAGCGTCTCATTCATTCATTGTATCCTCCTCTGATGACGATAAGTCTGAAGTACCTATGTCTGAATTTTGCATGTTATTATAAGCATCATCATCGTCATTAATATCTATAGCCATTAATTCTTTCACTGTTTTCATTTCATTTGTGTCTCTGTCATCCCGGCCATAAGTTTGTTTTCTTTTTCTTATCATATGCATACATCCCTTAGTAGATCCCTCAGTTATCTCAATGCAAACTATTGGTAGGCAGTGTATGCAACAACAGCACATTATTAATATCCCAAACACTACTACTAATATTGCAATCAACTTCCATCCCCAAGAATGCAGTATTCCCCAGAACCAGGACCCTATTCCCCAGCCCCCCTCTCCAGTAGGGAGTTTGGAGCTTAGGACATGCATTTTTTTTATTGCTTCAAAACTCGTAGGGGAGTAGTCATCTACGAATACGCAGCACGCTGATCCCACAATCTTGAAAATTCCCCCACGATAAACCAGGATTACATCGAGAGCCATTCTATTGTTGTGTTTATCGTATCCTTTAGTATTCTGGACAGCTGCCTTATGTTATAGGAGTTCACTATCTGGGTCAAGAATGGTATGAATGATTTTGCTACGTCCTTCGCTATCAAAACACCTTCGCTATTCCTTCGGTTTCTAGATCTGGATATCCTGGCCATATCTGCTGTTTCAAAGAGGAACACTCCCGGGAACAGTAGACCTAGGTAACATGTACCTCCCCGGTTTCTAGGCAACCAAGGATATGCTTTTTCTCCACATATAAAATAGACAGGATCTCCCACATATACTGGTTCTATTTCCCATTTTAGTACCGCTGTATTCATGCATCCAGTAAATGTTCCTACTGAATAGGAGCCTTTCTTTTTTAGACAAAAAGGGACAGTTCTCGGGTTGTAATTCACTGTGTAAGAAGGGGGGATTGCATCTTTGTTCCCGTCTGTCCTTACACGAAACGTCATCACAGATGTTTTAACTGGTGAGGACAATCTATCTTGTCTATTTTGTCGTGTTATTTTTCGCGTACTTTTAGGCGTAGGTTCTGGGATCATCACTCGCGCTTTATGGAATATGGAACAACCCACAGTCCTCATAATTATTTCCTCAAACTCATTCATGTGTGTTCTATCTAATTGACCCGTACTACTCTTATTCCACTTCCCATAAAACATTGCACTTAAAGATGCACTGCATGCAGAACTTAATGGTAATGGTTGTACATACCAGCCTATTCCTTTCCCCGCATGCTGCGGTAAATGGGCGCATACCCAGCATTATTTTTCTTTAGAATTGCATGCGTCATGTTCATGATGAGTAATAGCGTATTGTTCCCATACCCTTCTCTGTGTCTCTCTTCCTTTGGGGACAAAGTATAAGTAATCACCTGAACCGGGCTTTCAGTAGTGGATATA
Organism: Ambystoma mexicanum; assembly: GCF_040938575.1. Classification (NCBI taxonomy): domain Eukaryota; kingdom Metazoa; phylum Chordata; class Amphibia; order Caudata; family Ambystomatidae; genus Ambystoma; species Ambystoma mexicanum. Next base: position 517,714,093 of record NC_090939.1, read on the forward strand.
TTAACTATTGGTAAGAACATTCCCAATGGGTGTATAGACTCCACATACCATAACACAAAAGCTGGCATTATTGGTGCTACCACACTCATGAAGCACATGATTATTGTCAAAGTCAGCATGCAATTTTTTTTACCATGAGTTTTCCCTAAGTTTACAGTCTTTATAACTAACTAATTCTCAGCAGTGGTGCAGGAAAAGGCTGAAACCGGTCCCGATATTTTTCTCACCATCCTTCTTCCTGACAAAGTTCATTGTGGATATCTCTCTTCATTGCACTTGTCCGGATGTCAATAAGTTCAATGGAATTGTCAAAAGTTTAGTCTGCCAGCCCTTTGCAGCCTGGATTGCTTATTCGTTCTAGGCAAGATCACTTGTCCTCTCTCACAATGCTCAGAGGACTTCTGAACAGTTCTCTATTGCCTTTGTACCATGTGCGTCCAGCTTGTCCGCTCTGGTTCAGGACACATGTACTTTTTATGATCGCACCGAGGAGCCGCGAGTCTTGAATTGTCCGACTTGCACAACTCTCACGCTTCTCTCCTCTACACCTCTAGTTCCTTCTCCGTCCATGAGCGGAACCAGAGGTTAGTATAAACACCAAAGAACTGTGGATCACTCTGTCTTTTGAGGCCGCAAATCATATTGCCTCACTCCTGGTATTCTGTGATCCGTGAACAGTGCCGTTGCACTTCCAGATCAAGGCTCAGAGTCAGCCTGTGGCACAATGGCAGGTGCTGGTGTGCGCCGTGACAGTGATGCGGATTCGGTCTTTGGCTCTGATGCAATGGCAAGTGCTGGTGGACGCCAAAGGGGTACACGTTTAGTGTCTGCCATTATTTGCAATGCAGATTTCGTGTTGGTCAACAGTGATGTAGGTTCTGCTGGGCAACGTTGGGGCACTCTTTGCCCTTCCCCCTTTTTGGCAATCTTTTCAGGCTTTGTTTCGAGTTTCACTTCTCGCTCGGACAGATTTAGCGGCAGTGGACTGGCAGCAGTTTCTTTCGTTTCTGGGAACACTGTCTCTTTCCGGTCGTCCGGATTGAGCAAATCTTTCAGTGAAGATGGGATCTTTTTGGCATGGGTGGCATGGATCCACGCCTTCCTTCCATCCACCCGTATCGCCGCCTGCGTTGCCAGAAGCACTTGATAGGGGCCGCGCCACCTGGGTGCTAACGATTATTTTCTCTCAAAGTTCTTAAGCGGCACCCAGTCTCCTGGCTCCAGCGTGTGCCCCGGACCAGTATATCTTACGGGTAGAGCCTCCTGCACCTGCTGATGAATCAAACGCAATTTCTGCATTAAAAGGCCACAATAAGTGATAAGTACAGGATGCTCCACTTCACTCAGTCACTTTGGCTGAGGTGCGCACCAAACATTTGCCGGCCTCCCCATCACAATCTCATACGGGGAGAGCCCAGTTCTAGCCTGTACAGACGTACGCATGCACAATAGCGCTATCGGTAATGCATCCACCCAAATCAACTTGCTCCCTGCACATATCTTGCTAATTTTTGACTTGAGGATTCCGTTGTGCCTCTCAACAAGACCGGCCGAACTCGGATGCCTCGAACTATGAAATCTCTTATCAATTTGAAGACCTGCACGTATCTGTGATACCACTGCGCCCACAAAATGTGGACCGTTATCTGACCATATGACACGGGGCAAGCCAAAACGGGAAAAGTATTCTTTAAGCATTACTTTTGCTGTACTCATTGCTGTGCAGTCTTTTAAGGGATATGCCTCCACCCACTTGCTGAATGCACAGATCACCACTAAGACATATTTCAAGTTTTGGCACCTCTCTATCTCTATGAAATCAAAATGGATTACCTCAAAAGGCATAGAGGGCGGGCCAAAACTGCCTATTGGAGTCACTGTTCCCTTTCCTACATTGTGTTGTAAACACGTAATGCAGTTCTGCACCAACCTCTCTGAATTCTTCTTTATGTTTACATTCTTCCATACCGTAGATAGGTGCTGGATTATTTTCTTGGCACAGATGTGGGTAGGGCTGTGAGCCATTGTGACCATTGCAGTTACATAGGAATTTGGCAACATCCAGTTTTTAGTTCCCTTGTCCACCCAACAACCCTCTAAATTTAACTCAGCAGAGCCCTCTGCCCACCCTTGTATCTCATTGGCCGTTGCTTCGGCCTGCATTTCTTTGACAGTGGCAATTCCATCTTCTATCATACAGGGTACTTCCTCAGTCTGGACTGTCATCATTTTATTATTCAAATCAGTGGCAGTTTGTTTCGCAATTCTGTCTGCAAATGCGTTTCCCTCTCCCACTTTGCATATTACCTTTTTATGTGCCTCGCATTTCACTATTGCTAGGTGCTTTGGAAACGTGAGTGCAGACAGCAATCGTACAATCAAAGGGCCATGTTGAATTCTGTCCCCATGCGATGTCAAGAAACCCCTCTCAGCCCAGAGAAGACCAAAGTTATGAACCACCCCAAAAGCATACTGGCTATCAGTATATATATTCACGTTCAAATTTTCAGAAATCTCAGAGGCTCTGGTCAATGCTATTATTTCTGCGGCTTGTGCCGAGTTGTAGGGGATTCTTTTTGCTTTCTACAACGCTCTCTAGGGTAGTGATAGCGTAAGCGGCAGTTGACGTGCCATCAGGTAGTATAAAACAAGAGCCGTCACAAAATAACTCTCCATCTAGCTCCTTTTGTGGGGTGTCACTTAAATCAACTCTCCCCTTTGTTTCTTCCTCAGTGACCATTAAGCAATCATGGGGTGGTGATTCGTTGTCACCAATTTCTTCTGTGGGTAGTGGCATTAATTCTGCAGGATTCAAAGCGCTACACCTCATAATTTGGATATGGGGCACGAATAAGATAATTTCATATCCTGTCAGTCTAGCAGAGGTGAGGTGTTGCGTCTGTGTCCTATTTAATAGGACATCTATGGCATGTGGCACCATCAGAATTAAAGTATGCCCCAATACCATCCCTTCCGTTTGTTTCACCGACGCAGCAGCCGCCGCGACAGATTACAAACATCATGGTAGGGTCCAGCGCAGAAGAAAAATAGCCACACGGCCTATTTCTTCCACCTTGTTCCTGTGTCAAAACAGCCAATGCACATCCTTCATTCTCGCATACAAACAATCTAAAAACGTTTTCATAATTTGGTGTGCCCAAAACTGGAGCAGAACATAATGCAGTTTTCAATTGATCAAACGCTCTCTGACATTCTTCATTCCACTGCAAAGGCATCACTGCATCCTTCTTAGTTAATAGCACCATTGGCTTCACAATCAGAGCAAAATTACCGATCCACTGCCGGCAATAAGAAGCCATGCATATTATGGCTCTGACTCCTTTCTGTGTCTTTGGAATAGGCATACAAGAAATACTTTCTATGCATTCTGGCGTTAGCCTTCTCCCTTCTTTCGAAAGTAGGTAGCCCAAATAAGCCACCGCCTTTCGATTATATTGAAACTTCTTCAGACTAGCTTTATGGCCATGTGTCGCTAGGTGTGACAGTAGTAATACGGTGCTCTTTTTACAAATCTCTTCTGTATCAGCAGCAATCAACAGATCATCCATGTATTGCAATAGTACACACCCCACTGGTAATTCTAGCATGTCTTGCTGCTCTTTTAACGCTCTACTGTAAATACTCAGACTTTCCGTATATCCTTGTGGAATGCGCGTGAATGTAAATGATCGTCCCCCTAATGTGAACGCGAACAAATATCTACTGTCCTTGTCCACCGGAATGCTAAAGAAAGCATTTTTTAGATGAATTACACTCAAGTATTCTGCTGAGGCAGGTATCATTGTCAATATTGTAGTGACGTCTGGGACCAAAGGAAATTGTGGATCTACTACTTTGTTTAGCGCGTGCAAATCAATTATGAAACAATATGGTACTTCATTGCCTCCTTTCTTATACACTGGAAGAATCGGGCTGGTACATGTACTGCCTGTAATTTCTTCAATTACCCCTAATTTCACTGAATCTGAAACAATACTTTTCAATCCTCTCTCTCCATTAGCCGAAATTTTATACTGGGGAATTTGCGGCAGTGTAACTCCTTCTTTCAAAATTATCTTCACTGGCTCTATCTTCAAGAATCCTACATCATTGTCATGCATCGCCCATATACAGGTTGGCTCTTTTCTTAAGTCTCCTGGCAAAGTTTCAGACATAAATTCTGACACAGGGGCATCTTGTGGCCAAATCGTCAGAAACACCCCGTCTGACGTGCAATGTATAATCGCACCTAGCTTTTTCAACAAGCTTAATCCCAACAGGTTCTCCCCACAATTTTCTGTTAGGAGAAAGGGACAATGTTCAGTGAATGGTCCTATGGTAACTGGGACTGGTTGGGACACTGGGTTTATGACTGGTGTACCTGCGAACCCTACGGAAATATTCTTTTTCCCGACAGTGGTATATCCGGAACCAAGTGATGGTCTATTGAACACTTTTGCGCTCCTGTGTCGACGAGGAAGCGGTGCTCCTCATTCCCGACTCTCATTTCTACGTAAGGTCCTCTCTGATTCACAGGAATAGACACTGGTTCCGACCCCTGCCCTGGGCTGTCCTATTGGGGAAATAACACATCATCCGATGTGTAGTCACTACTATTACTGTAATACGTATTTGGCTGCATATTGAAAATGTTCCCATTCTTTCCTCTATTTCCCCCACTCTGATTCCCATACTGTTGGTTTTGCTGACCCTGACTCTGGTTAGGAGCAGTTTGGTTTTGGGCTTGGTTTTGATTACCTTCATTATTGTGGTGCTGCTGCATATTATTCCTATTTGGTCCATTCGCTCCTTGGTGTCCTCTGTGCTGTCTTCTCTGGCCAGATCCATTTCTATTCTGTAAATGTGGACATTGCGCTCGCCAGTGTCCTTCCTCCTTACAGTATGCACACTGATTTGGTCCCAATGGCCCCCCATGCATTTTTGAATTACTCCTCCCTTGTGCATTCCCTCTTCCTCTATTATGTCCTGCTACTTGCTGCAGTAACACCCTTGTTTTCAAATTTACTCTATCTTTCTCCTCCTGGTCTTTTCCCGCATTCACTCTCATCTCGTAATATTGGGCCGTGTGCAATACTTCACCCAGCGCTTTTGCTTGCCATGCACTTTCTGATGTCATTATTAGGTTCTGAATTGGAAGTTTCAACCCCCTCACATATTTATCAACAAATAGCCTCTTCCCCGCTTCCGAGCTCACATCCTGCCCACTGAAGTCTGCGAATACTTCCTCGAACCTATTGAAATAATCTGTTGCTAACTCATCCTTGCCTTGCACCCATGCAGTCAACTGGCTCTACCACTTCCTTCCTATCTCTCCTGATATCCTTACCCCTGTTCCCAGGTGCAGTAAACATTTCAGCATAATCATTATCCAATGCATTTGTAAGCTCAAAAAGTCCATATACATGTTCCCTTACTTCTCCATCTCTTTCTCTACAGTGTGTTAATGCATTCAAATCTAACAATCGGTGCGGTGGTAATTTCCCAATTAACTGTTTCCATCTCTTCACCAAATATTCACCCATGCATTCCAACACTACCTGTCTTTCATTGCTTCTTTGGAAGTCATACATCGAAGCCAATGCTGCCGTCCCATCATTCCCGTCTATACACATCTCTGCCTGTTGCTGAAATTCCACCTTCCTTTATTTGCTGATCGCACTGCGAGTTACCCTTGTGCATCCATTTTGTTCAGTCCCGACTCTCGCCCCCATGGTTTCAACTTCAACCCCTGGAGGGACGGACGGTACCGAGTCTGTATCTAAGGCGGGAGGTGCGGATGGGACAATAGGAATGGGGAGTGTCTGCTGTGGTCCTGGCTGGCTAATAGGAAGTGCTACGTGCACGGTCTGTGGCTGTGGGAGGGCTTGAGCTACGGGAGGGAGAGTTTGAGCTATGGGAGGGGCTTGAGCAATAGTTACTGGCGTGTTTGGCCTCGCTTCTGATCTTGGGCCTTGTTTTGTATGGATCAATATGTTTTCCATCACTTCATCTGCTATGTGCAATTCCCGTTGTGGGTATATTTTCTCTATGTTCAACTGGTCACGTCTACCTGACCTCCTTAGACTCTCCGTCCACTCCTCCTCCTCCTCCTCCTTTTCTTCCGCTACTTCATCTTTCGATTTATGCCTGCGCCCATGCTTCGCTCTACTTCTAAATCGGAGCATTGCTTCCCTTCTCCAGTCCTTAACGATATCAAATGCAGCGGGATGCGCTTTCTTTCTTATCAACACCCTTTCCAGGTTATCTATTCTTGCTATCTCAAAACTACCATTTATCGGCCACTGATGGTCTTGTTGCTTTCTGGTTTGCCTATGCCAAGTCTCACAGAATATTATCGCTCCCACACCATACTTCACATACATCTCATATGCCGGCGTTCCCCCAGGTGGTGCTATTTGGCCATCTTCCAAAGATTGTCACCGCAGCGGAAAAACCCCGCTAGGGTGGACAATAACCCAGGCATGTTTCAACCTCGTCTTGGTTAATCAACCTTACCCAGGGCATTTGATTTTGCAAAGTCAACTCTCAACCAATATCAGGGTTATTTTGAATCGGGGTACGACTCACCTGATAAATCAAATTGTCCCCCAGGACACAATTCTTCTGTATACTGACGCAAACAATGATGTTGTGTCTGCGTTTCTTGGCTTTTGCCTCGTTTCGGGACCCTCACCTCCTTGTTCTCTGGCCAGATATGTCGATCAGGAATCAGATGTGTGCAGATCTGCAAAGGAATCTCTCATCACTTCTACAGGGTGCCCCGAACACCTCTTGATCCCGGCTCAATCGTCCTGTCCTCGTCGTTCTCCGCCTTTACTCTATTACAACGTACACAATGGAACAAGTGGGGGAGGGTCCCTATTCGGGCGCCATCTTGAAGGGGGCCCCTAGGGGTCCCTCGCATTATGGAAACAAGGCAAGTCACCACACACAATAGATACGCCAGACATGAGGTTGTATTCCCAAAGCTAGGGTTTATTGCAAAGCAAATAGTCTCAGTTGGCCAACTCGGTCTCACGCCCCGCGAAGTGTATCTCTAGACCTCGAGGGACGCAAGAGAGCGAATTACGTACATCAGTTACATATATACAAAATGCATATCATACAATCAGCTGTGACATGTTTAACACCGCCCTTTATTGGCTTTCTTTGAACTCGGTTTGATGATGGACAATTTCGACGAATATGACACCTTCAAATATCTATTCTAGCAACAATATGCAACCTTGCAAGTGTAGAGACATCTTTTCTTTGTTGAACAGAACACAGTGCTTCTGTTCTTGTAAGCGAGCTAAATACGGGGGAAGAGTCACATTCCAGACCTTGCTATCTATGAGGTGCTATTCGTGTCCTGGGAGCCGACACGCTCTGCAGGGCTCGGGAAAGGGGGGCCGTAAGAAGAGCATAATTCAAGCCATTAGCTGCTTTATTCTAACATATTCTACCAAATAACGAGACTGGCTGGCAGCTGTGAAATGATTAAATGCCCTGCAGCTCTCCTTCAAGGCTACATTCGGGAGAGAACCGGGCATTCCTCTCCGGAGCTGCCTACGTTGTGTTTCAACGAACTCCTTATTAGCCTCGCGGCCTTGTCCTTTCACGTTCAGACAACAATGTTAACAGTCGAGCAGAGTAAGCAAAATGTGCTGCGAAGCAGTTTGAACAGAAAGCAATGAGCAATCATTAGAGAACAAAATGGCGATCCTTGTTACATCAAAATGGCCACTCATTGGTGAAACTCGGAAACCTGTATTTCTATCTTCATGTACATGAGACGGTTGGTCTTCGGCCACCAAAATACGTTTGCCGTCAATCGTGAGAGGTGTACATTTTTCTAGACCGACACTACAGAGCCACACAGTGGCAACACATGACTGAGCCAATGCCCATGGAGACATGCACAAATTAAATCATAGTAGACCACACCAAGAATGAAGAATTACGAAATGTATTAAAAACAAAAACAAATGGCAATATGAAAATCACACATACAAATCAATAAATAATGAAAGCAATGTGAAAAAGAAAGTGAAATCCAAAGAAAAATAAAAATCCAAAACATGGAAAAATAAAAGTGGTCCATACCCAAAGTCCATAGAAATAAAGGCCAAGATGAAAAGCATAAAAAACATTACTCCATGTGAAAAAAAAATGTACAAGTCCGTAATAATGAAAACAAGTCTGAAGGGTCCATTATCCCAAAACAAAAGGAAACTTACCTAAAACCCTATCTAAAATACAACTATATACAAAAAGTGGAGCAAAGTCTGTGAACTCCAAATAAAAATATAAACAAAATGAAACCTAAACCTAAATAACTATATACAAAGGCAGCGGGCTAGTCCGGCGGCTCACTTTTTGATGTTCCGTGCCATGTTATCATCGAACTCCACGTCGATGTTCTGGAGGCGGGCCTCTTCCCTGGCCTCGAGGTCTCGCAGGGATGCAGCCATGGCCTCCTCCAACTTCCTGCGAGTTGCCTCGAGGCACTCAGCCCGCCTCAATGCCCTGTGCATGGAGTTCTCTGCCCTGACCATTGTGAGCCGTGCCCTCTCCGCCCGCCGCCGCTCTGCACCTATTTGCTGGCCCAATCGCTGCCACATGGAAGACACTCCCAATCCTGGGTCCTCCTGCCCGCCGGCCGATGCCTGCCCCGATGATGTAGATGGCCCCGAGGCCACATGCCTCCTACGCCAAGCCTGCTGCCACCTTTCTGCTGCCTGCCGCCGCCACCACAACTGCCTCTGGGTAGATGGCAACACCCGGAGCCGTCATGCAGGTGCCCTGCTTGAATGTGCCTGCACATCGTCCGTTGCCAGGGGTCCAGTTGCTGGGGTGACCACCTGTGCTGGAGCTCCGACTCCCGACTGTGGCAGGGATGGGATCTCCATCAGCCTGGCTGTGTTGGTTGGGGCAGGTCCACAGGCCAGAAGACGGCACAGAGAATGACTGGCGTATATTGTGCACAAAGGAGGAGAGGGCCGCAAGACTGGCCAACACATGGAGGAAACCCCCGACCATGATCCCTCCCAACTGGGCGACGTTGGCACACATCTCTTCGTGATGGCGTGCGTGGTCCCCCCAGGAAGCATGCATGTCATCACGAATGACACGTGTGCGCAATGCGACACCAATCAGGACGGACTCAATCCTGTCACGGGTCCCCACGTCTGCAGGTAGAGGAGTGCCAGATGACGTGGACCTCCCCCCTACCTCCGGACGGCCCTGGGACAAGGGCATCCCTGCTGGTGCATGGTGATGCAGTCACAGTGTCAGGGACAGTGACATACACAGGCACCTCCGCGGCGACCTGTGCTTCCTCCTGCCCCTGGACTGCACCACTTGCACCAGTGGTACCACCCCCACTAGGCCCCATGTGTGGCTCTGAAACAGCCTCCTCCTCCTCCGTACACACCACCAACCTGGATGGCTCTGCACCGTCTTCCGCAGTCGCATGCCCCTGTGGGACTCACCCACCCCTTGCGCTGCAGCCGTAGTGGCAGGTGCAGCACCAGTCCACTCGCTCCCGGATGATGGAATTTCCTGGGAAGGTGACTGGGCCTTGCGTCGCCGGCCGGTGGAGGCATCTCTGTTGCTTTCCTCACATGCTTCATGGGACATACTGATCACATGCACACACATCACCGGAGGGTCAAGTATCTGTCCCCGTATTCCCCCAGACACAGTGGATACAAGGATCACTAGGCTGTATCAGTGAATCAACACATCGTCATGGACTTGTGTGATGCATCCATGGCGTTGACCAGTCACTCACACACTACTCAGACACACGGACATATACACCATGCATGTCGATGACAACAGCACCCACCCCAAACATGTCCAAGTACAGACAGAGGCATGCATACATGTGTGCATTCCGCATGCTGCTGCGCATGATGCATTGTAACACATACACCATCCATGTGGGTCATGCCTGACTGGACTCACATGCAGCACCATCCTGTCCCTGCACACACACATCCATACATGACCCATGTCACACATACAGCCAAGTAGCTAACTAACAGCACACTGCAATATGCACTGTTTAAAACGGGAATGCATGTGCACTTAACGCTCGACTCCAGACGGGCCTGAATCCTGAGGATCTGGTGATGAAGCACTGGGCGAATGCGCTCCAGGACCCTCATCTGTTGGGTGGTAATATGGACCACATTCCCCGCTGCATCCGCTGCGTCCAAGAGGCGCTGGTCCTTCTTGAGGGTCCTGGACTTGTAGTCCTCCCAGTGCTTCTAGATGAGTTTGATGTCGCGGAATGCCACCCTCTCCGCGTTGATGGCACCCACTATGTCTTCCAGATCCTCTTCCATTCTTCCTTGTCGCCGCACAACGGTGTGAAGAGGGCATCATAATGCCCCAGGACTTGCTCCACCAGGATGCCAACTTCATTAGCACTGAAGCTGGCAGCCCTCTGCCTCCCTGCTGAGGGGGTGACACTGGTGCCAGATGGTGTGTGTCGGACATGGCAACCCCTGAGGTAGGTGTGGGTGGACAACTGGGTCCTGGGGCTGGGCTGTGGAGCGATGGGATACCAGTCGGGAGTCTTCTGTTCCAGCAGGGGTGGTCACAGCAACTGGACCCCTGCATATGGCTGATGTGCAGAATAAAATGGCAGGGCACTGTTGGCAGCAGGCAGGCAGCAGCAGATGGCTGGTAGGAGGCTCTGCGGGGGTCTGCGGGCAGGAAAATGGCCACCTGTAAAAGGAGCATGGTTTTCCATGTGTTGTTACGTGGCCAGCTTGATGCAGAGTGAATTGGCACGTGAAAAAACAGCACATCAGCGTGTAATTCGAGGAAAGGGCCTTAGCGCGTAAGCACATAAGTGATGTGATGCACACGGGCGTTTCCCTCATACGGGTGCATATTGAATCCGCACGTGCAAAAAGAGCATATCAGCGTGTGAATTTGTGTAATTCGAGGAAAGGGCCTTAGAGCGTAAGCACGCCAGTGACGTTATGCGCACGGGCGTTGCCTTCAGCACAGGTTAAAGGTGAGCGCAGGCCAGCAGTCCACTGTACGTGCTGTTCGTGGAGACCAATGTGTGTGTTTACTCTTCTGGAATCACACGTGATTACTTCACAGCATTTCTTTTGGCGGGGTTTTGCCTACGCGCACAAGCGCATGTGTTTTTCTGTTTCTTTTCCACACAAGGCAGGGGGGTGAGTCGTGCCTGCTATTTTTGCCACTGTGGTTCCCCCTGTGCATCGCGTACCGTTTTCGAGGTCATAGTAGCCTGCGTGTTCCACATGTACGTGTTTTTTGTGTCCCTGGGTGCCACACCGTACTGCTGGAGGTAAAATCCACGCATGTGGGCTACCGGGGTCGCGTGCACATTTTTCTTTTGTAATTTTACTATTTTTTGTTTTCATTTTTTGTCAATTTTGGATTGTTTTTTTGAAAAAATGGGGGGGCCTGAGCGTTGCGTGACCCGTTATTTTTCCCCAGGGGTCACAAACAGCCTTGCAGGAGCACAGATATACCTATTCCATCCAGTACGCTGCCCCCTTCAACCCAATTGCCCAGGACAATTGTTGAGTGCACCTCAGATCGGCTATTTACCATCTGTGCCATGGTTGGGAGGCCACCGAAGGGTACGGGGGCAAAGCTGGGCATCCTCCCACGGGTGTGCATGGTCATGCACGTGGGCACGGAGACCAGGAGGGACAGGGAGTCCAGAGTGGCCAGGTTGGCCACAGAGGGAGAAGAGGCAGGGGTGCCCCACTGGGGCGGGATGCCCAGCCACGTGCTGGTGCAGACATGCCACCACGCCCTGTGGCTCCTGGTGTTGCAGCTGTTGCATCACAACCTGGCACCCATATGACCCAACAGCAACTTACATCTGCTGTCACGGGCCCACCGGTGGTGGTAGCTTCAGGTGCAGCTGTTGGGACCAACCCCCGGGCTCGGGGTCGGGCAGCGCATGTTGTGTTGCATGACGAGGACTCCCAAGACGATTTCCATCTTGTCCAGAGGTGCGGGTCACGTGTGTCCAGTGTAGCTGTGACTAGGGCCCACGTATCTGGGGCAGTTATGACATCTGCTGCCCCAAGCAGCCGGGTAGTGGTAACTGCATGGGCAGATGCAGCCAACACCACCCTGGCAGTGAGTCAGACCCAAGCCAGACCTTCTGTCCTCATTCCAACATCCACTGCCTTGGTCCAGTCCACCAGCGCCACTGCCCCCACTGATCAGGGCCACATTGCCCACTCAGGATCAGTACCACCGCATAAAAGGAGGAAGCATGCTCCTGTGCAAGAGGCTGGGACACCAGACATGGCTCTGGCCTCCAGCACATCGAGGAAGAAGCCTTTTGGCAAGCAGGAACTGGACTTCCTTGTGGACTACATGTTGGCAAACCAATGCGATATGCTTGTGGGCCCACAGTGCCATACAACGCGTCACCAGCGTTGGGTCCACTGGCAGCATGTTGTGGATGGTGTGACTGTCATGGGATTCCAGGTGCACACGGCTCAGGACTGCTACAAGCGTTGGAGTGACCTCTGACGTAGTGCAAAACAAAAGCGTGCCTCCAATTATTCCATGTCTCTGGTGACTGGTGGTGGGCTACCACCAGAGGAGGATGAACTCACTCAGCATGAGGAGACCTCTGCAGAGTTCATCCTGGAAGAACAAATCCATGGGGTGGGAGAGAGGATGGATTATGATGCATCGTCCGGTGAGTATTGATGCATGTTACTCAATGACATGTGTGTTTGGTGTGTGTGGCCCTCCCAGCTACAACTTGGGTCTTTCCTTTCATCAATCTCCCTCTGTACCTGTGGTGTTCACCAGGGGTCTGACCTCTCAGCCTGACTTTACAAACAGCACCTTTCAGCTCTCGCCTACTGCATTTTCATTTTCTGCTATGACTTCCAGTGCTATGCTGATGACACGCAACTTATTTCCAGGCTGCCCTTGGCCACCTCTTCTCCCTCCCTCATTTCTGATTGCCTCATTGACATTTGAAATTGGTGTACTGCCAACGATCTCTGTCTAAATGCCAGCAAGATTGACATACTCCTCAACGGTACACCTTTGCCATCCTTTTCCCTCACTCGCTGGTCGCCCCCCTGGCCCTCCTCCTACCCCCACCTGCAAGTCCAACAATCTCGGGGTCACCTTTGACTCCACACATTCCTTTGCCACACACATTTCTGACGTTTCTTGAGATATATTAACTTCTTGCTTAACCTCCTCAGGGGTACTGTGCCTTTCCAATAGTTCACCTACATGCTCACAGTCTCTCAAGCTCTGGTTGTCTCAAGGTTGGACTACTGTAAAAGGCTCTTTCAATGTTCTACCTGCCTCTACACTCCACCCTTTACCACTAATCCAGTACAGGACTGCGAGACTTGTCCTTGGCCTGAAGCACTGGGATCCTATCTTTCCAGCTCTGAAATCCCTTCATTGCTACCAGTGGATGCAAGGATGATACTTCAAACCCTCTGCATTGTGCATAAGGATTTTTGGGGCCTGGGTCCAAAATACCTTCAACTGTCCCTCTGCCAATACCTCCGCTCTCAAGTCCGTTGCTACTCTACCTCATACTCCCTCCGGGTCAGTTGTTAATTGCAGAAATAAGCTAGGGGCAGATCTGTGTCTACGGCTGGGAGCTCCCTTTGGAACAGCCTACCTGCCACGTTGAAACTTGAAGAGAAACATGTCTGCTTCCGGAAGCACCTCAAGACCTTCCTATTTGCTCCCGCATTAGCCCCTCTTCTCCCCAGCTGAACAGTTTCCTCTGTTGGCACTGTGCACCTACACACCCTCTGTCCTTCAGGCCCAGGTACATGCTCACCCTGCCTCCCTGCTACACTGCCTCCAGACCTCCCATTGCAATGGGTCCTGTACGTTTACCCATACAGTCACCCACTCTTCTTCTGCACTCATCAGATTTGCCCTAGCCAAATGATCTTGCACTTGCCACTTGCTGGCTGCACTACCACCTTTTGAATGCCTATTCTATCATTGGACTTAATTTTCCTTCTTTGGTCTCCTCTGTTTGGCACGTTCCACTTCTCCCCCTTCCAGGGTCTTAAACCCTTTATTCCTTCTCCATGCACTTGCATGTTCTCATTGTCACTGTGCCAAGTACAATCGTTGTTTTCATTTCCTTTTCTCCATTGATCCCCTCCCTTTGCTTGGTTGCGCTCTGAGCCACTTGTGTACGAGTAAAATCTTGATGATATGTCACATCATGTCATATACATCCTTTGTCCTTGGTGCAGTGTGTCTCACTCTGACTGTGCTGATGGCAGTGGCTCCCCATGCACATGTGTGCACATTCATGTTCCATTTTCATTCCATGTATGTCCCTAGGTGCCCTTGACCGCCTGCTCATTGTAGTATGTCTCCTGGATGATCCAAGTGTCATGTTATTTGGACAGCCATTTCATGCTCACTGTGGGTCTGTGTGTCATCACGCACGACTTTAGGGTGTCCACATCTGTGTTATGCACATGGCTCCCCCTGTTACAGGCCCACTGCCTCTTTTCAACTGGTGTTGTGTCTTCTGCATGCATGGGTGTATTATTGATGGTTCCTCATCTGTCCTATATCATGTCAACTTCTCATCGGCTGTAGTGACATTTGACTGATGACATGCAATAGACACATGCCAACACTGTCTGCCAATGCACAGTTCTTTGGGGAACCTTTCATTGCCATGCAGTGCATCCCTGCTATTGCCCAGCAGGTGGGTGTTTCACGGCATCCATGCTACATGGTGCATGCCATTTGCACATGATGGCTGCAATTGCCCTTACACTGCCGTCACATTTGGAGACTAACATCACTACGTATGTGCTGATGTTGGAAGTTGAGGGGCTACACATGCACTGCACCGCACACACCCACTCCTGTGCCAAGTTCATCCCTTCAACATGCCAACACAATGCTGCTGTGTCATAGTGACCTGCCATGTATGTACCCATGTCCCTCCTTTCACTGTATAGAAACGCACTAGCTTAGGTGCCTCCTGTGACACATGTACTCTGCATAGTCGATGGTAGTTGAGTGCTGCACGTGAACATGCATGTCACATGTGTCATTGTGTGTTTGGTTTGATTGCCAGCTGTGGCTATTTGTGTGTTCCCCCATGCTTATGCTATGTGCCATCTCTTTGTTGCCATCTCTCATTTCTGCTTTGGATATGTGCCTGCTAGAGGTTGTGTGTGATGCAGGTGATGTGCAACATGTAATAGATGTGTTGCCTTCACATTTTGCACACATCCTTTTCTGCTTTTTGGATACCTTTGCATTGCAATGCCACTGGATGCATGTTGGGGTTTGAGTTGCCTGTGACATGGCTTCCTTAGTTGGCTGTCAATGTTGTGATCTGTATGTGTGTGGTATGTGCTACTGACATGCGTGTTCTTTTTTCTTTTGTTTATGTTGCAGGTGATGACGCACTGGAGGCAGAGGATGAAGTTGTCATCCCAGACTCGGTGGTCAGTTCACATCAACAACCAGGCACTGGTGGTGGTCATGGGGTGGCAGCCCACGAGAACCCACTGGTGCTCCAGGCCATCATGTCAAGAGCTGACTCTAAGTCAGGCTCTAATGTAGCCAATGACCACTATGTTGAGCTGGATCTGCATCATGACGTGTCATCGCCGGTAGGTGATCCAGTGTTGGATGATCTTCTGTCTGTGGCACCTGCAGTAAGGGGCCAGGCGGGGTTGGAATGTCTGCCTGTGGTGGTTATGGGTACAGGGTCACACTCCACACCAGTTGGCTATGTTCCTGGGGCATCAGGTGAATGGAGGGATGCAGTCCTGCAGCCGCGGGCGGCACCAACCCAGCAAGGACCACAGCTCCTTGAGCCCAACAGGTGTGGTGTCCAGCAACGCTGTGGCCGTGTGCCACCGGGGTCAACTGAGTGGGAGCATGCCATGTATGCCATAGCACAGCAACAGGGGGGTAGCAGTTGAGATGATGGCTCAAGGTATGGAAAGTGTGGCCCGTTCTATCCTCCCCTCTGAAAGGCAAATGGAGCTCCAGCAGCGGGCTACATGGTCCACGTACCGCTCACTCAGGCTGGGCATGGCGGCGTCTGACACTGCTAGCCGGGCTGAAACGGTGGCTCTACGTCAAGCACTTGATGCTCAAGCAGAGGCACACTGTGAGGCCCTAAGGGTCGAACACCAATCCCTCTGATCTACTCTGCGTGCACTCTGGATGAACGAGAGTAGGCGGGCTGAAGACAGGATGGTGCAGCTTGAAAGAACCATCTCAGCTGAACTCCATGCAAGCCGGGAGTCGAACTGTTTGTCATGTGAGGCCTTGCAGGCAGAACTCCGTCTTACACGTGAGTCGTTGCAGGAGGAAGCACGTCTGACACGTGAGGTAATGCATGCTGACATACGTGTCATTGCCATGCAGGACCTGACCTAACCAGACCCGCATGCTTGCTGGCGTTGAGGGGCAATACGCAGATAGGTGTGGTGAGGCAACTGAGCCGCATCCACCTTCTGATTTCCATCCAGAGGGTGACAACGACAACCTATCTCCCACATAGGTCGGGCCGTGCAGGCGCTGAGCCCAGTGAGTTTTTTTATCTCAACATCTACACATGTGGGGGTTGAGGTGCACCCTGTGCCTCCCCCCTCCTGGGTGCCCCCCCACCCCGTGGGTCATATATGGGCCTTTTTGATTATTTTTTTCTGCAAATTTTTTTTCCTGAAAATATTATTTTTTTCCAGCAAATATTTTTTTCTGGAAATATTTAGTCATTTTTTTTCCTGCAAATAATTTTGGATTTTTTTTCATGCAAATATTTGTTTCTTTTTTTCCTGCTAATTTTTATTTTTTTATTTTTGTTCCTGCAAATAATTATTTTATTAATTATTTTCCTTAAAATATTTTATAATTGATTTTTTTTTGTGCATTTATGTGAACGTGTGGTGCTTTGTGGCATTTGAAGGCATCCACTGTGTGTTCCAGCAGGGCCCATTCAGGGTTGTCTTGTGTATGTGTTTTGCTTGGGGTCCTGACACATATACCACTCCTGCTTCCCCTTTCCATGGGCTTGCAAGGATGGCTCGGTGTGACAGCATCTCACACAAGGGCATTGGGCTTCCGTCATATCTGTGGCCAGCCTGCAGTCCTACTTGTGTGTACACCCCTAGTGGGTATTCTGGATGGCTTCTCCAATGCATGTCTGCACTTCATTTTGGTGAGTATTCAGTTGACTGTGCATTTCATCATGTTGCTTATGATTTTTTTATGAATTGACTGTCTATGTTCATGCACTTCCTGCTGTAGGCAGTACCATGCACCCTTTGGCTGTGTAACACACACTGATGGTGGGAGGGGTCCGTGTGCTGACAATGTTGCATTGGGACACTTGGCCTACAATGATTTTGATATGCCACATGAACGCTGCATGCAGAGTT
The DNA here is from genome assembly GCF_040938575.1 of Ambystoma mexicanum. Classification (NCBI taxonomy): domain Eukaryota; kingdom Metazoa; phylum Chordata; class Amphibia; order Caudata; family Ambystomatidae; genus Ambystoma; species Ambystoma mexicanum. The sequence continues at coordinate 517,731,534 of NC_090939.1, forward strand.
ATCCTTGTCACCACGCATTTCAACGACCCCCAATTCCTTGCTTGCCCTGCTTTGGCCATCTTGCAGCCCTGCCTGGTGTTTTGTTGTGCTATTTGAAGTATGGCTGCATTGCTTTTGACTTGACTGTCATGTGTGTGGCCTGGACCTGCTCCCCCCTCCCATTGGTTGCACTTGGCCCTTGTGACAATCCGGCCAACCAGGAGGCTGGCGCCTGCCATCACTACCAATGGCCCACGATGGAGGCCCTGTCTAGCCCTGCCCACCACCCTTCTGGGTCCCTTGATTGTCCCCCTGTCTCCCCTGCCCCCGCCAGTCCCCCTCTCTCTCCCCCCTTCACCATCACACCCCCTCCACTTCTGCACCGTCTTCTTTCCCTCTGTTCCCTGTGTGTGCTTTCTTTTCCCCTCTCCCCCTCTTCCCCTTCCTGCATTTACACCTTCGCCCCTTCCTCCCTTCTCTCCTCCCTCTCTCTCTCCACCACCCTTTCGCCTCCTCCTTGTCCTCTGTCTGTCTTTGTCCAGCACTACCCCAATTGCCATCAGGCATGGTGATACGTAGCCGCTTGGTCTTTGCAGACACTTCCCCCTCTGCCTCCGTCCATCCACCCCCCCCACCTTCACCATTTTGAGTTTTATTCTGGCACTTACTTTTATCATCAGTCCCTCCACCACTGATTACAGGTTGTCTGTTCCCCCTTTCCCTTCTGTGTTTCTTCTCCCCCTCCCCAGCGCTATCTTGATTATTCATCGAACTTTCATAGTTTGTCACTTGTTTTGTTACTCTCCTCATCTCTTCCCTCCTCTTCCCTCACCCCCCCTTATGTGACTCCTGCACTGCAACTATTGCCCTCAGGTATAGCAATATTGATGCTAGTTTTGTTTTCCAACATTCCCTCCCAAGACTCTCCCTTATTGTTACTAGCACTTGTACTATATACTTTTATTAGATTGTTCATTTTTACTATTTCTGGACTGTTAGAAGGACTTGTAGGAAGGTACTGTTATCCTCCCTTTTTCCCTGCCTCCTTGAGGCGTGTTGGTGCACTTTGTGTGTAGGTACTATAAGGATTTTCAATGAATCAGTGATTGCTCACTGTCTGCTATTATCGATGTGGGGTACTCTGTACATGATATGTTCTGCTGGTCAATGGCTGATCCTATGTTGGGTTTGAGTTGGAGGTGTCAGGGGATTGATGTGGTTTAACACACAGGGGTGTCCTTGAGTGCAATGTTCACATGTGCTGTGTACAGGACACTGAGGTTCACTTACTTTCACATGAATGTATTCGATGCATGTCCCTACTGACACATGCACTTAGGCAACGCCACCCCACACCTACTACGGTGACACCATGCACATACGTGCACCCAGATTGCCTTCTCAGGCATGCTGTGTCCCGACAATCCATGTTCACTTCTTATTCATTGATTGTGTACATGCATGACAGGGTACAATTTGGTTGATTGCACTTTTTTTCATGATGCTTAAGGGATTTCCCCAACGCAATGCACACTCACTGTGCTGTCCGGTGAGCGGTGTGTTGCAGGGGACACACACACTGCACACAGTGTTTGAAATGGCAATTTTCTATTGTCCAACGTGCATAGCAACAGGTATTCTGACTTTTGTTGCTTGTACCGCTGGTGGCATGCATTTGTGCCACTGTTTTCAGGGTGTGAGGTTTTGGTCAGTCATTTCTTCAGATTCCATGTCAGGTGTAATTGTCAGGTGCCTATTTACATTTCTCACGTGGCACTTCATGACTATTGTGTCATATGTTGTGCATATGGTTTGATGTTTTGCCGTTGGATACCATGGTATGGTGTGGCAGACGGGGTCATGGGGGTTGGGAGGGTTTAGGTGGCATACCAGTACTTTCATGCCATGTTTTGGAGGGGGGGATATGCACCTTGCATGTGTTGCTTTTGGTCACGTGGGATTGGTTGTCTTTAAGTAGCTAGGGATGCACACAATGTGGCACTTCCGTGGACACATTCTCAGGGTGGTAAGGTTGTGACAGTTAACTGTCCCTTTCTCATCATCAATTGTCACCTGGTATGTGCCAGGCCTGTGTGCATTCTGCAGGGGTTGGTGTTTAGGTGAAAAATGTGGCCACAAGCTGGGTACGGGCTGCCTCGCCACATGCCCTTTCTCCTCCCATGCGCAGCGGCCGTGCATGTGGTTGGGGATGTGGGGGCACCACCATGTCCACTGGTCCGCCATGCCATGTTGCAACGTTGTGCAGTACACATGCTGCCACAATGATCCTGCACACTACTGGGGGTGCATATAGTAATTGTCTGGCAGAGCGGTCAAGGGAGCGGAAGTATGACTTGAGCACTCCGAATGTGCGCTCCACTATGGTCCCGGTTGCAATATGGGCTGCGTTGTATCTTACCTGGGATGGTGTGGGGCTCCATATTGGCGTCATCATGTAGTTGCTCAGAGGGTAGGCACTGTCCCCAGGTAAGGTGATAATGGTTGTCATTAGTTGGGCTTGTGTATTTGTCTGTGTGTGACATACATGCATGTGCACAGGCATTTGTACTCACCTATGAGCCATATGTTGCCATGCTTCCAAGCTTCCAGGGCCCGGCTCATGGTGGACATTCTGAATATGAAACTGTCATGGGTGTACCCAGGATAGTTTGCATAGACAGAGGTGATGATTCCCTTGGTATCGCATACAACCTGCACGTTTATGGAATGCCAGCGCTTGCGGTAGATGTTTTCAGTTGCCCTAGGTGGACGTAGGGCCACATGGGTGCAATCTATGGTACCGAGCACTTTGGGGAAGTGTGCCACCCTGTAGAAGTCCCAGACCATGGCTTGCCTTTCTGCGGGTGTTCTGGGCATGTATATGTGCCTGCGGACTGAGGGGCACGCAGTGATGATTGCCAACAACTGGTGTAGGCAACGTGACTCCATGGGCTGTGAGATGCTCCCCACTATGTCAGTTGTCCACTGAAATGACCCAGTGGCCAAAAAATGCAGTACGTTGAGCACCTTCTCCAAGGGGCTCAATGCTTGGGAGCACAGGGTGGGTGATGTGAGTTCATCCTCCCACTCCCTGACCAGCTCTAGGATGATATGAGGTGGAAACCTATACCTGTCATAGACCTGGTCATCAGGCATCCCAAAAAGGCTGGTCCTGGGCAAGAAAATGCAGGGCCTGGCTATTCTCCCCCTCCTGCGGTGTCCCACAATCACTGCTGCGAGGAATGGGACATTCATCGTAGCTGTATATCCTTATTTGTTGTTTGTGCACACTTTTATGCTACGTGGGGGCGCTTCTGCCTGCTTTCGTGTGGCAGACGTATTTGTGCATGTGTGTGTGTTTTGACGTGCGTGGGTTTTCCCCATTCGGTTCCATGAATACGTGTTGTTCACTAGCGTGTGGTCGTTGCGTGTGTTTCTCAGCGGTGCTTCCCACGTTACGCCTACATTTTCACACGTTGTTCCCCATTCCCTGTGTTCCGTCCCCTTTTTAGGTGTGTGCGCGACAAGTTGTGCGCTTTCCCGTTCCTGTAGCGCACGCGTTTGGAAACTCTCAGTGACGAGTAAGGTAAGTGCGTATTTTGTGCACATCCGGGGAAAAAAATGCGCCGGGCCTTCCATGAATCACACGCGTGCGCTAGCTTTTTCACACTTGCACCACAAATTTCGGCGCACATTTATTCCATGT